>NC_092811.1:46851552-47199052 GCF_040954645.1 Diabrotica undecimpunctata | reverse complement strand
TGGCGTATGCGTGTGTGCGTACGCGTGTGTGCGTACGCGTGTGTGCGTAAGCATCTGCGTGTGCAAGTGTGTGTGCGTGTATGTGCGTGGGTGAGTGTGTGTGCGTGTGCGTATGTGTGTGTACGTATACGTGTGTGAGTATGCGTTTGTGTGTGTGTGTGTGCCCGTATGCATGTGCGTAAATGTGCATGTTCTTAAGTGTGCATGCGTGTAGGTGTGCATGTGCGTAAGTGTGCAGCTGCCTAAGTGTGAGGGTGCGCGTGCAAGTACATGTGGGAGTGTTTGTGTGTGCATGTACATGTGGGTGTTTGTGTGAGAGTGTATGCGTCTTTGTGTGTGTTTGTGTGTGTGTGTGTGTGTGTGAGTGCTGTTTGAGCGTGCGTTTCTCTGTGTGTTTGTGTGTATGTGTGTGTGTGCGCGCGCCTGTGTGTGTGTGCGCGTGTGATTGTGGGTGTGTTTGTGTGTGAGTTTGTGTGAGTCTTTGTGGGTGTGTGTGTGTGTGAGTGTTCGGGTGTGTGTGCGTGTACATGTGGGTGTTTGTGTGAGAGTGTATGCGTTTTTGTGTGTGTTTGTATGTGTGTGTTTGTGTGTGTGCGTATGCGTGTCTGTTTGTGTGTGTGTGCGTGTGCGTAAGTGTGCATGTGCGTAAATGTGCATGCGCGTAAGTGTGCAGGTGGGTGGGTGTGTATGGGCGTGAACGTGCGTGTGCGGGTGCGTGTGTGTGTGTACATGTGGGTGTGTTTGTGTGTGCGTGTACATGACGGTGTGTTTGTGTGTGGGTCTGAGTGTGTGTGTTTGTGGGAGTGTGTGTAAGTGTGTGTGTGCGTGAGTGTGTGCGTGTGTGTGAGTGCGTGGATGTGCGTGTGCGTATGCGTGTTTGCGTATGCGTGGTATGCGTGTGTGCGTACGCGTGTGTGCGTACGCGTGTAAGCGTAAGCATCTGCGTGTGCAAGTGTGTGTATGTGCGTGGGTGAGTGTGTGTGCGTGTGCGTATGCGTGTGTACGTATACGTGTGTGAGTATGCGTTTGTGTGTGTGTGTGTGCCCGTGTGCATGTGCTTAAATGTGCATGTGCGTAAGTGTGCATGTGTGTATGTGTGCATGTGCGTAAGTGTGCATGTGCGTAAGTGTGCAGCTGCCTAAGTGTGCGGGTGGGCGTGCGTGTACATGTGGGAGTGTTTGTGTGTGCGTGTACATGTGGGTGTTTGTGTGAGAGTGTATGCGTCTTTGTGTGTGTTTGTGTGTGTGTGTGTGTGTGCGTGTGTGTGTGCGCGTGTGCGTAAGTGTGCTTGTGCGTAAATGTGCATGCGCGTAGGTGTGCATGTGCGTAAGGTTGAAGTTGCGTGGGTGTGCGTGGGTGTGGACCTGCGTGTGCGTGTACATGTGGGAGTGTTTGTGTGTGAGCGTGGATGTGTGTTTGTGTGATGCATGTGATGGTGCATGTGCGTAAATGTGCATGTGCCTAAATGTGCCTTTGCGTAGGTGTGCATGTGCGTAAGTGTGCAGGTGCGTCGGTGTGCGTGGGCGTGGACGTGCGTGTGCGGTTGCGTGTGCGTGTACATGGTGTGTGTTTGTGTGGGCGTGTGAGTGTGTGAGCGTGTAAGTGTTTGTGGGTGTGTGTGTTTGGATACGTGTGTGTGTGTGCTTGTCTGTGTCTGTGTTAGTGGGTGTGTATGTGCATGGGTGTACGTGGGCGTGGACGTGCCCGTGCGGGCGCGTGTGCGTGTCGGTGTCTGTGTCTGTGTGAGGGGTGTGCATGTGCGTGGGTGAGCGTGGGCGTGGAGGTGCGTAGGCGGTTGCGTGTGCATTTAGATGGGGTGTGTTTGTGTGGGAGTGTGTGTGCGTGTGAATGTTTGGGGTGTGTGTGTGTGTGTGTGTGTTTGGGTGCGTGTGCGTATCTGTGTGAGTGGATGTGCGTGGGCGTGCGTGTGCGTGTACATGTGGGTGTGTTTTTGTGTGCGTGTACATGTGGGTGTGTTTGTGTGTTCGGGTGCGTGTGTTTGTGGGCGTATGCGTGTGTTCGTATGCGTGTGTTCGTATGCGTGTGTTCGTATGCGTGTGTTCGTATGCGTGTGTTCGTATGCTTGTGTGCGTATGCTTGTGCTCGTATGCGTATGCGTGTGAAAGTGCGTAAATGTGCAGGTTCGTGAGTGGGCGTGGACGTGATTGTGCGGTTGCGTTTACAACGGGTGTCTTTGTGGGTGAGTGTGTGTGCGTGTGAGTGTTCGTGCGTGTGTGTGTATGTGTGTGTTTGGGTGCGTGTATGTGTGCGTGTCTGTGTGAGTGGGTGTGCATGTGCGTGGGTGTGGTGGGCGTGGACGTGCGTGTGCGTGTACGTGTACATGTGGGTGTGTTTGTGTGTGCGTGTACAAGAGGGTGTTTTTGTGTGTGCGTGTGAGTGTGTGTGTGTGTTTGTGTGTGTGCGTGTCTGTGTGTGTGAGTGTGTACGTGTGCGTGCGTGTGCGTATGCGTGTGTGGGTGTGTGCGTGTGCATGTTCGTAAGTGTGCATGTGCGTGTGCATGTTCGTAAGTGTGCATGTGCGTGGGCGTAGACGTGCGTATGAGTGTGTGTGCGTGTGAGAGTTTGTGGTTGTGTGTGTGTGTGTGTGTGTGTGTGTGTGTTTGTTTTTGTGAGAGTGTATGCGTGTGTTCATGTGTGTGTGTGTGTGCGTGTGCATGTTCGTAAGTGTGCATGTGCGTAAATGTGCATGTGCGTAAGTGTGCATGTGCGTAAATGTGCGTGTGCGTAGGTGTGCATGTGCGTAAATGTGTAGGTGCGTGGGTGTGCGTGGGCGTGGACGTGCGTGTGCGGTTGGGTGTGCGTGTACATGTGGAAGTGTTTGTGTGTGCGTGAGCGTGGATGTGTGTGTTTGTGTGTGTGCGTGTGTGAGTGTATGTGTGTGCGTGTGTGTGTGCGTGTGTAGGCGTGCGTGGGTGTGTGTGCGTGTGCGTATGTGTGTGTGCGTATGCGTGTGTGTGTGGGTACGCGTGTGAGCGTGTGTTTGAGTGCGTATGCGTGTGTGCGTATGCGTGTGTTCGTATGCATATGCGTGTGCGTGTTCATGTGCCTAAGTGTGCAGGGGCGTGGGTTTAAGGGGGCGTGGACAAGCGTTTGCGCTTGCGTGTACGTTTACCTGGGGTGTGTTTGTGTGTGCGTGTGAATGTTTGTAAGTGTGTGTGTGTGTGTGTTTGGGTGCGTGTCTGTATCGGTGTCTGTGTGAGTGGGTGTGCATCTGCGTGGGTGTGCGTATGCGTGTGCGTGTGTGTGTTCGTGTGAGAGTTTCTGGGTGTGTGTGTTTTTGGGTGCGTGTATGTGTCGATGGCGGTGTCTGTGTAAGTGGGTTGGTATGTGCGTGGAAATGGACGTGCGTGTGCGAGTGCGTGTACATGTGGGTGTGTTTGTGTGTGCTTGTGCATGTGGGTGTGTTTGTGTATGTGCGTGTGAGTGTTTGTGGGTGTGTGTCTGGGTGCTTGTGCGATTGTGCACGTGGTATTGTTTATGTGTGCGTGTACATGAGGGGGTGTTTGTGTGAGTGTGTATGGGTCTGTGTGTGTGTGTGTGTGTGAATGTGCGTAAGTGTGCATGTGCGTAAATGTGCATGTTCGTAGGTGTGCATGTGCGTAAGTGTGCTGGTGCGTGGGCGTGGACGTGCGTGTGCGGTTGCGTATGCGTGTACATGTGGGAGTGTTTGTGTGTGCGTGTGTGTGTGCGTGAGCGTGTATGTGTGTGTTTGTGTGTGTGCGTGTGTGAGTGTGTGTGTGTGAGTGTGTGTGCGTGCGTTGGTGCGTATGCGTGTGTGCGTATGCGTGTGTGCGTATGCGTGTGTGTGCATATGCGTGTGTGCGTATGCGTGAGTGCCTATGTGTGTGTGTGTATGCGTATGTTAGTATGCATATGCGTGTGCGTGTTTATGTGCCTAAGTGTGCAGGGGCGTGGGTGTGCGGTGGCGTAGACGTGCGTGTGCGGTTGCTTGTGCGTCTACCTGGGGTGTGTTTGTGTGTGCGTGTGCATGTGGGGGTTTTTGTGTATCGGCCTGTGAGTGTTTGAGGGTGTGTGTGTTTGGTGCTTGTGCGTTTGTGTGTGCGTGAGCGTGTGTGTCTGCGTGTGTGTGATGTGCGTGTGTGTGCTAGGGTGTGCATGCGAGGGTGTGTGTTTGCGTGTGTGTATGCGTATTCGTGTGTACGTATGCATATGCGTGTGTGCGTATGCGTGTGTTTGTGTGTGTGTGCGTGCGTGTATGTGTGAGCGTGCGTTTCTGTGTGTATTTGTGTGTGTGTGTGTGTGTGTGTGTGTGTGTGTGTGTGTGTGTGTGTGTGTGTGTGTGTGTGCGTGCGTGTGTGCCTGCGTGTGTGTGTGTGCGCGTGTGCATGTGGGTGTGTTTGTGTGTGAGTTTGTGTGAGTGTTTGTGGGTGTGTGTGTGTGTGTTCGGGTGCGTATGAGTGTGTGCGTATACGTGTATTCGTATGCTTGTATGCGTATGCTTGTGTGCGTATGCGTATGCGTGTGAATGTGCGTAAGTGTGCAGGTGCGTGGGTGTGTGTGGGCGTGGACGTGCGTGTGCGGGTGCGTGTGCGTGTACATGTGGGTGTGTTTGTGTGTGCGTCTACATGTGGGTGTGTTTGTGTGTGGTCTGAGTGTGTGTGTTTGTGGGTGTGTGTGTGCGTGTGTGTGTGCGTGAGTGTGTGTGAGTGCGTGGGTGTGCGTGTGTGCGTATGAGTGTGGCGTATGCGTGAGTGCGTACGCGTGTGTGCGTACGCGTGTGTGCGTAAGCATCTGCGTGTGCAAGTGTGTGTGCGTGTATGTGCGTGGGTGAGTGTGTGTGCGTGTGCGTATGTGTGTGTACGTATACGTGTGTGAGTATGCGTTTGTGTGTGTGTGTGTGCCCGTATGCATGTGCGTAAATGTGCATGTTCTTAAGTGTGCATGCGTGTAGGTGTGCATGTGCGTAAGTGCGCAGCTGCCTAAGTGTGCGGGTGCGCGTGCATGTACATGTGGGAGTGTTTGTGTGTGCGTGTACATGTGGGTGTTTGTGTGAGAGTGTATGCGTCTTTGTGTGTGTGTGTGTGTGTGTGTGTGTGTGTGCGTATGCGTGTGTTTGTGTGTATGTGTGTGTGTGCGCGCCTGTGTGTGTGTGCGCGTGTGATTGTGGGTGTGTTTGTGTGTGAGTTTGTGTGAGTCTTTGTGGGTGTGTGTGTGTGTGTTCGGGTGTGTGTGCGTGTACATGTGGTGTTTGTGTGAGAGTGTATGCGTTTTTGTGTGTGTTTGTATGTGTGTGTTTGTGTGTGTGTGTGTGTGCGTATGCGTGTGTGTTTGTGTGTGTGTGCGTGTGCGTAAGTGTGCATGTGCGTAAATGTGCATGCGCGTAGGTGTGCATGTGCGTAAGTGTGCAGGTGGGTGGGTGTGTATGGGCGTGAACGTGTGTGTGCGGGTGCGTGTGCGTGTACATGTGGGTGTGTTTGTGTGTGCGTGTACATGACGGTGTGTTTGTGTGTGGGTCTGAGTGTGTGTGTTTGTGGGAGTGTGTGTAAGTGTGTGTGTGTGTTTGTGTGAGCGTGAGTGTGTGCGTGTGTGTGAGTGCGTGGGTGTGCGTGTGCGTATGCGTGTTTGCGTATGCGTGTGTGCGTACGCGTGTGTGCGTACGCGTGTAAGCGTAAGCATCTGCGTGTGCTAGTGTGTGTATGTGCGTGGGTGAGTGTGTGTGCGTGTGCGTATGCGTGTGTACGTATACGTGTGTGAGTATGCGCTTGTGTGTGTGGGTGCCCGTGTGCATGTGCTTAAATGTGCATGTGCGTAAGTGTGCATGTGTGTATGTGTGCATGTGCGTAAGTGTGCATGTGCGTAAGTGTGCAGCTGCCTAAGTGTGCGGGTGTGAGTGCGTGTACATGTGGGAGTGTTTGTGTGAGAGTGTGAGAGTGTATGCGTCTTTGTGTGTGTTTGTGTGTGTGTGTGTGTGTGAGCGTGTGTGTGTGCGCGTGTGCGTAAGTGTGCTTGTGCGTAAATGTGCATGCGCGTAGGTGTGCATGTGCGTAAGGTTGCAGTTGCGTGGGTGTGCGTGGGTATGGACCTGCGTGTGCGTGTACGTGTGGGAGTGTTTGTGTGTGAGCGTGGATGTGTGTTTGTGTGATGTGATGGTGCATGTGCGTAAATGTGCATGTGCCTAAATGTGCCTTTGCGTAGGTGTGCATGTGCGTAAGTGTGCAGGTGCGTCGGTGTGCGTGGGCGTGGACGTGCGTGTGCGGTTGCGTGTGCGTGTACATGGTGTGTGTTTGTGTGGGCGTGTGAGTGTGTGAGCGTGTAAGTGTAAGTGGGTGTGTGTGTTTGGATACGTGTGTGTGTGTGCTTGTCTGTGTCTGTGTTAGTGGGTGTGTATGTGCATGGGTGTCCGTGGGCGTGGACGTGCCCGTGCGGGCGCGTGTGCGTGTCTGTGTCGGTGTCTGTGTGAGGGGTGTGCATGTGCGTGGGTGAGCGTGGGCGTGGAGGTGCGTAGGCGGTTGCGTGTGCATTTAGATGGGGTGTATTTGGGTGGGAGTGTGTGTGCGTGTGAATGTTTGGGGTGTGTGTGTGTGTTTGGGTGCGTGTGCGTATCTGTGTGAGTGGATGTGCGTGGGCGTGCGTGTGCGTGTACATGTGGGTGTGTTTTTGTGTGCGTGTACATGTGGGTGTGTTTGTGTGTTCGGGTGCGTGTGTTTGTGGGCGTATGCGTGTGTTCGTATGCGTGTGTTCGTATGCGTGTGTTCGTATGCGTGTGTTCGTATGCTTGTGTGCGTATGCTTGTGCTCGTATGCGTATGCGTGTGAAAGTGCGTAAATGTGCAGGTTCGTGAGTGGGCGTGGACGTGATTGTGCGGTTGCGTTTACAACGGGTGTCTTTGTGGGTGAGTGTGTGTGCGTGTGAGTGTTCGTGGGTGTGTGTGTGTGTATGTGTGTGTTTGGGTGCGTGTATGTGTGCGTGTCTGTGTCTGTGTGAGTGGGTGTGCATGTGCGTGGGTGTGGTGGGCGTGCGTGTGCGTGTACGTGTACATGTGGGTGTGTTTGTGTGTGCGTGTACAGGAGGGTGTGTTTGTGTGTGCGTGTGAGTGAGTGTGTGTGTTTGTGTGTGTGCGTGTGTGTGTGTGTGAGTGTGTACGTGTGCGTGCGTGTGAGTATGCGTGTGTGGGTGTGTGCGTGTGCATGTTCGTAAGTGTGCATGTGCGTGTGCATGTTCGTAAGTGTGCATGTGCGTGGGCGTAGACGTGCGTATGAGTGTGTGTGCGTGTGAGAGTTTGTGGTTGTGTGTGTGTGTGTGTGTGTGTGTGTGTGTGTTTGTTTTTGTGAGAGTGTATGCGTGTGTTCATGTGTGTGTGTGGGTGTGTGCATGTTCGTAAGTGTGCATGTGCGTAAATGTGCATGTGCGTAAGTGTGCATGTGCGTAAATGTGCATGTGCGTAGGTGTGCATGTACGTAAGTGTGTAGGTGCGTGGGTGTGCGTGGGCGTGGACGTGCGTGTGCGGTTGGGTGTGCGTGTACATGTGGAAGTGTTTGTGTGTGCGTGAGCGTGGATGTGTGTGTTTGTGTGTGTGCGTGTGTGAGTGTATGTGTGTGCGTGTGTGTGTGGGTGTGTATGCGTGCGTGGGTGTGTGTGCGTGTGCGTATGTGTGTGTGCGTATGCGTGTGTGTGTGGGTACGCGTGTGAGCGTGTGTTTGAGTGCGTATGCGTGTGTGCGTATGCGTGTGTTCGTATGCATATGCGTGTGCGTGTTCATGTGCCTAAGTGTCCAGGGGCGTGGGTTTAAGGGGGCGTAAACAAGCGTTTGCGCTTGCGTGTGCGTTTACCTGAGGTGTGTTTGTGTGTGCGTGTGAGTGTTTGTAAGTGTGTGTGTGTGTGTGTTTGGGTGCGTGTCTGTATCGGTGTCTGTGTGAGTGGGTGTGCATCTGCGTGGGTGTGCGTATGCGTGTGCGTGTGTGTGTTCGTGTGAGAGTTTCTGGGTGTGTGTGTTTTTGGGTGCGTATATGTGTCGATGGCGGTGTCTGTGTAAGTGGGTGGGTATGTGCGTGGAAATGGACGTGCGTGTGCGAGTGCGTGTACATGTGGGTGTGTTTGTGTGTGCTTTTGCATGTGGGTGTGTTTGTGTATGTGCGTGTGAGTGTTTGTGGGTGTGTGTCTGGGTGTTTGTGCGATTGTGCACGTGGTATTGTTTATGTGTGCGTGTACATGAGGGGGTGTTTGTGTGAGTGTGTATGGGTCTGTGTGTGTGTGTGTGTGTGAATGTGCGTAAGTGTGCATGTGCGTAAATGTGCATGTTCGTAGGTGTGCATGTGCGTAGGTGTGCATGTGCGTAAGTGTGCTGGTGCGTGGGCGTGGACGTGCGTGTGCGGTTGCGTATGCGTGTACATGTGGGAGTGTTTGTGTGTGCGTGTGTGTGTGCGTGAGCGTGTATGTGTGTGTTTGTGTGTGTGCGTGTGTGTGTGTGAGTGTGTGCGTGCGTTGGTGCGTATGCGTGTGTGCGTGTGTGCGTATGCGTGTGTGTGCATATGCGTGTGTGCGTATGCGTGAGTGCCTATGTGTGTGTATGTATGCGTATGTTAGTATGCATATGCGTGTGCGTGTTTATGTGCCTAAGTGTGCAGGGGCGTGGGTGTGCGTGGCGTAGACGTGCGTGTGCGGTTGCTTGTGCGTCTACCTGGGGTGTGTTTGTGTGTGCGTGTGCATGTGGGGGTTTTTGTGTATCTGCCTGTGAGTGTTTGAGGGTGTGTGTGTTTGGTGCTTGTGCGTTTGTGTGTGCGTGAGCGTGCGTGTCTGCGTGTGTGTGGTGTGCTTGTGTGTGCTAGGGTGTGCATGCGAGGGTGTGTGTGTGCGTGTGTGTATGCGTATTCGTGTGTACGTATGCATATGCGTGTGTGCGTATGCGTGTGTTTGTGTGTGTGTGTGCGTGCGTGTATGTGTGAGCGTGCGTTTTTGTGTGTATTTGTGTGTGTGTGTGTGTGCGTGCGTGTGTGCCTGCGTGTGTGTGTGTGTGCGCGTGTGCATGTGGGTGTGTTTGTGTGTGAGTTTGTGTGAGTGTTTGTGGGTGTGTGTGTGTGTGTGTTCGGGTGCGTATGAGTGTGTGCGTATACGTGTATTCGTATGCGTATGCTTGTGTGCGTATGCGTATGCGTGTGAATGTGCGTAAGTGTGCAGGTGCGTGGGTGTGTGTGGGCGTGGACGTGCGTGTGCGGGTGCGTGTGCGTGTACATGTGGGTGTGTTTGTGTGTGCGTCTACATGTGGGTGTGTTTGTGTGTGGTCTGAGTGTGTGTGTTTGTGGGTGTGTGTGGGTGTGTGTTTGTGTGCGTGTGTGTGTGTGGGTGTGTGTTGTGTGCGTGTGTGTGTGCGTGTGTGTGAATGCGTGGGTGTGCGTGTGTGCGTATGAGTGTGGCGTATGCGTGAGTGCGTACGCGTGTGTGCGTACGCGTGTGTGCGTAAGCATCTGCGTGTGCAAGTGTGTGTGCGTGTATGTGCGTGGGTGAGTGTGTGTGCGTGTGCGTATGTGTGTGTACGTATACGTGTGTGAGTATGCGTTTGTGTGTGTGTGTGTGCCCGTATGCATGTGCGTAAATGTGCATGTTCTTAAGTGTGCATGCGTGTAGGTGTGCATGTGCGTAAGTGTGCAGCTGCCTAAGTGTGCGGGTGTGCGTGCAAGTACATGTGGGAGTGTTTGTGTGTGCGTGTACATGTGGGTGTTTGTGTGAGAGTGTATGCGTCTTTGTGTGTGTTTGTGTGTGTGTGTGTGTGTGTGTGTGCGTATGCGTGTGTTTGTGTGTGCGTGTGCGTAAGTGTGCATGTGCGTAAATGTGCATGCGCGTAGGTGTGCATGTGCGTAAGTGTGCAGGTGGGTGGGTGTGTATGGGCGTGAACGTGTGTGTGCGGGTGCGTGTGCGTGTACATGTGGGTGTGTTTGTGTGTGCGTGTACATGACGGTGTGTTTGTGTGTGGGTCTGAGTGTGTGTGTTTGTGGGAGTGTGTGTAAGTGTGTGTGTGTATTTGTGTGTGCGTGAGTGTGTGCGTGTGTGTGAGTTCGTGGGTGTGCGTGTGCGTATGCGTGTTTGCGTATGCGTGTGCGTACGCGTGTGTGCGTACGCGTGTAAGCGTAAGCATCTGCGTGTGCAAGTGTGTGTATGTGAGTGGGTGAGTGTGTGTGCGTGTGCGTATGCGTGTGTACGTATACGTGTGTGAGTATGCGTTTGTGTGTGTGTGTGCCCGTGTGCATGTGCTTAAATGTGCATGTGCGTAAGTGTGCATGTGTGTATGTGTGCATGTGCGTAAGTGTGCATGTGCGTAAGTGTGCAGCTGCCTAAGTGTGCGGGTGTGAGTGCGTGTACATGTGGGAGTGTTTGTGTGTGCGTGTACATGTGGGTGTTTGTGTGAGAGTGTATGCGTCTTTGTGTGTGTTTGTGTGTGTGTGTGTGCGTGTGTGTGTGCGCGTGTGCGTAAGAGTGCTTGTGCGTAAATGTGCATGCGCGTAGGTGTGCATGTGCGTAAGGTTGCAGTTGCGTGGGTGTGCGTGGGTATGGACCTGCGTGTGCGTGTACGTGTGGGAGTGTTTGTGTGTGAGCGTGGATGTGTGTTTGTGTGATGCATGTGATGGTGCATGTGCGTAAATGTGCATGTGCCTAAATGTGCCTTTGCGTAGGTGTGCATGTGCGTAAGTGTGCAGGTGCGTCGGTGTGCGTGGGCGTGGACGTGCGTGTGCGGTTGCGTGTGCGTGTACATGGTGTGTCTTTGTGCGGGCGTGTGAGTGTGTGAGCGTGTAAGTGTTTGTGGGTGTGTGTGTTTGGATACGTGTGTGTGTGTGCTTGTCTGTGTCTGTGTTAGTGGGTGTGTATGTGCATGGGTGTACGTGGGCGTGGACGTGCCCGTGCGGCCGCGTGTGCGTGTCTGTGTCTGTGTGAGTGGGTGCATGTGCGTGGACGTGCCTGTGCGGGTGCGTGTACATGTGGGTGTGTTTGTGCATATGGGTGTGTGCGTATGCGTATGCGTGTGTGCTTATGCGTGTGTGCGTATGCGTATGCTTGTGTGCGTATGCGTGTGTGCGTACGCGTGTGTGCGTAAGCATCTTCGTGTGCAAGTGTGTGTACGTGTGTGCGTGTATGTGCGTGGGTGAGTGTGTGTGCGTGTGCGTATGCTTGTGTACGTATACGTGTGTGAGTATGCGTTTTTTTAAAGGAGCATGTGCGTAAGTGTGCATCTGCCTAAGTGTGCGGGTGCGTGTGCGTGTACATGTGGGATTGTTTGTGTGTGCGTGTACATGTGGGTGTTTGTGTGAGAGTGTATGCGTCTGTGTGTGTGTGTGTGTTTGTATGTGTGTGTTCGTGTGTGTGTGCGTGTGCGTATGCGTGTGTGTGCATGTGCGTAAGTGTGCATGTGCTTAAATGTGCATGTGCGTAGGTGTGCATGTGCGTAAGTGAGCGGGTGCGTGGGTGTGCGTGGGCGTGGACGTGCGTGTGCGGTTGCGTGTGCGTGTACATGTGGGAGTGTTTTTGTGTGCGTGTGTGTGTGCGTGAGCGTTGATGTGTGTGTTTGTGCTTGTGTGAGTGTGTGTGTGCGTGTGTGTGCGTGCGTATGCGTGTGTGTGTGTGTGCATGTGCGTGTGTGCGTACGCGTAAGTGCCTATGCGTGTGTGCGTATGCGTGTGTTCGTATGCATATGCGTGTGCGTGTACATGTGTCTAAGTGTGCATGGGCGTGGGTGTGCGTGGGCGTGGACGTGCCCGTGCGGGCGCGTTTGCATGTCTGTGTCGGTGTCTTTGTCTGTGTGAGTGGGTGCATGTGCGTGGACGTGCCTGTGCGGGTGCCTGTACATGTGGGTGTGTTTGTGCGTATGGGTGTGTGCGTATGCGTGTGTGCGTATGCGTATGCGTGTGTGCTTATGCGTGTGTGCGTATGCGTATGCGTGTGTGCGTATGCTTGTTTGCCTATGCGTATGCGTGTGTGCGTATGCGTATGAGTGTGTGCGTATGGGTGTGCGTGTGCATGTGCGGTTGCGTGTGCGTTTACATGGGGTGTGTTTGTGTGTGCGTGTGAGTGTTTATGTGTGTGTGTTTGGTTCGTGTGCGTGTATGTGTTTGTGTGCGTGTCGGTGTCTGTGTGAGTGGGTGTGCATATGCGTGGGCGTGCAGGTGAGTGTGTGTGTGCCTGTGTGTGTACATGTGGGTGTGTTTGTGTGTGCGTGTGAGTATTTGTGTGTGTGTGTGTGTGTGTTTGGGTGCGTGTGTGGGTATCTTTCTACCGTAACGTATAACAAAATATTATTACCCCTGTGTACAGTTGTAATAAATAATGCTTCACTTTTGGTCTCGTGTGGTATATTTATTTAAAACACTAGATACTCATAGTTTAGTTTATTAGAATCAAGTACAATACTAAATAGTACTCAGTTGACTTTGACTAACTTAGACCGTTCTCTTGATTCTTCATTCTTAACAACATTGATAATAATACTAATCCCGTGATTTCCAGCTATTTACCTCCCGTGCGCTTGTTGATATATTATTGTTTTTACTTGTTTAGTTTGTACACATTATTTAATAAGCTTTTGATTACATTGCAAATTTCACTAGGTCAGAGCGCGTTCCAGTTACACCGATATTTTCAAAACAAATAATATATTTTGGCAAATGTGTGTCACGTTATTAAAAAGATTACTTGAATCTGATGCTTAATTAAATCCCGTTACATCCCTATCCCTCAGAAGAAAAATTTTCTGAGTGCTGTTCGTTTTCAATCAATTACAGGAGCTGGTTTTACTCTTCCCCTCCGAAAGAAGAAAATTTTTCGTGTCATCATCAACTGATTACTGTACATATATACATTAATTACATTCAGTATTTACATATACATATTTATAGAATTATATACAAATTTTTGGTACATATTTCCTTATATCTAAAAAAATTTAGTAACCTAACCTAACCTAACCTCAGCATATTATATTGGCAAATGTGTGTCACGTTATTAAAAAGATTACTTGAATCTGATGCTTAATTAAATCCCGTTACACAGTATTTGATTGACAAAAAATATTCATTATTCTTCGAAGGAGCAGTAGCTTGTGGAGCCAACAAGTCATAGAAAATTAGATTAGAAGTGAGTGATTTTTCTTGTTTTTTCTGTTTTTTTAGCCTAGCAACATAAACACGTAATTAAACAGTCTGATGATCTGCTTCACATTATTAGAAAGCGTCGTATAATAATTTTTGATAAATTCGCTGATAGGGACCGTAAAGTTTTGACAAGACGTTTAAATAATCAAATTTGGAGATGCATTAAAGTAATTAAAAACAATAAACTGGCCATTGAAACAGTTAGAAAATTGTTCTATTTCTAACAAGGTCAGTTTAGGCAAAATTATTTTAAATTTCAATAATAATAAGCATGTTGGGTTGGGGCTTAGTTCAAAATTACACAATAGAGTTAAATGGGAAAATGCCATATCGTGTTTTGCGAGTCGAATTAAAACCCGGGTAATAATAAATTTAACGCATACGGACGTAGGCCAATTTTTGAACGATGCATATACTGTGTTTCACAGAAAAATTTAAATATTTTGAAAACAAATAAAATATTTAAAATCAATCCTGTATTTTGCGCTGAGTTCATTAAGAAATCGAGTGATAACGAAAGTTTAGATTTAGAATATTATAATACGAAAAATATAGATCGATTTACATATTTTTATAGTTTATGTAGTGAAATAGCAAATGAAATGGCTTGATGATTAATTTTGATATATGAAATCTTCGTCTACACATTGCATATCATTTAAGCAAAATAAACAGCATGATAATAAGGAACGTGTATTTTTGAAAAATTCGCATTTTACTTATAAATATTGAAAAGATTTAATAAAAACGATGAACTTAAATAAACTATATACTAATAAAGTCATTCACGTTTCAATAAACTGCGTACATAGGAAATCAATCATTTTTACGACTTCCGAAAACGGACTTTATTGTTACATTGTAAAATTACAAGTGGAAAGCTCATTTCAATAACTATAGTTTGTTCACTACTACGTCATTAACATTACTAAGATCAGCATTCGATTTTCAGACCCAGAACAACGCGAAACAGTGACTGACTTTACAGAAGGTTCAAAAGGAGCAGATGCAGACGAATCATTTGTACACCGAGAGCCTAGCGTATCACATACTATTCAGGAGACATCACAGTCTTCATTATCGTCATGTTATGTCTCCAACAGCGACAAAGACGACGAACCGTGTTATCTAGAAACAAGAAGAATGATGAGTCGGACACAAACCAATGAAAATGTTGCTGTAACTACTGAAGAGAGCTCGACTAAAAACGCAAAAGAAACCCAAAAGATTTTAAAAGAAACAAGCAGAAAAAACTAAAATGATGGGAAAAGAATTCGAGAACCGAGCTGGAAGGAAAATATCTGCTAAAACGCTGAAACCAGTCAACTACAAATGTCATTATAAATGCAATGATAAAATATCCAACGAAAACAGAAAGAAAGTCCTCGAAGAATACCTAAAAATGAAATGTGAACAACTAGGACGGAGTTTTATTGCAAAATGTGTGTCAAGTATGCCCGTGAAAAGGCGATATCAAGGTGAAGCAGAATCTAGACGAAATAACACGTTAGCTTTCAGCTTAACTGTAGATGGAAACAAAATCCAAGTGTGCAAAACATTTTTTTTTTGCCACACTAAATATTTCTGCTCAAAAAATTCGGATGGCACTATCAAAGAAGACGCCAGAAGGCACTACAGAGTCAGACCGGCGTAGTAAAAAGGAACCACTAGACAAAAAAACAGAGCAAGTCAAAAATGTAAAAAATGAGAGCACATAAAATTACTTACAGTCGTGGCCTCCCACTACTGTAGGAGCAGCACTAAAAGGCAGTACCTACAATCTGTTTTAAGTGAAAATAGGTTGTACCTGTATTACGTACAATTTTGTAATGAAAAAAAAATGTGCAACCTGAAAAGGCAAGTTATTATAAGCACATTTTTACATCAGAGTTCAATTATGCATTCTATAAACCAAAAAAAGACCAATGCAATTACTGTACACAGGTGAAAAATGTGCTCCCAAATGATAAAGATAAAATTGTAGATAAATACAATCTACACCTAACAAGAAAAGATGAAGCCAGACTTCACAAGGAACAATACAAAACAAGAGCAAAGACTGACCATAGCTTTATTTCTTTTATGATGGATATGGAAAAAATTCTACTATCTCCCAGTCTACAAATCGGTCAGTTATATTATTAAAGAAAATTAAAGACATTTAATTTCACAATCTATAACCTCGGAACTTCTGAAACAACCAATTATATGTGGCATGAAGGAGAAGGTGCGAAAGGATTTTCGAAGACTGCCACATGTCTATGGAAACTTGTTTCAGAATTAAAGCCGGAAGTTAAGGAGATAACCTTTTACTCTGATACCGCCACTGGTTAAAATAGAAACTCGATCGTTTCTGCGATGTTTCTCTGTGCTGTAAGGGATTTGCCTATTGAGGTCAACAATCAGAAATTCATGGAGTCAGGTCATTCAGAGATGGAGTGTGACAGCGTTCACTCTGCGATTGAATCGAGAGGTCGAAAAATCGATGTATTCACTCCAAAGGGATGATACACGCGATATTGCTCGCACGGCAAAAATATCACAGCCTTACTATAAAGTAACGGAACTACATCATACCGAATTTTTAGATTTTTAGGAACCAACTTTCGTAAATAATTGTGTAAAATCTAGCACGTTAAAACGACAACATCAATTCTATCGATACGTAAATTAATTGCGGTACGAAACATTCTAAAACGGTTCGACATTATTCCGAATACATTTTCTATTACTCTCCTGGACCGTGACAATCTGTAGTTGTATATCTTTCTTTCTGGGGTGAGAGCATTTTTTCCATACGGTTTTAAAAAGTCAGGCCTTAATGCGAATGCTTCATCACCAACAAACACGTATGGTAAAGCCTTCGAACTATTATGTGGCCTTCTTTTATTTGGAATATTGCACTGGTGATTACATAATTTTTCATAAAATTTCGTTCCTTTTATAACTACATCAGATATTTTGCCATTTATTCCTGTTTCGCACCAAATAATTCCGTAATTGGCATTGGCGCAGGCCATGAGAACCGTACCTTAAAATTTTTTGTGGTTATAAAAACTGGATCCAGACCCAGCAGGCGGTATGATTCTGATGTGTTTTCTGTCGATTGATCCGAGACAATTTGGAAATTGCCATCTTTCCTCGAATCCTCTCGCAATCATTCTCCACTCGTCTTCTGTTGTAGGCGTCTGTAACAAAAATAAATAGTCATGTATTTTTCAGGATATCGAGGTCTTCACAGAAAGGGACCCTTCTTCACTTAGCTTATCCCAAAGCAGTACTAGCAGAAATGTCTCGAAGTACTATCAAAGAAGCGAAAATCAGAACGTGTCGCAGAATAAGAAGAGAAAAATAAAGAATACTGCTACTGAGGTGTTATCAAAAATTTCTAGTAGACTAGATTCTCCTAAATCGAAGCAAAAGTATAGTGTTTTCGGCGAGCATGTGGCTGAAAAGTTGAGATCAATGTCAGAGAATAAGGCGTTATACTGTGAAAAAATAATAAATGACGCTATTTTCCAAGCCGGCTGCGGTTTTTTGAATTACACATCTCGCAGTCACGGAGTACCCACAATACCAGCAGACATCGGCCCAATTGCCACCTCCACCACCATCGGCCCATCACCAGGATATGACTGAAAACACCTGCGATGATGACGACGCCATGTTACATAACTATATTAAAGGTTTACATAAATAAGATTATTTTTCACTTCATAAGACTATTTTATAACATAATAATTCAATAAACATTACTTTCATTGTATTATTTGGTATATTATTTAATGTTATGGAAAAAAAAGGCAGATATTGAGCACCTATACTAAAATCACAATAAACATGCACTAGAAATAAACTTAATTTAATATGTACAAACTTTGTAAATCATTATTTGGCATTTACAATGTATATGGCTCAAAATCACCAAGGTGCAGAATTGGTTTTGCTAGCAAATTAATGTCTTAAATCTTGACTAACTAACCTGTTTTGAATGTACATCAACCAATATAGTTTATAAATTAAGTATATTTTAAATTAAATCAATATACATGCATAGAAAGGCATTTCAGGAACGCGTTCTAATGGACGATTTTCAATAACAAGTACAAAATATAAATGAAAACGTTAAGGTATTTAACACTTCTTCTTACTTAATATACCGTCTTTTTTAAACAAAAACTAATTTTGAAAAGTATACTAAAAGATTACTTATTTTTAATAAGTAAAACTGCAAAAAAAGTTTGTCCGATAGCGCACAAGTGATTTAGTGAAAGCATCTAAGAAAATCAAACAAAAACAATTCTAACTGAATGCAGCCATCATATTCGTACGAGTCACTAAGCGAGAAGGTCACTGCTTGCATACCCTCTCCGCAAGGTTAGTAAAAGACAGGTTGCATGGTAACTCTGACATTGACAGAATGAAATATGTCACCGTGAAGTCACCCAGGTGGTCAATTTTACTGAGTGATTTTTAGTACACAACTTGGACCCAAAACTCTTATACAAGTATTAAGATACATTTAATGTGGTTGTGTCTTACTGGATTTTATTTCTGCTGTATTATACAGTAAAGGTAACATTGGGATTAAGCAGGAAAAACATAACTTAATTCAATTTTTTTTATTGATTCAGATGACTGGTGGAAATATTTGTGCTGTAGCAATCTTCAAAAATAATTCAAAAAATTCCAAAAAGGATGGAAGGAATTTAATGTTTTTTATATTTCAAAAAAATGTAAAAATTCAAAAGCAATGGATGAGAAAGTGTCATAGGAAAGATAAGTCGTACTGTTTTAATAAAAGAGTTTGTAGTATACACTTTCGCATCGAAGATTATGAGGATGCTTTAAAAGCTAAACTATTAAACATACAACCTAAAAAACTGAAAAAAGATGGTAAGTAGGCATAGTCATTTAAATGTTCAGTAAAAATGTGTTAGTTCATTGACTTTAGAGTTATTTTTGTGATTTAGTTTTAAAAGATAAAGTAAAAACAAACAAATATCATTAATAATATTAACTTAGTTGTAATTAAAACTTTTAATTTTAGCCAATACCCTGGTTATTTCTACTGCCAAATGAAGATGACATAAAAGAAATAAGTGTGAGATCAAAACGTATGGCCAGGAAAGAAAACAAAGATATTGTAGAACATATAATTTTACAGAATACTAAAGAGGAGAAAATAAAAGCAATACAAATTAATACTCCTACACGACATATTGATTTACCAGAAATACCTTTATTTAATAAACAATCAGAATTAGATATATTAAAAAGAGAATTAAGAAACATGAAAGAAGAAAACTTAAAACTGTAACGATATATTTTGCCTACCATAGGGTAAGATTTTGGGGGTAGAAGATTGGGGAATAGAAATTCTTGGGGCGAAGATAGGGTAAGCAAAATAAACGCTACTTGTGCGAACGGGCACTCAGGGGTTAGTTGGAGAGCTGGGGTCATGGATAAGTAAAATACAGGGTGTCGGATTGGGGTAACTACCAGAAAAATGAAATAAAGTGTCATAAATCTCTTGGGACAAACAGAATGAAAATAAACCGGAAACACCTCAAGAAATTTAATATAGGGCGCCACTTGAGGTGCCTAATTATACCTATTACAACCAGCTAGTTGTAACTGGAGATATAATTATTAAACATAAAAAACATATCTCTTCCAAATGGAAACTCAAAAAAAGGGTTAGTTAAAAAAAATAAACAAATGTTAAGAAACAAAATTTAACATTTATTTTTGTGTCGCCACAAACAGTTACAAAACATAGAGAACACAAGAATGCTCAAAAAAAAATACAAAATATTACCACAATAGTCGCAAAATACAAAAATACAAAAAGACTTACATGTGTCATCTGTTTACAATTTCCAGGAGTTGGAGATACAACAAAAACTTACAAAATTTAAATGTAAGCTAACCTTTCTTTTAAAGAAAACAAAACAAATCAAAAATGCTAAAACGGGCTGTCATAAATTAACATTAAATTTAAAACAAAACTGAATAAATAAATTGACAGCTAAAGTCAAACCATAAAATTTACTACTTTAAATATTACAAATTTTTATCCTGTATGAAAGCAATTATTAAAAAAATGTCTGTCTTTACTTTAAATTTACACAAAAAAATGTTACCTGGATTTCACTATTTCGCACATAACTCTGAAACTTGTTACATCTCTGGACTGAAACTGCAAGAACGAAACTCTGGAACAAAGAGAAACCATTTCCATAATCTGGAACGAAAATCTGACGTGGATGGAGTTGAATCCTGGACACGAACACACGAACAAAAGGGACTGGATCTCACACTGCAAATTGGATCGATCATTTGAGGCCGAAGCCGGCACTGAGCACAAAACTTATGACTCTGCCTCTTTAACAACCGGAACAGGTGGAATTAGACGATTAACTGCTACTAAAATTGATTTCCATAACGTAAGACGAAGATTTCCCTGAAAAGAAACAAAAACAGAAAACTACAAATTCAACGTGAATTTGGACATGACGCTGGACCACTGGAGATCACCGCTCTTCACCGCGGCTCCAACGAAAGTGACGAAATTATCTTTAAAAATTGCTCGCATAAGTTAGAACAAACAAAGCACTTAGGGTATAAACTAAACACAACGGAAATTAAGACGTAAATTAATTTGAAAACGTAATATCGGGCGGTTTGAACAAAGGAATATCGAAGAATTTGCGCCTGTGACATAAATAAACAATAAAATAATTTATTATCGACGGCGGCGACCTAAAAAGAACGAAGATTTATTTTGGTTTTAAATTGAAGGATACGAACTAAGAAACATTAAAAAAATTCTTCGTTATTATAATGCATATATAAGGGGATTTTAATTAACACATATACGAGGGGATTCCAATAAATTTCAAATGCTACAAAACTTCTACAAAAAGAAGATACTGAAAAAAATCTTAAATCATGGATTAGAGAACTTAAGACAACTAAACTGGAAAGCGAAACAGAGTTTGAGGAAAAAGCAAGACATATTTTTAAAGAATTTTTAACTCATAATCAACTACAAATAATATTAAAAAAGAAAACAAAGACTCGCTGGTCTCAAGAAGAATTATCAAGGGCTTTGACACTAAGGTACTTTAGTAAACGAGCTTATATTTATTTAAGGAAAATATTGCATTATCCACTACCTGCAATATCCACATTGCAATAGTGGGCTGCAAATATTAGTGTGTCGAATGGCATATTGAATGATATTCTACCTATTATGAATATATCAGGTTAGAATAAACCACAAACATTTCGTGCAACAGTTTTATCATATGATGAATGTAAAGTTTATTCTACTTATGAGTATATTCAAAAAAATGATGAGGTACTTGGTCCACACTCATATATGCAAGTTATAATGGTACGAGGTCTCATTGACCAGTGGAAACAGCCAGTATATATCGGATTTGATAAAAAAAATGACTCAAAACCTTTTACAAAATATAATTGAGGAATTATATAAAATAAATTATAATGTTGTTGCTTGCACCTCAGACTGTGGAGCTAGCAACCAAGGAGTATGGAAGGAAATGAGAGTGTATGTGGAAAATACCTTTATACAGCACCCTGTAACAAAAAAACCTATTTTCTTTTTTGCAGATGGTCCCCATTTACTTAAACTTGTGATAAATTGGTTAGTGGATACAGGTTTTGTTTTAGAGGATGGTACAGTGATAAATAAAAATCCTGTAAAAGCTTGAACACAAGATCAGAAATTAGCTCATGTTACAAGTTAACACCTGTACACCTGAATTGTGCAAGAAATGCTGCTCAGCTGTTCTCAAACACAAGAGCCACTGCTTTGAAACAGTATTTACCTGGCTGTGATAAGACTGCCGCAGCTAAAACTGGTGCTTTCTTCCAAACCATAAATAATTGGTTTAATTTGATGAATTCATATACACCGTCTCTTTCTATTCCATCTAAAAATCTATATTGAAAAAAATTAAATGACCAAGACGAATTATTAGCTCATGTTTCAACAACTATTAGTAAAATGGTTTGCATAGGTAAACAGAGTCTTCCAGAAGGGTATACTAATGTCAAATAGATTACTGCAGGGTCTACTTACTACAATGAAGCAGGAATATGGAATTAATTATATTTTGACCCATCGTTTAAACCAAGATTGTTTGGAAAATTTCTTCTCTCAAGTAAGTATCATAGACATATCTGTATATTATTTTTGTATATCACAATCGTCTGACTATCTGATATTTGTCTTTTAGTTGAGAACTCGTGGTGGCCTACATGACCATCCATCTCCTGTGAATGCCATTTATAGGATAAGGATTATTTTACTTGGTAAGAATCCTGGGTTAGTCACAGCCAATGCAAATATTCAAGACGCTCCAGTTGAGGAGTATGTTCTAGCAAGTACGCTAAAACAAGCTAAGTTGGTTAACGTAACCCTGGAGCAAGATACTGATGAAAACCTGAGTATTGGCAGCAGCACATCATCAACCATTGCAAGTGCTGACTCTACTAACAATGGTGATTCTGAAACGGATGGCTTAATATATATCGCTGGTTTCTTGGCAAAGAAACATAAGAAAAAATATCCATTTTTGGGACAATACACACACCAAGCCGAAAAGAACTACAATAATGATTGTCGATTGCCCTCATTCCTGCAAAATTTATCTTTTGACGGTTTAACAGAATCTTCTGAAGATTGGAAGAATCAAGTTTTTAAAATGAATACTTACTTCCAACAATTTCATGGAGATTTATTTAGACAACCTGTCTATTTACTAACCTTGCACTCTCCGGAACAGCGACGGCGAATAGTTTGAGAGAGCGTAGCTCTGAAGTAGCAGTACGTAGTTTGTCCAATAGGAGTAAGCACCTGCCGAAAAACCAACGAGGCCTGGGGGTAGTCAGTAGAGCAAATTAGTACGGGGTTTCAGGAGAATATACTGACCCCAGAATTTTTTCTTTACTAGGCAAAATCGCTACAGGAATAAGTGCCAGTACGCAGTGTGCTACCGCTCCGTAGCGGACGTCCACCGAGGGACCATTTAGCTGCGTGGTAGACGCGAGGTTAGTATAGCCACTATCAAAAAACTATACAGTGCACGTTAGTGAAACAAGCCTTTTTTCAGGGGGTTTTTACCGCCTCCTGGCTCCGTGAGGTTGCGGAGTCCCTAGCGGTCTGTACGAGTACAGAATCATAGCCCCGTTTAAAAATTTCATTATATAATTTTTTTTTGGTAGGTAAAACCATTTTCACAGAATTTAACTTAAAACAATCCTCTAAATGATTTTGTAAATATGTCTCACTGCTAAAATGATTAAAAAACATCGTTCACAAAACCATTTTTTATTTCGAACATTCTCAATGTTTTTACTACATAATCTTGAAAAATGTTTAATATAAGCAAAATGAAATACACTGTTTTATGTAATTGTCCTCCTCCTCTTCATTATCATCATTTACAATATTCTCCATGGCATTTAATACAAGTAAATTTATACGAGGAGAAAAATTTGTTTGGCTAATTATCAAACGTAGAATTTCATTTCTTGTTCCTAATGTAAAGACATTTATAGC
This sequence comes from Diabrotica undecimpunctata, assembly GCF_040954645.1. Lineage (NCBI taxonomy): Eukaryota > Metazoa > Arthropoda > Insecta > Coleoptera > Chrysomelidae > Diabrotica > Diabrotica undecimpunctata. Next base: position 47,176,342 of record NC_092811.1, on the reverse strand, counting down.
AAGTTTATTTAATTTTTCAAATTTTGGAATACATATATTTAATATCAATGGGAAAACTAATGTTATTAAATTTTAACATTTTACTAAAGTGAGGATATATGGCAACGCGGTAGCGATTAGATAAATACGTTTGTTGTTTCGGCTGTAATTAACCCGATTTATCGAGAGTTACAACGAGAAATAAACAATCAAAATTAGTTAAAAGTGCAAAACAAAGTTAAAAACTAATCAGTAGTATAAAAAGTGGACTTCTAAAAGGTGAGTCAGTGAAATAATTATAAGCAATTAACCAAAATACACCGAAGAGGTTAACTGATAAGCGCGATAAAAAGCTAAGCATTCACTGAAGTCTTCACCAATTTTTATGCGACGTTGCCACTGTGAGCAAAATATCCCAGACGACAATATTTTAGCTGGTTGTAATAAATAAACGGTAGACACTGTTTTCTCTGAACCGTTGAGGTGGAAGATAGTGCCTGGCGCCGAATAATGAAAAAGTTTTTGGAGAAAGGAAAAGATTGGGAGAGCGATAGCTCAGTAACGGACGACGGAATAAAAAGAAAAATGAGGGAGGATGACATCGAAGATGAAGAAAGAGGAGAGCATACGAAGAATAGAAAGCTCTCAACAAACTCACCACGGAATAAGCATGAATCAAAACTAGATACCATAATAGACATTTTCGAGGTATGTCCACATTGGCCTCCTCCTGTTCTAACCATGGCATTCCTAGGACGACATCGTGGTTTAACTTCTCCAAGACGATGCATTGGGCGGTGGTGGAGAAGTTGTCCAGTTGAATTTTTACTTCAGCAGTCCCTAAGCTTTGGGACGTGCTTCCCGTGCATGCCAGCTGAATCTGTCCGGGTCGAGTCTGCAGGTCTCGTCTCTGGATCAGCTTCCGGTGTATGAAATTTCCGGAGGCGCCGGTGTGAACTAAGATTTTGACTCGGTGTTGGTTGATCCTTCCGTCGAGGTTGGGGAGTCCTGCTGTTATCGACCGCTGATAGATCGGATTCAGTTGGGGCACCATTTCTTCAACAGGAGTTAATTGGCGCCCCTGTTGGAGTTTTCCGGCCTCTGGTTGTCTTGTTGGCGGTTGTTGTGGTTTCTATGTGGATTGCGGTTTCGCCATTCATTTATCGTCTCGGAACGCCTGGGTGGTTGTTGATGTTCTTGTTTCTCCGGCTTTCTGTGACTCAAATGTTGGGCGTCGCTTTCCATTTCTCTCGCAATTCGTCTTAGGCTGTCCTCTGTTGTGGGCATCCCGATTCTTAAACAGATTCTAATTTGTGGTAACAGTTGATTGGCAATTACTCTGCATCTTTGATCTTCCGGGATGTCTGGTAGGAGGCGTCTAAAGAGGGCTGCTTTTCGGGTGACGAATTCCTCTGCTGGTTCTTTGTCCTGGTTCTGTCCATATAGCTTTACGGTTAGGGCGGATAAAAGTGCTGGGTCGTCGTACTTCTCTAGGAAGCGAGTCTTAAATGTCTGGTAGCCTATCTCGGCTGTACCTTGACTCTCTGCCCATAACCGTGCTTCTCCGTGTAGTGAGTTTGCTATCAGGTAGTCGATCCAGTCGGTTTCGTCTACTTCGTGGTAGGTTAGGAATTCTTCTGCTTTTGATAGGAATTCTGCTACTAAATTGCTCAAAAGTTGGAATAAGCCCTATTCCAACCAATGAACAATTTTTTTCATGTCAGGAGATGTTGCCCGTACGCTGATTGGCCAGTTAATGCGAGCACACGAGAACATATTAACCCTTCAGTAGTCGCTAAGAATTTTTGAAAATTAGTAGTCGCGCGCGGTCGAAACGACCGTTTGGTCTTTTACTTCTTAGTTTGTGTTAATAAAAGTATTTGGAACCAGTTTAAGTAAAACACGATTTTATTAAGGTTTAATAAGTAGAGTAACATATTACAGAATAAAATAAAAAGTAAACTAATGTTAAAAATACTGGACAGAACATTAAAAAAACTATTTTCTACTCCGATAAAAAAAAAGGAAACTTTTATTTAATCCGAATAAGTTCAGTTTGGCACTCTTCGCATACTGCACGTGTATGTTCTCTGCATAAAAACTTTTTACATTTACAGCAGGAAACAGTCGTTTTCCGGTTCTTTTTACGGTCGCAAAAGTAGCATCTACCATGTACTCCTTCATTCGTTGGAGTGCCGTCTGTGTTAGGAATATTACATATGGCCTTAATACGTAACTTCAGATCTCTGTTTAAATTGTCTACTATTGCTCGGACCCGTAGATGTTCATCCATAAGAGAAAATGCTAAATGCTTCAAAAATTTTCTTCTAAGCATTTTATTATCAGCAAGGTTGTTACTTGCATGAATCACTAGCGAATTAATGCCTGCGATATTTAGTATGGTGTTAAAAATTACCATGGGCCAACGTCTTGTTTTTCGCGAAACATCATAAGAGGAGCGTAGCTGATCAACGACGTCAACCCCGCCTTTTGTTTTGTTATAAAACGTCAGAATTTCTGGTTTATAATGTTCAAATGTTTCTCTATCTATAGCGTCGTCATCATGTAGACTTAAAACAAGCAATACAACTTTCTTCTTTTTGGGGATATACGACACTAAGGTACATGTATCGCTAAAGGCGAACATACTTATTTTAGAGGACGAGATCCTTGAAGTAATTCAGGGGGCAGTTCCCTTTTGTACTTTCTAATGGTCCCCACAACAGTCAATCCAAATTCTTTTTTTAAAACATCTATTAGAGGAATGCTAATGAACCAATTATCTAGAGTAATGTTGCTCCCAGAATTCTTTATTGGCGCACACATTCTTTTTACAACTTCTTTCAGGGAATTGTCTACAGTAAATGGGCCATCTGGTTGACGACCCACATAAACCTCCATATTTATGGTATAATACATTTCAGCATCACATAAACTAAAAATTTTAAGCCCATACTTTGAGGGTTTGCTTGGAATAACTTGTATCCAAGGGCAATTCCCTAAAAATCCAGGAAGCATTTTCATCGCATGTTAAATTTTGCGAAGAGTTATATCCCGATTTACACTTTTCTACGAATTTGTCAAAAAATACTCGGATGGCGGCCATCTTATCCAGTCTCCTACGTTCTTCACGATCGACCTTATCATCAAATCTAATGCATCTTAGAAGAAACTGAAATCGGGATAAGGACATAACTAGTCTAAATGTTCTTCGCCATTAGTTTGCCAGATATCTTCTGTATTCAGGTGATGGGCTTTATATGTCCCTGCCAAATATAAAAGGCCTATAAGAGCGCGAATTTCAGATGGGTTTGTAAGCTTTGCATCCCTCTCCCTAGAGAAATTGCTTGCTATACTTTCAATGTATTTATTAGTGGATTCTACAATTATGTAAATCATGTCCTCATCAATGAAATAACTCCATATTTCATAAATGTCTTTCAACTTTTTCGTAAATCTATTAGGCACAAGTGATTGTTTTACTAAATTAGGCTTGCTCATACGTACCCTTTTGTTTTTTCTTTGATGCTTTCTCCACACTGTACCATCTTTTAACCTAAAAACACTTTCTTCTTGTACATTATTCAGTAAAACTTCTCCTATTTCCTCTAAATCCTGTTCTTGTTCGCTTTCCGAATCTTCCGACCTCTCATCAATAACTTCCGGATTTACTTCATTCTCGTCATCGTCGTCGTCATATTCTATATCAAGCGGTTCTTCTTCCATGAGGGCTTGAAGTCTCCTTCATTCCTTCTCATAGTCCATTCTAAAAATAAAGCCAAACAAGTTATATATAAAAGTTTGCTGTAGCTTAAAATTAAAAAAAAATTAATATTTGATTCTCAATAATAGAACAAAGAAAATTATGAAATATCGTAATAGTAATTTGCTGCAAAGTAATTTAAAATTTGATGACTAATTACATAGTAAAAGAAAGAGAGGTATATTCAAAAGGTTACTAAACAATAAGACAAAAGTATAATAGTATATTATTTAAAAAACTATACATACCTTAAGGTGATAAGAAACACAATAAAACGATTTATAAAAACTTTTTAGCTGACTAGACTCGCGCGCGTAACTCCTAATTAACAAACCTCCCGCTACTCTGATTTAGTACTGAGGCTCTTTGTATCGAATGAGTAAGCTACTGAAGTCCGTGGTTGCCAAATGTAATTTTTTTCCGAAATATTAGCAATTTTTAATACGTGCGGTCTTTTTGACCATGAAGCGACTAGTAAAGGGTTAATAGATACCTATGATCAAAGAGTAATAAAAGAGGCGATGCTGAATATATTCAAAACATATATGGGAATTGAGGTCAAAATCAAAGATGCATACAAGTTGGGAACAAAAACCTGTCTGATCGAACTAGAAGATCAGGAAGAAAAAATCAAAGTCATGAAGAACAAGCACAAGCTAAAAAACCACAAAGAAGAAAAAATATATATCAACAACGACACCACAATGAAAGAGATAAAGGCAACGACGTAACGATTGGCACAAATAAATTGTGGGTAAATAAGGAAGAATGGAAATGGAATAATAAAGAAATTAAGATAGACAAACCAAAAAACTAATAAAAAACGGCAATGGAAAAACGATGACGAAACAGGCAATGAACAAGGACATGCGTAGTAGTAAAGCAGTATACAAAGACCAGTATGGAAACTTAAAAAAGAAGGAAGATGAGAAACGCTTACAAATACACAAAGCAACTGCAATCAATGAGATTAAAAGTGTGAAAACAACGTCAACTCAAAAAACCAGAATAACTGAAGGATGGACAATAGGAACATGGAACGTAAGAGGTCTCAACGGCAAGGAGGCTGAACTTGTAGAAGAATTTAATAAGGCTAAAATAGACATACTATGAATCACAGAGACCAAAAGAAAAGGTAACAGCACACAGTTTCTGGAAAATGGCCATTTTTTAATACTCAGTGGAGCACCCCCGTCAGAAAGAGCACGTGATGGAGTTGGTTGTCTCATCAATAGAAACTTGACTAGTAGCATTAAAGATTGGGAATGTATCACCGAAAGGATCCTAAAAATTAGAATGACAACCGAAGAGAAAAAACCAGTCAACATCTTTGTTATATATGGACCAAACGATACCGAAAGAGCGAACACTAAGGACATTTTTTGGGAAAAGGCGACGGAGATCATAGATAGCGCAGAAAGTAACATAATAATAATTGGCGATCTCAATGGTAGAGTAGGCGTAAAAGACCAAGAATCCTCGGATGTACTAGGACAATACGGAGAACAAGTAAGAAACAATAATGGTCAACGAATTATAGACTTTTGCAGAGAGAATGACCTGATAATTATGAATTCGTTTTTTCAACACAAAGATGTGCACAAATATACCAGAGAAGTCAAGAGTAGAGGAGAAAAGTCCATTATTGACTATGTATTGGTAAACAGACCTTTAAGACAATGTATTAAAGATGTCAGAGTCAGAAGGGGAGCAGAAATATATAGCGACCATTATCTGGTAGTATCCCGAACCAATATCGGTGTGGAACAAAAACGCACGCAGAAGGTACCAAGAAAAAGAGACAGAACCCCAAGAAACCTCACCAACGCAGTTATTAGGTCATACAAGTTAGCAGATAAGAAAATAGCACAAAAATACAAAAGCTATGTGAATAATAGTCTACAAAAGCACTTAAACCAGAACTATGGCTTAGAAGAAACTTGGCAAAAACTTAAAGAATCCCTCCTAGATGGGGACAAGCAAATCTGCGGAATAACTAAAATCAATAAAAACATACAATGTACGAATTGGTGGAGTGATGAAATAAAAGAAGAGGTCTAATCCAAGAAGTTAGCGTGGAAGAAATATCTAGGGAACCAGAATGCAGAAAGCTATTAAAAATATAAGCAACAGAGGGCAAAAGTAAAAGACATGGTGATTAAGGCAAAAAAAAAGGGCTGGGAGGATTTTGGGAATAAGCTGGAGAAGGACTACCAGACTAACCAAAAACTATTTTACAAAATTCTGAGAAGCCTAAGAAAAGAGAACAGACAACAAACACCAAAACAAATTAAAAACAAAGATGGCCACATCCTCTGCGAGAACGAAAATATTATGAATAGGTGGAGAGAATATTTCGAAGACCTTCTGACTCAAAAAGACTATAATAATCAAATAGACAACACTGAAGAAAACCCATTTGAGAACCCAAATCAAAACGAAATAACAATAGAAGAAATAAGAGAAATAATAATCAGGCTCAAAAGAGGAAAGGCAGCTGGCTATGATAAGATAACTGCGGAAATGCTAAAAAATATGGGAGAAAATGGAAATGAATTGCTTAGAAAAGTTTGCAATAAAGCATGGAATGAGAACAAGATCCCAAAAGACTGGGAAGTGGGCGTTATTCTACCCATTTTCAAAAAAGGTGACAGACGAGAATGCAGCAACTACAGAGGTATAACTCTCCTGAGTATCCCTTCCAAAGTTTACGAACTAGTACTGGAGAAAAGACTACTACAAGAAGTAGACCATAAGCTGGAGCAGTCACAGAGCGGTTTCAGGAAGGGAAGAAGCATCCATGACCATGTTTTTACACTCAAGCATCTAATACAAAATGCACGAAATACAAGCACGGAACTATACTAAGCCTTCATAGACCTCGAAAAAGCATTTGATAGAAGCCCGCGAACCGAAATAGACAAAAGCCTAAGAAACAGAGAAGTAGACAGCAAACTCAGAAAAGCTATTATGAGCCTATACAAGAACACAAGAAACAGAGTAAGAACAGATAATATGGAATCAGAAGAGTTTAGAGTCAATGATGGCTTACGACAAGGAGGTGTACTAGGCCCCATCCTGTTCAAAATTGTACTAGATGATGTAATGAAGGAAACTAGAGAAGAAACATCGAGAATATTTGTTGGACATAGAAACCTGGAAATGATACAGATAGCGGAGTGCGCATTTGCAGATGACCTCGTCGTATTTGGAAGAAACGAAGACGCACTTAAGAGAAACCTCCAGATATGGAGAGATAAATTTGAAAAACGTAACCTGAGAATTAATGAAAGTAAAACCAAGGTCATGGTATGTGGGAAAACAGACCAACATACAAACATTAAAATCAATAACTATACTTTAGAACAAGTCGAAACCTTTAAATACCTGGGAGTGCAACTAGAGAGTAGGGGTACACAAGAATCAGAGATAAACAATCGAATAGCGAACGCTTCCTAGATATACCACGCAATTAAGAGCACATTCCTATCAAAAAAAGAAGTATCCGAAAAAGCAAAGATAGCTATCTACAACACAGTTTTTGTACCTATCTTAACATTTGGATGTGAAAGCTGGACGCTCACCACCAGACTAAAAAATAAACTGCAAAGTATTACAATGAAGTATCTAAGAAAAGTACTAGGGGTGACCAGAATGGACAGGATACGGAACGATGAAATAAGAGAACGCCTTAAAGTCCAATCAATAGAGAAGAAAGCCCAACTGAGATGGTACAACCACATGGTAAGGATGGATAAAAAAAGCCAAGTGAAACAAGTGTGGGAAGCGAGAAGAACCTTGAAAAGACCGAGGGGCAGACCCATGAAGACCTGTGACGATGAAATTGCCGCCATCCTAGACAGGAGAGGAGTCACCAAGGAACAAGCGAAGAAATTGGCAAGCAACAAGAAGAATTGGAGGAAGTTTGTATATGAAACCTAAAAAGAGACTTTACACCCAACACCTTAGGGTAGAAGGGTTATTGATTATATATATATATATATATATATATATATATATATATATATATATATATATATATATATATATATATATATATATATATATACTAAGGTGAGGATAAGATGATGTTCGGTTAACATGTTTTGTGACAGGATGTAAGGCAGCAACAGCTGACCAAAGGAAACAATAAGGATCAGAATTCCTAACATTAATTACACTTTCAGTATCCTTTATATACTTAGGTAGCTCAACGTATGTTGAAATACCACCAAGTAATGGATTATATTTATATTAACTTTTAAGTTTAAAATGTGGGATAGCGCCCATCCAGTGTCTTTTCTTGAAAATATTTAAACTTTCTTAAAACGGTCTCTATACAAATGATTTTATACCAATCTTTTATGTTTGTATTTTGATCAATTATTGCATTTTTCGTAGAAAAATGTTAGACGTTTCACCATCTTGAGGTTTGATGAAAAGTCCATAAAAAATTACATTAACTTTTAACATATATGAGACTAAATTTTTTTTATTTGAATTGAAAAACTTTTAAAAGCCTTTTCCATAAATAGTTTAGGATCTTTATATTTTAAATTTATGATAACGCCTGTCTTAACTCTGTTATTAAAACAAGATTGCAAATCCTGCCACAATAACCCTCTCTTAATATTTTTTCTAACATTTAATTTTTTTTTATTTTCTAGATATATTTTAAGAATAGACATATTAGCCTCTACACAATGAAAATTTTTAACACAATCAGCTATATTTTTTATACATTTCTTTAATATTAAAATTTGTTTTTCAAATATTTTATTTAGTTTAGTAAATCAGTTTTAGTTTTAATTAATTTACTTACGGTTTCTAACTTCTTCGCCATTTCAGTGGAGATGTGGTCAATCACTTTAGTACTCATGTTTAAAGACCAACGTAAACTTCAAGACAAAAAGCAGAGCTAACAGAATCTCTGTGAATACATTTTAAAAAGATACATTGACGCATTTCTGCAACAAGCTATTTTCAATCTGCAACACACTAGATTCACGCTTCAACGTGACTATATTTTTAATATCGAAAACACATTAGGTATTTTCGGGTTTTTTCATTGACTGTTTGACAACCGTCAAGAGTTTGCGTAGAAGAAATATAAGTGTTCGGGTTTATTTCGGATCATCTTAAAACTGTTCAGAGTCGAAGTTTGGAGTTTGAGTAAAAATCTGATGCTGTTAGTGGACAGTTTTGAAACTACCAATTCGATTTTTGTTAAAAGGTCTTGATTTATTTTCGGATTTTTTGAGGCGTGCGCGGTTCGTTTTAAAATTGACAGTTATGACACAGTATAAAGAATGATTTTGTACTTGCCGTTGATAGGTAGTAGTGGTTTGCATTAATTAATAGTAATTTCAGTCATTTTCGAGTGCTTTTTATTAAACATGGACCCAATAATAAATGTACTGTTGGAATCAGTCAGAATCATCATCTTCAAATAATGAAGATTGTAACGAGTCCGTTACTTTAATAATCCGTAAACATTTTTAAATACAATTTTAAAATCCCAATCCTCTTAATGCTTTTCTGAATTTTGAATTTCTAAGTTGGCTTAAACAGCGACACCTACGATGATGTAGGGCAACATGATCATCCGGCTAGCAATTAGCGCTCATTCTGGTTTTAACCTTTTGGTAGACAACATCTTCTTCTTCTTCTTTTGGCATCATAACCCTGGATGGGTCTTTGCCTGTCTGGCTATGTCCTTCCATTCAGATCTCTCTTGTGCCCTTCTTCTCCATTGTCTTATGTTCATTGTTTTCAGGTCGTCTTCCACGTCATCCAACCATCTCGTTCTGGGCCTTCCTTTTTTTCGCCTTCCTATGGGCTTCCATTGTAACATTTTCTTTATTGTTTTTGCATCGTTTTGTCTCTGCACATGTCCCAGCCATGACAGTCTTTGACTTTTCACAAATCTTACAATGTCATAACCTTCATTTAACTCATTAACCTCGTCGTTTCTCCTGATTCTCCATGTGCCATCTTCCTCTTGTACCGGGCCATATACTTTCCTCAGTATTTTTCTCTCGAATGTCCTGAGTTGGGCTTCATCTTTTTTCGTCATTACCCAAGTTTCACATCCATAGGTTACTACAGGTCTCATCAGTGTTCTGTAGATAGTCGATGTTGGTAGACAACATCGTTTAACAAAAAAAAAGGGTAGGCGACAGAAGAAGGCTAAATTTGTTTTAAAGAATATTAATTTCGTCGAGAAGGAAGAATATATACAGTTTTTAGTTGTTTCGTAGTGTATACCCGTTGATTTATAAGCTACTTCTAGTCGGTAAGTTGATTCAATTATAAATAAAAGTGTAAAAACCATCAGCCATTTTAAGTTCTATAATATCGTCATTTTTCCCTTCGTTAGTGATATATCTATCTGTCATTTATCACATTATTTCATTCTGGATTTAGATATAGTAATGTTATAAAATCATATCAATTTTCTATTTTACTTCCCGGCCTTAAAAACATATAATTATCCTTTTTTAAAACTATCTATTATCTATTAAGACTATCTGTAAAAATATTCTGCCTCATATCGTTCTTTTACATTCAAAAATAGTCAGACCATGCGAAGGTCACCTTATCTACAAAATCATTACAGCCTTTTTCTTTGATACAAGCTTCCCAGCAACTTTTTGTAATATTTTTCAAGTTATTTCATTTGTTAATAAACCTTGTATTTTTCCCTTCTTTTTATTAAGCGTAAGGAGGAACTGTAACACAATTGTTCTTTTTAGCCTACCCCAAGAACTTAAATCCAGCATCGAGGATTTTTTTTTTTTCATTTATTTTTGGGGATTTTTTTTACAAGGAGGAAAAGAATTTACGTTTTTGAATTTGCCCATTTGCCCGTCTGTTCCATCAGAGGTCCAGAGCTCTCTCAGACTACTCTCGGACCACTTCAGGATACCAGCCCTAAAACGACCTCCCTTATTTAGAGTGTGGAACATTGTTCATTTTTTATATTTTTTTTATTCATTAATTGTTAATAATTTTGTTTATAATATTTTTTTTTTCCAATCTTAAATCATACTATTTCATTTAATAATAAAGACCCGTCATTTTTTCTAAATAATTATAAAATACATAAGCATTAAAATTGTAACGTCCAGGTCGAGGTTTTAAATCCTCCCATTTAACTCTTTAAATTACCTTTTTAGGTGAATCATTACAATTTTTCCTATATCTTATTATTGGTAAATTTAGTTCATCAAGGATCAGTTGCGTATAACCAGGGCATTTATTTTTTTTTTATATAATTAACTAAGTTGACTGTACATAATTGGTGGTGGGTATTTTAGGGTAAATTTAGATTGTATATATTGGATAGGGATTAAATTTTTGGTGAAAACTAAATATTTCAATTCATACCTGTATCCTTTTTTTGTATTTCAGCAAATAGCTTTACAAGATACCTTGGAAAGTTTATGTTAATACTTTCCTGGCGCCCACTCACATTTTGGAGCAACTTCTTTAATCACTTTTATTTACCTTAGTTATATACCTATAGATTGTTTATTACCTTGTCATTCATTTTCTTATTCTACGGTCTCTGTAGGACATGCAAATTGGCTGAATCCTCCTTTGAGTGTCAAGTAGTCACTCTCCGGCACCTTCGGCTAGCCAGCTTTAAAGTATACGTTATTTTATACATTACCCCAAATACTTGTGTTTCATTACACACTTTTATTACATTGGCGACCTAAACCTGAAAGTCCAAATTTTTTTTTTGTTACAAGATGGACTGGACGTACTGGCTAACGTGTTTTCCCGAACTGCTTTGAGATAAAACAAAAAATGAATTTTTTGAACAAACTGTTCCTCAGTATACGGATAGACAGTTTCTTCAGCATTTTATGTAAATTAGGTACATGTGCTATTACTAAAGTATGAATATCAGTATTCTGACTGCAAGAGTTTGTTTTCGTATTAATTATCTAAAATATTGATATTAAACTAATTAGTCTACATTTTTTAGAGTTTCAAGACAAGTAGTCCAAACGTTAAAAGCGGACTTTGAACAGTCAGAATTTTATCCGAAGAAAGACAGTGGTTTTAAAAGGATAAACAGTGAAAAATGTCTCTTGGCTTTTTTATGGTTTACAAGTAACCAAGGTGCAACATTTAGAGATGTTGCAGATATATTTAATTTATCAATTAGCACACTACACACATATGTCAATTCGGTTGTCTATTTTCTTTCACAATTATCCGAAAAAGTAATTGTGTGGCCATCCGCACAAGAAGCAAGAATTATTGCAAGAAGCTTTGAGGAAATGGGTTTCGCTGGTGTTATTGGCTGCATCGATGGAACACACAATAAAATTGATACACCTCAAGAGGATCCTGATTCGTATTTTAATCGGAAGAAATTTCATTCCATTCAGGTAAGGTACTCACTCATTAATTGATATTACTTATGGTATATTTACATATTTGACTCTTATTGCATAATATTGATGATAGAAGTGAACATAAATTTTAAATGAATTCTAGATTATAATAGAGAATGGTAATTATGTGTGTTGACTACTTGCCGATTGTAATGGAAATAATAACATGTATTTCCTTCTTCAAACTTGCTATACCTCTGCAATGTCTCATTATATTTTATTTGATAAATTTGTTGATGATTACAGTATAACCAAAAGTCGAATTTTCTGTCAAAAAATTTTTAGGGTTATATAGGTATACTTACACCACTAAATTTATCAAGTACAACGTAATAAAACTGCTATAAAACACTATTTTCTATGCTGTACTTTAAACAGTATTTTAGGAAAACCATTTTGTAATCATTTAAAATTTAATTTAAAAAAATCATATTAGCAAACTTTGTTACAAATTTATATACGCTTTAGTAATCAAGAAAGTTTACAATACCTAATGCATAATCTGAATAATATTTTACTTTCTATTAGACTGGTATCATCTTTATTTTAGTTTCCAAAATTTAATGTTTATTTTTTTAAAGATCATTTTCTAGAAACAAATATTAATTTTTTTATTTCAAACATAAATTGACATTCAATTAAGGATATCCCAAAATAAAGGATCCTTTATTAAAAGACTTGACACAAAAAACAGCTTCAATAAGTTTCTAATGTCTATATTATATCCACACCCTTTTTTGTAGATGCAAATTATATGTGACAACAATAGAAAAATCATTGACGTATTTATTGGATTTCCTGGCAGTGTGCACGATGCTAGACTTTTTCGCAATAGTGATTTGGGTCAGAACTTAGCAGAGCGGTGTAAGGACTGGGTAATATTAGGAGATAGTGCGTATCCATGTCTGACAAACCTTCTAACACCTTATTGTTGAGAATGTAATACATTTATATTGTATATGCAGTATATATTGGTGTAAGTGTAAGTGGAACGCACCCATAGTATCATGGGTTGACATGACAGACAGTAATGTCAATAAAAATGAGTATCATGTAGGAGAAGTAGTAAGAAGTATGGTTATATAGGCTTAAGTTAGGTTAGTTGAGTAGTATGTATGTTATAGGTAATAAAGCCTTAATATTAGTAGTAAAGTACGACTGTTTATTTTCCAAATCCACACCTTAACATGGTAGCAGAGGTCCGTGGTTAGAAAGTCGTACCTTTCACAACAGAAAAAGTTTGGTGCAGTTTGAAAAAAAAAGTGTGACACAAGATGGCCGGTAGTAGTGATTTTAGAATACCTATATTCGATGGGGAAAATTATAAAATGTGGAAAAAACGTCTTATGCTATTTTTAAAAATGAAGAAGTGTGATGTTGTGGTAACCAGACCGAAAAATGAAAATGATACAGACTGGAATGACGATGATGTAAAAGCAATGAATTGAATGAATTGAAATGAATGAATGTGGTGCAATATCGGATATACAGATGGAGTATGTCGACGAAAATACTACGGCGTATGAGATGATAAAGAAATTTATATTTGAAAGAGTCAACGGCATTACAGATAGTATGTAGAAATAACTTGGAGAGATTAAAATTGAACAGCTATGGAGACTGTGCAACATTTTTTAGTGACTTCGAAAAAGCTATAAACGAGTTAAAAAGCGCGGGTGCGTAGTGTATCTGAAAAGGAAAAATTGAACTATATGTTAAACACGTTGCCAGAGTCGTACAGTTATATTGGTGATTTAATAGATACATTAAAAGAATGATTTTGGAAGAAAATCCAGTACATTTGTGGTGAATAAAGGTCGACAGGATCGATCATGCTTCCAGTGTGGCGAAGTTGGTCATTTCAAGCGAGATTGCAAACATGGCGTAAATCAAGCGTCGGGTAATGGCGGACAAACGACAAACAGTGGCTCGTGGAGAGAAACGCGAGGTCGACAAGAAGCCGGAAGCTACTTCAGGGGACATGGCCATTCACGTGGGCAGCGCGGAACGCATGGAACAAGTGCACAGCGGTTCAACCGACAAGGACAGAAGAACGAAGAGCGAAACAGCGTTTGTTGGCTCACAACAGTTGCTCTGACTCAGGATATGCCAGTTAATGCGCAAAATACTGAAATAGGTAATGTAAATAATTGTATTGAAATAAAATGGCTTTTAGATAGTGGTTGTACAGATCACATTATTAATGATGAAAAATTTTTTGATAAATGTAAATTACTTGAAGATCCCATTAATGTTTATTTAGGAGATAATAGGGATGTAAAAGCTACTACAATTGGAAATGTTTTAAGTTACTTTGATATATATATATATATATATATATATATATATATATATATATATATATATATATATATATATATATATATATATATATATATATATATAAGCGGGGATCCTACAGCTTCTGCCGCTTCCCGCATTTTGATCGCCATCTTTTTCTATCTCTCCAGGTGTCTTCATCAATAGCTCTGTCTTTCATGGTTTCAAGTTACTTTGATGTTTTTGGTAAAAAGAGTTTAGTAGATGTGCAAAATGTTTTTTATGTTGAAGATATGAAATCAAATTTGATAAGTTATAGCAAAATAACAGAAAATAATAAGATTATTTCTCAAGGTAATATTTCAAAAGTTTTTGATAAATTTGGTAATATAACAGCAGTTGCTTTAAAAAATATAATGGCTTATATGTTATGAAACGTAAATTAAAATCAGTTGAATTACATGTAAATGTTGGAAATAAATATATGAATCAAAAGGAAAAATGGCATCGTTTATTAGGTCATGTAAATTTTAAATATTTGAATATTTTATCTAAAGATCAGCTGTTGAATAGAATTCCTAAAGAGTTTGAATCTGAATTTATGAAATGTAAGATTTGTTTTATATAGCCCTTTTTATATCCGAATTGTCGAATAAAGGCCTCTCCCATTTCTCGCCATTCATCCCTGTTGTGTGCTAGGCGTTTCCACATTGGTCCTGCGACTCTTTTGATATCGTCGCTCCAGCGCATTTGAGGTCTTCCTCTTGGTCTCTTCGCATCGTACGGTCGCCAGTTTCCGACTTCTTTGTTCCATGTAAGATTTGTATTGAAAGTAAAATGCATAATATTCCGTTTGTAAACAGTAGAAAAAAAGCTAAAGATATTTGAGAGATTGTACATACTGATGTTTGTGGGCCTTTTCGAACTACTGGGTTTAAAGGTGAAAATTATTTTGTTTCTTTCATTGATGATTATAGTAAGATTTCTAAAGTATGTGTTATAAAATCAAAAGCAGAAGTATGTGATTGTTTGAGTGAATATACGAATGAAAGTGAAAATTTGACTGGAAAGGAAATAAATATTTTAAGATGTGATAATGGGAAAGAATATTTGAACGGTAAAGTCTACAGATTTGCAAAAGAAAGGGGTATAGTAATTGATAATTGTCCCACATACGTACATGAATTGAATGGAACTGCAGAACGGTTTAATCGAACTATAATGGATATGTCAAGATGTTTGTTGGCTGAAGCAGATGTTGATAAAAAATATTGGCCTGAAATAGTTTGTGCTGCGGTTTATTTGAAAAATCGTACTTTATCTGATACAATTGAAAAGAAAACTCCATATGAAATATTTTTTGGACAGAAACTTGATGTTTCTAATTTGCGTTTGTATGGGAGTAAAGTTTTTGTACGAAGACCAGAACAGAAGAGAATCTCTAAATGGGATAAGAAAGCTGATATGGGAATTTTAATTGGTTATAGTAATGTTGGTTATCGTGTATTATTAAATGGCAGAGTCATTGTTGCTAGACACGTGGATATTGTTGAAGAAAACGTTGTGTATAGGTTTAGATTTTAACGAATCAGATAATGATAATAATGAAGAGTGTTACTCTGATAACATTGATGAAAGCTCTGAAAATGACTCAATAGATGAAATTTTTAAAAGTACAAATGAAAGTATGGATGATAGTGTGAATAAAAATGAATCTGAGTTACCTAGATCTCACAGAGCCAAAAATCCTCCAAAGAAATTTGATGATTATTATATATATATATATATATATATATATATATATATATATATATATATATATATATATATATATATATAATAGTAGTATTTTTGTAAATATGTGTAGAACTGATATACCACATACATTTGAGGAGGCGATAAATTCTAATGAGAGTAAGTATTGGAAAACAGCTATGAACAAAGAAATTGATAGTTCAAATAAAAAAAAAAACTTGGAAATTGGTTAAAAATGATACAAACTAAAATATTCTAGATGTTAAATGGGTTTATACTAAAAAGTCTGATAATACTTATAAAGCTAGATTGGTTGTGAGAGGTTTTCAACAAACTGATGAAATTGATATTTATTCACCTGTGGCTAAAATGCAAACATTAAAGATTTTATTGTCATAGTGTTGTCAAATGGGCCTGGTAATTGAACAAATGGATGTTGAAACAGCTTTTTTAAATGGTAAATTAATTTCTGAAGTTTATATTAAACAACCTAAGGGTTATGAAGATGGATCAAGTAGAGTTTGTAAATTAGTTAAAGCTTTATATGGTTTAAAAGAAAGTCCAAGGGCATAGTATGAGTGCCTAAATAAATTTTTGATAAATTTAGGTTTTGAAAGAAGTAATATTGATCCTTGTTTGTATGTTTATAAAAAGGGAAATGATATTATTTACTTATTAATTTATGTTGATGATTTATTGATTTGTGGTAGAAATTTAAATGAAATTAAAAGGATTAAAATTTTTTTATCAGAAAAATTTAAAATGAAAGATATTGGTGAAATTAAAGAATATCTTGGTATTACTGTTGATTATGATTCTAGTAAACATGAAATGAGATTGGATCAAAATAAATATATTGAATTATTAAGTAAAAAATATAATTTAGAAAAAGGTAAATTGTATAATACACGTATGGAAGTAAATTTAAAAATTGATAAATCTGATCATTGTGAAAGAAATATTAAATATAGAAATTTAATTGGTGCACTATTATACATAAATTCGGCAACAAGGCCTGATATAAGTTTCAGCGTAAATTATCTGAGTAGATTTCAAAATTGCTATAATGAAACGCACTTTAAATATGCTTTACGAATTTTGAAATATTTATACTTAACTAAAGATTTAAAATTGTTTATAACAAAAATGAAAAAGTAGGTATTATTGATTGTTACGTGGATGCCGATTGGGCAGGTGATCATTTAGATAGAAAATCTACAACTGGTTTTGTAATAAGATTGTTTTTTAATGTAATTTATTGGAAATCTAGAAAACAAAAAAGCGTTACAAAAGCTTCAACTTTTGCAGAGTATGTAGCATTGTCAGAAGCAGTAAGTGAATTAATATTTGTAAAAGAATTGTTGAAAATATTTTATATTGAAAAAATAAAGCCAATTGATGTTTATGAAGATAACACTGGTACGATTAGTATAGCTAATTATGGCAATTTTACAAAAAATTCTAAGCATGTTGAAATTCATTATCATTATGTAAATGATTATATTAAAGAAAATATTACAAATGTGGTTAAAGTAAATTCTGATGATAATATTGCAGATATTTTTACGAAGTCCTTGGGCCAAGATAAATTTGAAAAATTTCGAAGTATGTTAAATTTGAATTAATGTAAATACAATGTAAATGTAAGGAGGCGTGTTGAGAATGTAATACATTTATATTGTATATGCAGTATATATTGGTGTAAGTGTAAGTGGAACGCACTCATAGTATCATGGGTTGACATGACAGACAGTAATGTCAATGAAATGAGTATCATGTAGGAGAAGTAATAAGAAGCATGGATATATAGGCTTAAGTTAGGTTAGTTGAGTAGTATGTATGTTATAGGTAATAAAGCCTTAATATTAGTAGTAAAGTACGACTGTTTATTTTCCAAATCCACACCTTAACACTTATAAGAATACAGGCAATTTGAGACAAGTTGAAAGAAACTACAATAAAAAACTTGGCCATTGCAGAGTCCTTATTGAGTACACCATAGGTCTCGTAAAGCAGAGATTTCGACAACTGTAGCACATCAAATCAAGAAATATTACTTTTATTTGTCATTTTATTAGGGCCTGTTGCGTGCTACATAATATTTGTATGGACAGTGAAGTATTATTAGGTGAACAAGTGAACAGTGAAGATGATAATCAAGTTGATGATGTTATTATAGAAGGTGAACAGGACGATGTAGGACATAACTACAGAAATTATATTGCTTCACTATTATATGTTTAGTATGTAATAATGTAATTTAAATATAAATTTGATAATATATTAGGTGTTAAATACTTCAAATTGTATTTCTTACTAATTTTTCAATTTCTCGTGCATCCCTCCTTTGATAAAAAGATTTCAAATCATTTTAAATTTCCCACAAAATGTCATTTCTTTTTGCATATGCTGGACTCTGCACCCTTTTTTGTTTTTATAATGTCTTTGGTGTAGCGTTACTTTTTTTACAATTATTTGTTGGATGGTCATTTTTATCTTGTTTACCCATACGACTATGAGAAGGTTGTATGTTCTCAACTTTAAGAATTTGACTATGAGAAGGTTATATATCCTCAACTTCAGCAATTGTTATTTGAGTATCAAGAAAAGGAACAGAAAGTTGTTGATCTTCACGGCTTTCAACTCTGCATTCTACGCTTGAACTGGAAGAAAGCAAAATGGTAAGGTATACATTTTTCTTTTTCTCAAAAATATCATCCATCTCTTCTTGATACTCAAATACCTTTAGGCCCGTACCAGTTTGACTATTAGTTGTTACAAGTTTTTTGTAACTCCTTTCTAATACTCTGAATTGATTTTCACATTTATTAGGAGCAATCGTTATTTTAAATTCATTGGAAAGATCTCGAGCAATGACCTCCCAAAGGTTTTTAATATTTTTTATTTCATAAGAACCTACTCTGTCTTTATATTTTTTTATAAAATTCCAGCAAGTTTAGGATCTTCTCTCGAGTAAAAAAATGTCTTGACTTCGCTGCCTTTATCAAGAAAACCGACAAATTCGCTAATATCTAGCTCTAAAAAAAAAAACATTCAACATTATGCCTTTGCCACCGTAAAACTGCATCTTCTTACCTTGATTTTCCATGTTTAAATTATTTAATTGAAATAGTTCTTATAATAATAATTAATTTGCAATTTGCTAAACTTTTACCAAACTTTTAGGTTGTCATACAACATACCACAGAACATAAAATATTTCGAACACGTCATTTGTCAGTCAAAAACTGCTGTTTATGTCATTTAATTGCCGCTATACATGTTCGCGTTTTGGCAAAATGCTAACAGTTCTAGGATCATTTTAAAATGATTTATAAATCTATACCACTACGCAAGTCGTCGGCGCAGTTTCAAAACTGTTTGGTGATGGTACAGATTTAGAACCCGAAAATAACTATTATACACGCAAATAAACATATTAAATGTTAATGCTGACTTCCATGCATTTTTAGGTCAAATAGGTCACGATAATCACAGATTAACACATTGTATTCAAATAAGCAAAATCCAAGTTTTTTTTAGTTAAACAAATAACCCGCATCAACCACTAAGGATTATTAGCAGGGGGACATACACAAACAGTAAGATACATATTGTTACATAAAAAAAATATTTTTTATAATCTGGTATATAGTTTAGTCATTTTAACACATTGCTGGACACACCTGCTATAACCGTCCTGCGTGCTGTGACACCCCTGCTATAGCCGTCCTCTTTTTAAAAAGACATGACGGTGACAACCGTCTCGCAAACTATGTAAAGTTTAGCTAGAATCGCTTATTGTGTCCCTCTAGAGAGATTGTAAAATTGGTTGCCTATAATTCAGGTATCTAAGTTCCCATAATAATTCTTTATTGGGTAGAGGATAGTACAGAACATTCCCACCGTTAGTAGTAGCTTGTCGACCGTTAAAATATATACAAGTGTGTTCCGTTATTTTCTGTAAAGTGTATATTTTGATTCTGTTTTTACCGTGTTTTTTGTATTACTTGAGGTAAGTTGTTGATTAATATTATACTAAAATATATTTTATAAAAATATGATATTTTAGGTATGGATTCTGAAGAGGAAATGCGGCTCTTGCGGTTGTATGAAGACGTAAGTACAGACGATGAAGCAGAGTCATATTCAGCAAGTGATGAAAGTTTCAGAGCAGATTCGGATCTTGATAATAGAAACACTGAAACTACTGATAGTGATGACTCAGAACAAACTACGGATGCTAATTTACAAGAGTCAGGTGGTTCACACGAACCAAATGATATTGTACAAGAACTAGATATGGGATGGCATAGTGATGTTGCTGACATTAGTGTTTTCTGTGACGAACCATTAAGAGAGCAAATAACAATTGAAGGCGATATTCACACACCACTTAAAATATTTAGTAAGCTGTGGGATGATGAAATTGTGACACTTTTACTTGATTGTACCAACAACTACGGACAGATACTTTGTTAGCAGGTTCGCCCTAAAACCCGACACTCTAGAAGTAGGATTTACAAACCGATTGATAAGCAGGAGTTATATAAATTTTTAGGCTTATGTTTGTTACGGGGACAAACGAAAAACTGCGATGTACGAAGACTTTTTAGCCTAAAACCACTTAACTATTTTCCGATATTTCCTATAACAATGTCTGGTAGACGCTTCGAACAAATTTTACGCAGCTTTTCAGCGCATAATAAGCAGGAATTTCCTACTGAGACCGATAGATTAGTGAAGGTAAGAAATATTTTAGACTTGTGTATTAGAAATTTTCAAACTTGTTATAAGCCTCCACAACAATTATCTCTAGATGAATCGTTACTTTTATTTCGAGGGCGATTAGCTTTCAGAACATACATGAAAAATAAAAAAACTAAATATGGCATAAAATTTTATGAACTATGTAGTGCAGATGGTTATGTCCTAAATATAGATATATACAAAGGGCAAGGAGAGAACTCGCCTGATGAAGCTATGTCCAAAACTGAAGCAGTTGTTTTAAAATGAATGCAACCATATATAAACCAAGGTTACCATATATACATGGACAATTACTATAACAGCCTATCACTAGCTAATCGACTTCTTCGACATAAAACTCATGTAACCGGTACTCTTCGAAGAGACAGACGAGGAAATCCTGCTCTATTAACTAAAGCAAAATTAAGAAAAGAAGAGCATGTATGGAAAAGGCAAGGAAAAGTGTACATTTCAAAGTGGAGAGATAACCGCGAAGTGCTTACGCTTACGACTTTGTATCTCCCGAAACTAATAATATGTAAAAACAGAAGAAAACAAGAAAAAATAAAACCCATAGAAGTATTCCATTACAACAAATATATGTCTGGGATAGACAGGTGTGATCAAATGATTTCATATTTTTCATGCCCCAGGAAAACCATTTTCTGGTATAAAAAGATATTTCATCTGTTAGATATAGCCGTCTGGAATGCATTTTTTTTTTTGTTCAAAAAGATTAACAGTCCTAATCCAGCAGCAACAATCAGATTTATCGATTTCAGAGATTTACTTATCCAGAGCCTGTTAGGACTAGACCCTAAAATAAAAGATGCGAGAACACTGATTAAGTTTCCTCCACAACATACACCACACGAAAATACGACTCTTCCTGGTACTCCTGAAAATGTACCTGTACCAACATTTTCAGGAAACGATACCTCTTCCACAGAATCATAGCCGAAATAAGTATTTTCTACGGTGCAAACAATGCACAAAAGACAGAAGGAGAAGAGAGACCAGCTACAGATGCAAAACATGTGCTGAACATCCCCCATTGTGCCCAGGACTCTGTTTCGAGTTGTGGCATACGCAAATGTAAAAGTGTAAATCTAATTTTTTGTATTTTATTTTTGGAATTTTACCGTTTGTATTTTATCTTGTTTCTTGAATTTTATTTGTGTTTGATGTTAGTTTATTAAAATAAATGATTTTGTGTTATAAATAAGAGGACGGTGGTAACCGTCGTGTCCCATGATGCAGATAATAACTGTCTGGTGGGACAGGGACGGCTATAGCCGTCCGTGTTTTTTTGCAAAAAAAACTATACTAATTACTACTAGAAACACCTGCTTAAAGAAATTTTTAAATTTAACTTTTAGATTCTCAAGTATCTGTGTGACAAGTTTTGACCGATTTGCAATTCGGTAGTGTCCAGCAATGTGTTAAGATAACTTAATAAAAACTGTAAATTTGAATACTTAAATACTTTTTAAATTATCACTAAGGGCACCCGCGATTCTTTCGTTCTGGTACTCTGGACACTCAACAATTATATGTTTCACTGACAACTAAGTGTTGCACTTGGTACACATCGGAGCAGCCTCCTGGTTGAAGATATGCTTGTCTGTAAGGAAAGTATGTCCTATTCGGAGTCGGTTGATAATGACTTGGAATGTCACATTTTGGTGCTTGAAATGGGTCTCTTCTAGGCATATGACTAAAGGAAGATATTCGTGTATAAGAAGCTTAATGGATTCTATATGTGTAAAATAACCATTGGGGTTCCACTGTAATTTGAATGTGCTGGCCATTAACTCTTTATGTGTTAACTATTTATTGTTGAGAACTTGATTCTTAGTCAGTTTCGTCAGTAGAAGAGGGACTGTTGAGAAGCAGTTTCTTCTTCAATCTGGTGATATTGTTTTTTAAAGTTTTATTTTGTATTTGAGAATATATAAAGTTTAAAATTTCTTTTATTTCTTGGCTTTTATGCATATTGAATAATTTTTAACAATGCGTTCAGGATGTTTTGACTGAAGGGAATTTGCCAGAAAATCACATATTTCATGAAAAGTAAGTGTAAAGGAAGGGTTTCTATTTTCAATTTTTTCTTTAATTTGATTTAGAATAATTGGAATATCTTCTTGGGTTTTAGGCTTTTTCTTAGGTTTTTGAGTATCGGGAGGAGGTAGGTCATTTTCAAGAATTTCAGGAGAGGATATTTGTCTTTTAGTTGCAGGAGTAATTTCAGTGGTTTTTCAATCGCTTTCAATTACTAAGGAATTATCTTGGAATATTTTTGGTTGATTCAAAATTTGTAATTCATTGTTTGTTTGTGAGGAAGTGGTTTGGTCCTTTGTAGCTGATGCATGATTTTGTATGGTATTGGGTTCTGGTTCCATTAATGTTTCGGTATCTTCTTGGTATTGGTTTCGTGGTTGATCTTGTAGCTAATTATATTTTTCATTGGTAGAGTTATGTATATTCACGTGGTGGTCAGTTTCCATTTGATTAATTGAGTTGCTTGATGATGATAAAGAAGGACAGTCAGAATCGTGATGTCCGACAATCTTGCATCTGGAGCAGTTTAAACCATCTATGGAAATGTATAGTCGATATGATGTATTGTCGAATGAGATTAGAAATGAGTCAGGAATTGATGCATTTTCTAAAGGACTTATGAACATTTGCCTCCTAAAGCTAAGTACGTAGCTGTATTCTGAGTCTTGCATGCCTACTCGTAGAAACGTCATGTTGGAGGCGGATTTTATACACATAGTTTTTAAGTGCTCTTCAATTATGCTATTATGCATAGTAGGACATACATTAGATATGATGAGTCTTTGGGCAGGGGTTATAAGTCTTCTTACTTCAATCTGGTTACCATCAATATTTATATATTTGTGGGAGCTAAGAAATTGATCAACTACATATTTAGAGGAGAGGTAGATGCAGAAGCGGGTGTTTGCTATTTTGGATGCCCAAACAACATTTTTGGGCTGTACTATTGATCCAACAGCTTTTACATATTCGAAAACTTTTATTCCTTATATGGTTGAAAGTATAATACATTGATCTTTTGAAGGATATTTGAAACTGTTTAATGCATTGGAGTAAGATATAATGTGACGTAGTGGGTATATTTCGTGAGGTAGTAGCTGATTCCGGTTTATCCATCTTCCCGCTGTGAATTTACGTACATTGGCACAGAGGATCTGAAGCCGGACCTGGCCACTTAATAAAATTGAACAGCAGCCTAGCCTAATTACTTGTTAGAAGCAAGAACCAGCAAAAAGTTGTTGTCGATAATCGATAAGTTGAATTGAAATCGATAAAATATTTTGCCTTTTAAACTTCTGATTTTAAGTTTATTAATAATGCAGTTTTGTACTCACAGAACTCTACGATTTTCAGTGCACTGTCACGTTTGCAACTTTAAGTTGCAAACAGTATAAAAATTAAATTATATTTTTAATTTTAACTACCAGTAATTAACAATTTGTCACAACCGATAGACAGCTGTATGATCTGCCAAATATAAATGCATTTTTACAGGTCAGAATGGTCAAATATTTGATATGTTAACATATTTTTGTTATTTTAGAACGTTGCAGTTTTAAAATATTACAATAATGATATAAACAAGGTTAATCAAGATGATTTTATTTTTTTTAGTAAGCAATTTTGTTGTTGTAATGGAATGACGTAAATTAGTTTAAAAGTCACGTATGTATTTTCACATGATGCATTTTTGGTTTGATTTCTTACTATAAATAATGAACATAAAGTAACCGTAAAGTATCAGTAAGTGATATAACCAAAATAATAACCAAAATGGCTATAGTTCCTTGTCAGTTAGTTATCATGACTGAAGACCCGAAGGAATTTCCAATCAAGACAGCGTTAGTTACTATCAAACAATTGTTTATGTAAGTACATCCTTAATTAACTGTTTATTATACATTATGTACCTTTATTATTAGCTTCTTTGATTTTTACTTGCTTTATGTCGATTTTTTATTGACTTACATGTTTACTTCTTGTTTTATATACAAGTGACATTTTTTGTTATATCCCCATAGTGTACTAAAAAACATTCTGTAACTTTTTTTTACTTAACGGGTGTCAGGATCGCATATGTATAGAGAGGTATATTGTTTTGGTATCTTTAGGTTTCTTTCATGATCTGGCGTTAAAATTACTTTGACAATTTTTTTCAATGACTAATATCTTAAAATTTACCAATGCGATTTTAATCAAATAAAGAGTTAATTTAATTACTTTTTATTAGCTATTATTTAATAGAAACAAATACTTAAAATTTTTATTTTATTTATATTACACATACGGAAATCCGTTTGTAGGTTATGTTAGACAACTGTCAGATGGTCAAACAATCTGTGGCGTGACAGAATTGGTTGATTCTGCTTTTAATTTATTTGTTAATAAGTGTTAAATTTGATGTTGTGTTATGAGTGATCAGAAAATGGACTTTCATTTAGAGTAAGTACTGATAGATTTATATTTTTGTGGTAGAGGTCATTCTAGAAGCCAATAATACTAAACAAATGTTTGAACTTTATAACTGAATAGCAAACATGTAGTTAACTGGCACGGTTTTGTCGTTTTGTAGACGTTTTTTTGCCGTTAGGTTATCGTAACGCTAGCCGATTGCGGGAGCAAAATAATAAGAATAATTATTTTTATTCTAGGCGCGGTTTCACTCTTGAAGAGGCACTAAATATGGTTTATGATGAGGATATCGACGTTACAGAGATTTTTATAGAACCTCCAGACTCAAATGTCCTCACGGATGAAGAATCTGGTGAAGAGGATGATGGCGGAATGATTGATAATCTCAACAGACAACAGAACTCTCTGCTCATGTTGAAGTTAGAATTCACAACGAAGAGGAGAATTATCAGGTCGAAGCTGTTGCTAGTAGTGTAACACAAAAGTTATCAGAGCGATCAGGAAAAACCCAAATAAATAAGTTGGATTGACGGAGACCTTATTCCACCTCCAAGACAATTTCCTAAACTATCAAATCGATTCTCAAATGTGTGCTTATCTCCTGCTGAAATGTTTGAAAAATTTATACAGTACAGTTTCTTGTTGACCAATCTAATAGATATGCATTATTTTTAAATGAAACAAATCTAAACATAACATGCGATGAAATGAAATGTTGCCTAGCTATTCTTATTTTATCCGGCTATGCTGAATTACCCGGTAAAGATTTTTATTGGGATTCCAACGATGATATGAGAAATCAAATGGTATGTCAGGCTATGCGAAGGGATAGATTTCGACAAATAATAAAATATTTATATTGTGCAGATAATACAAAACCTGACCAATCAGACAAGCTATCGAACTTTTATGGATCTTATAAAACAAAAATTTATGGAAAACTGGATCCCTGAAGAACATTTAGACTTTGATGATAAAGTGATGATGATAAAGTATTTTGGACGCCATTCCTGTAAGCAGTTCATTCGTGGAAAACCCATTAGATTCGGATCTAAGATGTGGTGTCTGAATACACCATCAGGGTATTTAGTCAGTTTTGATTTATACCAAGGTAAAAATCCAAAAGGACAAAGCAACAAGAAGCTGTAAGAAAATTGCCATTTAAATTTTATTTCGACAATTTGTTCACGGGTTTCAATGTTTTATATTACTTAAAGCAGAATGGTTATGATGGTACGGAAACAATTCGAGAAAACCGCATATCCAAATCGTGTCCACTTATGAAAAATAAAGATTTTCAGAAGTAAAACAAAAGAGGCGAATACCGTTCCATAATTGATAAAGACGATGGAGTTATTGTTCTAAAATGGTTGGACAATAATGTCGTCGCTGCGGCTTCCACCTGTCATGGTACAAGTCCAACTACCAGTGTGAAACGATTTTCTCGAATGGAAAAAAAGAACATTTCTATCAGCCGTCCATCACTTATAACGGAGTACAATCGTATAGGCGGCACTGATTTATTGGATGAGAATACTGCCAGATACAGAATAAGTATTAGACGCAAAAAGTGGTGGTGGGCAATTTTTACCTGGTTATTGGACGTTTCAGTAGTGAATGCGTGGAACGTTTACAGACAGCACGAAAATATTTCACAGCTAGTATTTAGAAGACAAATAGTGCAAACATATCTTACGAAATATGGAGTTCCGCCCAAGGGATGGTCGCAACCACTTGCTTGTGCCAAATGAAGGAAGGAAAAGAAGAAGATGTGCCGGTGAGGGGTGTTCGTCCAGTGTAATAACAAAATGCCGAAAGTGTCATGTAGGCTTATGTATCGAATGTAACGAAATTTTCCACACTAAATAATTTTATATGTCACATTACGCTAGCGTTACGTTAAGATAACGTCGTTTTTTCTCAAAATATACTCTCAAAAAATACTTTTTTTAAAATTATCTTTTTATTTCTGTTAAAGACCCACTTATAGTCGTCTAATAAATACTTTTTTATGGTAAAGTTCAAGAAAGCAAATTTCGCCGTTAAATGGTTAAGGGGAGATAAAATTTTTGTAAGCTTGACGTACTCCCGCAACAGTAAAACTTTAAAAAAGAAATTTAGCTATCTTCCTATCAGATATGAGGGTTAACGTCGAAAATGAGGAAGAATTTAACATATTACAAAATGTCATAAGAAAATATAGATTTAACTTGTTGGATGATGAACTGGAAGAGTTCGAAAAAAGACAACAGTTAGTTAGTCAAAAACGGTGGTTATTGTATCCGATAGTGAAGAAGATGAACTTCAAACAAAAAAGCAAAGGGGAAAAAATAAACTAGGACCAAGTGCATTATTCCCCTTTTCCGGAGTTTGGGTTTAGCAGCCAAAGCGAACACACCTGCAGACAACGACATCGACGAAAATAAATTCGCATATCGGACCTTTTCACGGTGTTGGAAGTCGAATAATAAATACAAGTAATTAAAGTAAAATATAGATAATAAGTGTTTATAAAAAAGAACTTTCGATTCGTCTACTTTGAAAAAAAAAACGTAATTTAATAAAAATAGTGAAAGTAGCATTGATAAAGAAATTAGATTTCGGCAAAGTGACAAAAAGATAAGAAATATTTATCGGTTGGTTTTTAAGATCATTAGCCAGATAATTAAGCAAACAATACAACAGGATATCGTAAGTAAGCAGAATTTTAGTTTTAATAGTAATAATAGTAGCTTAGATACAAACAATATAAACATATAGTCAGGGCCGGCTTCTGAGTTTTAGGAATAAAAGTGTTGGAGTATTGGACGCAGCCAGGGCGGGTGTGGGCGGAAATTTGAATTGAGTAGAGTTTTCGCACAACTGCACCCGTGACCCAGTGACTAATAACCCTAGCACAGACAATTACTATAAATAAAGAACAATGAATTCAGATGAGGAGTTAACTGATGAAGGAAAAAGGAGGAGAGATGATGAATATTACTCCAGAAGATTAAAAAAAAAACACCGAGAATCCCACAAAAAAGAGAAGAAGAAAACACAAGTGGAATCGACCAAATGATGAAAATGATGAAAGAATTAACAATGGATGTAAAAGACAAAAAAAGAACAATATAGATCACGAGACGAAATTACGCAACTAAAGAGGGAAATTACAGAACTAAAAGATCAACAAAGCGACTACAAAGATGAAATAAGAAAGATGCGAGAAACAAACGAAAAAGCTATTAAACAAATAGGCCAATTAGAGAAGGAAATTACTGCAGCAAACGAAAAAATAGAGAAACTGGACAGAGAAAAAAACAGGAAAAAATGTAGTAATACAAGGACTAAACATTGACACAAATGATCAAAAACTATTGCGAGAAGCCGTAGAGAACTTTATAGAAAAAGAACTACAAGTGTCAGTAGATGTAAATGGAGCGAGAAAAATAGGAGAAAATAGTACCTTAGTAGAACTTAACAGCGTGAAAAACAAAATTGAAGTAATGAAAAATAAAAATAAACTAAAAAACAAAACAGACGAGCGAATCTACATAAATAATGATATGTCAAAGGAGGAAAGAATTGTCCAGAAAGAAATTAGAAGTAAGGCTATGGCAGAGAGATATAATGGAAAAAATGTAAAAATAGGATTCCAGAAGCTAATCATAGATGGAGAAATATGGACATGGAATAACAGCCAACGACAATTAGTAAAAAATAAAAATGTAAAACCAAAAATCTAACAGCAAAATTTAAACAGGCTAAAATAACGAAGACGACTTGGCAAGATAAAGGTACAAGAGATGAACAAAATGTAAAGATCATTACTGGAAAAAAAGTAATAAACGAATGCATATTAGTAGGGACATGGAATGTAAGAGGAACGTACGAGGAAGGAAAACTAAAACACATAATCGACGAATGCAAAAAATACAAGTTCGAAATAGTAGCACTACAAGAAACAAAACAATTAGGACAAAACTCAATGGAAATAAACGACTATTTATTTTTCAACATCGGGGGAGAAAATAGAATGTTAGGCACAGGCTTTGTGGTAAATAAAAAGCTGAAAGATCTAATCGTTGACTTCAAACCAATTTCAGAGAGAATATGTGTTTACAATATACATGCACCGACTGAAGACAAAAGTATAGAAATAAAGGAAGACTTTTATAATCAAATAGATACAGTATTCGAAAATATCTCCAAATACGATGTAAAAATAGTGCTAGGTGATAGTAATGCAAAAATAGGAAAAGAAGAAATATATGTACCCACCATAGGAAAATACAGCTTGCATGAAACAACGAACGAAAATGGTCACTTCCTAATTGATTTCGCGAAAGAAAGAAATATGATCATTATGAGCGCGTACTTCCAACACAAAAGAATACACCAAGGAACGTGGAGATCACCGGATGGGAAAACCATAAACCAAATTGATCATGTGCTTGTCGAAAAAGATATGCAAAAATGTATAAAGAACATAAGAACATACAGAGGTCCAGATGCAGATTCAGATCACTTTATAGTTGGAATACAAATGAAACAACTTATTCCAGTGCTTAGAAACCAGCGGAAGAAAAAGTATAAAGCAACTAAACCTGTGAGACTACTGACAGAAGAGGAACAAAATAAATATGAAAGAATAGTCAGTAGAGGATTAGATAATATTGGAGAAAGTGGGTATATTGAACAAACATGGATGCAAATAAAAGTATGTATGACCAAAGCAGCTCAAGCCAGTAATAGAAATATAAAACATGAATACAAAGAATGGTTCAACGATGAATGTAAAATGGAACTAGATGAACGAAATAAATTAAGAATGAAAATGATGCAAGAAAAAACAACAGAGATAGAGAGAAAATACAATGAACAAAGGAAAAGAGCCAAAAGAATAATAAGATCTAAGAAAAGAAAATACAATGAAGATAAATTAAAATGTATAGAACAGAGCTATAAAAATAGAGAAATTAGAAACTTATATCAAGGGGTGAAAAATGAGAAAAAGGGGTACCAAGGAAAACCTGTACACTACAAAAACAAAAGTAGATGAAATTTAGTAAGTGACGAAGAAATATTGAGCAGATGGAATACTTTGAAGAACTTTTAAATGAAATTGAAATGAAAGAACGAATAGAGGAAAGACCGCCTAACGAAAAAGAAATAAAAGAAATAATAGAGAAACTAAAGAATAATAAGAGCCCAGGAGGAAATGAAGTAACAGCTGAAATGTTTAAATATGGAGGACCAGTACTAATTAAGCATTTGGAAAAGTTGCTAAAAGACATATGGGAACAAGAAAAATTACCGAAGGAATGGACCGAAGCGACACTGTGCCCTTTTCACAAAAAAGGCGACAAAAGTTTATGCCACAATTACAGGGGAATAGCCCTACTAAATGTTGCAAATAAAATACTTGCAGTATATATAAAAGATAAGCTATTTCAAAATATAGATAATGACATAGGGGAATATCAATGTGGATTCAGAAGAGGGCGCAGCACAGTGGATCAAATTTTCCTACTGCGCGAAATACAAGCAGAAAGCTACGAATATGGGAAACCTACAATGGCCCTATTCATCGACTTTAAACAAGCGTTCGATAGGATAAAACGCAAAGAAATATACAAAGCACTACGTGAAATGGGAATTAGTGAAAAACTGATAAGAATGGTAAAAGTGACACTCCGAAAAACAGAGAATAGGGTTAAATTAAATGGCGAAGAAACAGTTAAGTTTGAGATCAGTGAGGGGGTGCGACAAGGAGACCCACTGTCATCGCTGTTGTTCAGTATCGTCCTCGAAGTTACCATCAGAGAAGCTGGAATCAACAGGTCAGGTCTTATATATCAAAGAAAACACCAATGCTTAGCATTCGCTGACGACATTGTACTGATAGCCAGAAATAAGCAAGAATTAAAAGAAATAATAAAAAGATTAGAAATGAAAGCGAGAAAGAAAGGGATGTACATAAATGAAGAAAAGACCAAATATATGGAATGGACAGAAAGAGATTACCTACAAGAACAATATCTGGCAGTAATAACAGATGAAAAAACATATAAATTCGAAGAAGTAGAAATATTCCAGTATTTAGGAGCGACATTCACGAGAAGACCAAATATGAAGGAAGAAATCCAAGCGAGAATTATGGCCGGTAACCGTTGTATTTTTGCACTAAACAATTTATTAAGAAGCAAAAACATATCTAGAAGGGCTACGATAAGAATATATAAGACAGTAATAAGACCTATTGTATTATATGCCAGTGAAACATGGACAATGAACAAATCCGAGCAAGTCTTGCTGCAAGTCTGGGAAAGAAAAGTCCTCAGGAAAATATTTGGAGGTAAATTATGGAATGGTATATGGATAAAAAGACCAAATATGAAATTAGAGTAGATGTATGGAGAACCGAATATCGTAGGGATCATAAAGTCACAAAGACTGAGATGGTTGGGACACATCCAAAGGATGGAAAACACGAGACTGTCAAAAAGAATGCTAATGGGAGGAATAGGAGGGAAAAGGAAGAAAGGCAGACCGAAAACCAGGTGGAAGAAGGATGTTGAAAAAGACATAGAAAAACTGAAAATGCCAAACTGGAAAAATAAAGCAACAAACAGAAAAGAATGGAAAAGAATAGTAACCCAAGCCATGGGCCTTCTAGGCCTGGAGAGCTAAATTATATATATATATATATATATATATATATATATATATATATATATATATATATATATATATATATATATATATATATATATTTATATATATATATATATATAATATATATATATGAAAATTACTGAATTCTCGGGACTATGCACTTATATATATATATATATATATATATATATATATATATATATATATATATATATATATATATATATATATATATATATATATATATATATATATATATATATATATATTGTTATGATATGTAAAATCGAGAAAAATATTGGTTTGTTTAAAAATATTTCAAAATTCAATAACATTAAAATAATTCAGATAAGTAGGATAATATCCAACAAACATTTCGAAGAAGGAGAGTTATTAATTTCTTGAATTACCTGTACTAAACAAAATGTAAGCTTTGCATAAATTATTTCTTTGTTATACTTGAGTGACCCGCATAATTTTAAGTGAAAACAAAAAGACAATTGAACGGGGTTTTCCAAAATACATTAATGCAGTGATTAGAGACAAATAGAAGAGATTTTAGAAAGAGGTTTTTGTTAGTTTTTAAGAATTATAGAAAATATTATTTGTAAATAAGTTTTAGGAAATTTTATAATTATAGGTAAAAATTTGTTTGTTATCGAAATGAAAAAATGGGGGAATTGTGACGAGTTTTGATTGGCGGAGATTGAAAAAGGTGGGATAAGTATGTAGGAAAAAGTTTAGCGAGATTGAGGAGAGAGAAAAGACAATCAGTTGATTTTCCAAGTCTGTAAGAGGAACAGGATTGTTCTCTGGTGGTTCCAAAGAAGTAGCAAGCAGTAGTGTTGAATGTTAGTGAGTTTTTGTGGAGTTAGTGTATCTGACAGAAGCTGAAGCAGCAAAATATTGTAAGTCATATTTTCCTACTTATATTCCAAGAGTCAGTGTTCAGGCAAACGAGAGATTCAGTTTATCGTAAAGAGAAGATATTCCAAGAGTCATTTTTCACTCGGGCCAACGAGAGCTTCAGTTTATCGAGAGGAGAAAGGCTATCATAATTTGAATGATTGTTGCTTTTGAAGGAGATCATTAAGGACGATATACTTGCAACAATCTGTTGTAAGATTGCTGATTACATAGGGAGCGGTTGAGAGGAGATAATACAGTCTACAAGGAACAAGGATTTGGACCACTCATCATCAGAGAGAGATATTTTTGTTTTCTGCAGTTTTTTTTTTCTTTTATTGATAACACAATTTTTACACGTAATTTAGAAAGGATATAAATATTTTGATTAGGAGAGTTAGAATAGTTTGGGATTTTGAGTTTTCAATTAATATTGTTTGTACCATAAATTTTGATTGTTCACGTACGGAGAACAAAATTTTGAGAATCCTTATATGAGATTTGTTTATTGAAAACTTTTGAGTGTGAATTATTTCATTATTTTTATTTCAATATATAGTGTTAGATCATATGTGTTTTTTATTATTCCGGTATTCTCTGGACCTTACCTTTCACATGTAATAGCATAGATATTGAAGCACGAATTTAACCCTGAGATAAAAGAATTAAAAATTGTGATAGAGTCATAATCATATCATTTAAATAATTTTAATTAATCAAAAAAAAAATTAATTAGCTAATTATTGCTTGGCGCACCAAGACTTTAAATATCACAATAACTGGCTTCCAAAACGTGGGGCTTGAAAATATCGCAGCTTTACATTTGAAGGAAGGGAAAGAGATCTGGAATAAGTACAGGTGATCCAGAGATAAAAACATATAACATTGAGGGAATTTGAATTTGAAAGTATTTTGACAATTTTTCCAGGGAATATAAATTTGATTTATTGATTGATCGTAGTTAGTGGATATTTACTGCTATTGAATTATTTGATTTTATTTTCTTTACCAATCGTACATTTGATATTTATTTTGAATTATTTGAATTTTACTGATTGCATATTTGATATTTGTCGTGAAAATTTAATACATTTGGGGAGAAATATTGTCGTGTTCTGAAACATATAGAGTGTTGTAAAATTTCACATTTGGCGGGGACAAAAACAGTAACGAAAAGAAACAACATGTCGACCACAAGGAGTCAAAGCAAAATGCAATAAAGGAAGGAGGATAACAGAGAAGATGAAACAATTTTGGAAGAAGTATCGGATAATGAAGGAAATGTGACAATAGTTGAGGAGAGAAAAGAACTATCAGGAATAGA
The DNA here is from genome assembly GCF_040954645.1 of Diabrotica undecimpunctata. Classification (NCBI taxonomy): domain Eukaryota; kingdom Metazoa; phylum Arthropoda; class Insecta; order Coleoptera; family Chrysomelidae; genus Diabrotica; species Diabrotica undecimpunctata. Next base: position 47,142,042 of record NC_092811.1, on the reverse strand, counting down.
TAAAATATTACAACTAATGCAACTCCAGTCACAAAAAATGGATAAAAATCAACTGGAAACAAAACAAACAATTGATAGAAATCAACAAGAAACAAAACAGACAATGGAAGAAAACCAACGGGAAACAAGGCTAGCAATAGAACAAAAATTAGAAGAAAATGATAGAAAAATGGAAAAGCGTTTTGACAAATATGAAAATGAGGTAAAAGTCTGTTTAGAAAAAGTCAGAGAAGAAACAGAGAGGAAACTAGAGATGCAGAGAGAAGAAATAGAAACTAAAATGAAAGATATTAAGACTGTACAGAAAAAAGAATTAGAACAGTTAGAAGAAAAATTTGAAATGGCGCTACAAGAAGACAGGAAGGAAATAGAAAGAAGATTAAAGCAAAATGAAAAACAAATGGCAGAAATTGAACTAAGAGGGGTAGAGAGAAAAGAAGTTATCATCCATGGAACAAGCGAGTCGAAAATACAATTTGGCGGGGATATTCGGAAAACACACCCAGTACCGTTTGTTAAAAATTTGAAAACCAAATTACAACATATTAGATATTTTGACGATTGCAAAGAAACAATTAGAAACCATTTGAAAGAAGGAGCAACGTTATGGTATGAAAGCAAGGAAGATGAGTTTGAAAATTGGACAGATTTTGAAAAAAAATTTCTCAACTATTTCTGGGGGAAAAATAAACAGAGAGAAATCAACCAAGAGCTACAGAATGGAAAATATCACGAAAAAATGGGAATATCTGAAGAAAGATATGCTTTGCAGATATATAACAATTCAAAATATCTAGAATACAAATATTCTACCGAACAGCTGGTAGAAATGATCAGCAGACATTTTGAGGAAACGTTGGAAGATCACGTGATTTTGAGAAACTATCAAGATATTGATAGTTTGTGCCAATTCCTTCAATTAAAAGAAGCGAAAAGAAAAGAAATGAGAAATAGAAGACAACATGACCAATATAATGGAGCGGAAAGAAGGTATTCATCAAATTATGACCAGAGAAACCGACATCCCAGATCAACAAACGAATATAGGCCGAGAAATTACAATAATTACAATAGACAACAAAATTACGATAACCGGAATGATACACAAAATAGAACAAATGAAAATCACAACAGGAATAGAGATGCACAAAATCCTCCGAATAGGAATACGAACGAACAAAGGGACGATAGAAATAATCAGAGATTCCAACGACAAAACAGAAGAGAGATGAATCATGTGGCAATAGAAAAGGAGGAAGAAGAAGTATTCAATGAATCCAGACAGGATTTTCAATAAGGCATCCACTAAACAAAAGTAAAAAACTCTCCGGTATATTTTGTCACCCGAGAGAGTTTATACAGTTGGCGGGAAACGAAAAACAAAATTCTAATTCCAGTCTAATTTTTTTAGATGCATTTATAAAACATAAAGCGATTAAAATTCTGATTGATTCTGGATCGGAAATTTCGTTAATCAATAAAAAACTAGTAAAAGAATTAAATATGGACAGATTTGTGTATAAGATTCCGAGGGTTGCTTTAGTGGGTGCAAATAATAAAAAATTGACGACAGTAAACGAAGGTTTAGGAGTACGGATCAGAGTGGGAGACCAATTCTATATTATGCAATGTGTGGTGATCGAAGATCTAAATCATGATATGATAGCGGGAATTGATGAATTGAGTGAAAAACATATCACCATCAATTTTTCGGAAAATCAACTGGAAATCAGAGCAGAACCAGACAACATAGAAGAAGAAAAGGAAACAGATAGGAGAAAATTTTCTGAAAGGATAAATGGACAAGAAAAACATAAAGAAATCAATATGACGGTAGAGGATAAATCGAAAGCTCAAGAAAAAAATCAATCCGAAGAGGAAAAGAGAATAAAAAAAAAGAAGAAGAGTTCCAAAAGAAAGCAGGAAAAAAAGGAAGCTATAAGCAGAAAAATGGAAGGAGCCGAAACATGGTGCTCGGAATACCAGATAGAAATTAAAGATAAAGAAAAAATAGAAGAAGAAATAACGGAAGAGGACAGAGAAGAAATGGCAATTATGGACGAGAATCCAGAATTTTGTGAAGAAGTAATACGGACAGTGAACACATGTGAACAAACTGAGGATGAAAGAAAATTAATATGTGGAGAAAACATGGAGAAGGAAATAGAGAAGATTTTAGAAAATTATGGAGATCTCATTAATGAAGAAAGCCGAGTGGCTAAAAATTATGAACATTCTTTTAAAGTTAAAAACTTAGAAAATTTTAAATCGAAAACATATCCAATCCCGTATAAATACAGGCAAAGCGTCGGACAGGAAATTGAAAATATGATCAAAGACAAGGTGATCGAAAGATGTGACTCTCCATATATCAACCCGATAGTATGCGTAAAAAAATCAAATGGTGATTTGCGATTATGTTTAGATGCAAGAAACATTAATTCGCACACAATCGCGCAATACGAAGCGCCTTTGAACATAGAAGCCATTTTTGGACGAATCACAGGATCACACATTTTCTCCAAAATCGATTTGAAACACAGTTTTTGGTTAATACCTTTGGCAGAAAAGTGTCGAAATTATACCGCTTTTTCTATCGACGGAGTGGTGTACCGATTTAGGGTAGTACCATTTGGACTACAAAGTGCATGCGCTGCTTTGGTTCGCGCATTACACACAATTTTAAATAGGCATGGAGAATTTGTTGTACATTACATAGATGATTTATTAATTTTCTCACCGGATATAACAAGCCATCTACGACATATTCATACTGTTCTCGAAGAACTTGATCAAGCCGGATTAAAATTAAATATTCAAAAGTGTCAGTTTTTCCAAAAAGAGGTATTGTATTTAGGATTCAAATTAGACACAAAAGGGATTTGTCTTGCAGAAGATAGAATTGAAGTCATAAACAACTACCCTAGGCCAACCAATTTAAAAAATTTGCGGGGATTTTTAGGAATGGTAAACTATTTCAAAAAGTTAATACCAGACCTCAGTACAAAAGAAATACCGCTAATAGCATTACTTAAGAAAAATGTCAGATGGAAATGGGGAACGGAACAAGAAATCGCTTTCAAAAATTTAAAAGGAGCGTTTTCCACAGCTGTAAGAGTGCACCACCCAAGATATGAGCAACCTTTCATTCTCAGGACCGATGCTTCCATAAAAAAATTTGCAGGGGTGTTATCACAGATACAAGACGATATAGAGGTGCCAATATGTTTTGTTTCCCGTGTAACCAAAACGTATGAGAGAAAATACAGCGTTACTGAATTAGAGTTTGCCAGTGTGTTATTTTGTGTAAACAAATTACGTTTTTACCTACTTGGGGCAAGATTCACCATTGAAACGGACCACGCAGCGTTGATACACATAATGAAAAATAGGTTGGTAAATAATAGAATTCATAGGGGCATTCTTTTACTCCAAGAATATGATTTTGAATTTAAATATATCAAAGGAACGGACAATATTTTGGCTGATGCGTTGACGAGAGATGAACAATTCCGCAAAGAGGATCACAAAACTCTCCACGTAGGCATGAACATAATGAGAGAAGAAGCAGGCTTATTTTCGTTGGCCAAAATCAGGGAAAATCAGGAAGAATTGAATGAAAGAGAAAAGCAAAGGGCTGAACAAGAAAATAACCTATATTTTAAGAGGGTCGATGGTAAAGAACTCTATGTAATCACGGAGCAAATGGCAAAAGAAGTTTTTTTAAAGTTACACTGTGACAACGGACATATTGGAAGTAGAAAGGTGTGGCTTATGTTCAGGGAGAACTACATTTGTCGACAGGACTATACAATAGCCAAAGAGGTGACTCGAAATTGTGTGACATGCCAAAAGTGTAAAAGTAGGAACTTTAAAAATGAAAACGTCACAAAAAACGTCGTAGCTCGGAAGAAACTGGATATTGTTGCTATTGATATGTTGAGCGATTTGATACCAACAACTCAAAGGAATAAACACATATTAGTTATGGTGGATCTTTTCTCAAAATATGTTAAATTGTACGCATGCAGAACCACAAAAGGAATTGAAATACTTAGGAAGATAGACAATTTTATAGAAACGGTGGGAAGACCAGACAATATTTTATTGGACAATGCGACATATTTTAGGAACGAACGTTTTAAAAGGGAATTAAGAGAGAGGGGCATCGATACAAAATTTATAAGCATCCGTCATCCACAGAGCAACCCATCGGAGCGTTTTATACAAGAAGTCACAAAATTTCTACGAATTGCCGCGGAAGAACATCATCGACATTGGGACAGAAAAGTGTTTGAGATCGAGACCTATTTGAATTGTGCTCCAAATACGGTTACCAAAGAGACGCCTTTATATATAATGAAAGGAACAATGCCTACAAGACCGTGGGAAGACACCGCCCCCAGACAATACGAAGAAGTGATCGAGTTGGTTCAAAGAAGATTGAGACGAAGTGGAGAGAAATATCTCCAAAGACAAGAGAGAACCCGAAGAAGAAGGCCGATCAAATTCCAGAAAGGAGATAAAGTCTTAGTGAAGGCACTGAGGGTGTCGAATTTACAAAATGGTATTTGTGCTAAATTGATGCCGATATTTGAAGGTCCATATAGGGTCAATACGGAAAATGGGGTAAATAGTTATGAATTAGCGCACATAGAGACAGGAAATATACGGGGTATTTTTAACATTCACGACATCTATCAATATCATGAATAGATTTTAATAACATAGTGAAATAATTTGATCCTAGAAAACTTTTGTCATTTTTAAAATTTAACAAAGAGTTTTCGGCAGATCAAATGGCGGGGATTTGTTATGATATGTAAAATCGAGAAAAATATTGGTTTGTTTAAAAATATTTCAAAATTCAATAACATTAAAATAATTCAGATAAGTAGGATAATATCCAACAAACATTTCGAAGAAGGAGAGTTATTAATTTCTTGAATTACCTGTACTAAACAAAATGTAAGCTTTGCATAAATTATTTCTTTGTTATACTTGAGTGACCCTTGAGAGAGTTAGTTTTTAAGAATTATAGAAAATATTATTTGTAAATAAGTTTTAGGAAATTTTATAATTATAGGTAAAAATTTGTTTGTTATCGAAATGAAAAAATGGGGGAATTGTGACGAGTTTTGATTGGCGGAGATTGAAAAAGGTGGGATAAGTATGTAGGAAAAAGTTTAGCGAGATTGAGGAGAGAGAAAAGACCATCAGTTGATTTTCCAAGTCTGTAAGAGGAACAGGATTGTTCTCTGGTGGTTCCAAAGAAGTAGCAAGCAATAGTGTTGAATGTTAGTGAGTTTTTGTGGAGTTAGTGTATCTGACAGAAGCTGAAGCAGCAAAATATTGTAAGTCATATTTTCCTACTTATATTCCAAGAGTCAGTGTTCAGGCAAACGAGAGATTCAGTTTATCGTAAAGAGAAGATATTCCAAGAGTCATTTTTCACTCGGGCCAACGAGAGCTTCAGTTTATCGAGAGGAGAAAGGCTATCATAATTTGAATGATTGTTGCTTTTGAAGGAGATCATTAAGGACGATATACTTGCAACAATCTGTTGTAAGATTGCTGATTACATAGGGAGCGGTTGAGAGGAGATAATACAGTCTACAAGGAACAAGGATTTGGACCACTCATCATCAGAGAGAGATATTTTTGTTTTCTGCAGTTTTTTTTTTCTTTTATTGATAACACAATTTTTACACGTAATTTAGAAAGGATATAAATATTTTGATTAGGAGAGTTAGAATAGTTTGGGATTTTGAGTTTTCAATTAATATTGTTTGTACCATAAATTTTGATTGTTCACGTACGGAGAACAAAATTTTGAGAATCCTTATATGAGATTTGTTTATTGAAAACTTTTGAGTGTGAATTATTTCATTATTTTTATTTCAATATATAGTGTTAGATCATATGTGTTTTTTATTATTCCGGTATTCTCTAGACCTTACCTTTCACATGTAATAGCATAGATATTGAAGCACGAATTTAACCCTGAGATAAAAGAATTAAAAATTGTGATAGAGTCATAATCATATCATTTAAATAATTTTAATTAATCAAAAAAAAATTAATTAGCTAATTATTGCTTGGCGCACCAAGACTTTAAATATCACAATAATATATACATATATATATATATATATATATATATATATATATATATATATATATATATATATATATATATATATATATATATATATATATATATATGTATAAGTGCATAGTCCCGAGAATTCAGTAATTTTCATATATATATATATATATATATATATATATATATATATATATATATATATATATATATATATGTATGTATGTATAAGTGCATTATAGCAAACGTGGGGAGCTGATGTGATAGAAGACCTAAATATGGAGGATTTTCTTAGCCAAAGCATGTAATAGGTTTGTTTTGTAATAAAATACTTTATTTAATTTGTTTTATTTTTATAAGTATTTTTAGTCTAACAAAATATTGATCAAATTTCTTTCTATAACGTCCATGCTTTAAATTACTATCTTTAAAAATAAGAACCCATAGTTATCATGCCAACATATTGAACATGTTTTTTAACTATTCAAAGGTCATATCTGTCCCTATATAATCATTGTATATATGTTTCAAATTTAGGTCATCCTGTTTAAATATGACTAAAATATTCGCATTATCCCTAATTAGGTGTTTTGGAATTTTTGCATAACTCTGACTCAAATAAAATGGATCCACCTGAGAATGTCGCGACATGCTAAAATATTCCCGGATAACATCGTGGTTGTCACACGCAACATCATTAAAGATAAAAATTGAATTGGGTTCCGCTTCTGATGGGCGCATTATATCCGTACTTCCACTGTAAGTATAATATCCTATTCCTTTAATTGGTTCTAGCAAAGTTTCTAAATATTTGTACTTTGGTTGTATTAATAATTTTAAGTAAATATACACATTTTCAAATTTTAATCCATTAGCATGTTCCAATAGACTTATCATTACATTCATTGGTCTTACCAAAATTTGAGGGGCCAACTATAAGACATCTAATAGTTGAAGGGAACAAAACTCCATGTTTGTTAAACTTATTCTGAATTGGTTCCAATAAATTATTTTCCACATCAAACGTAGTCTTTTGTTTTACAAGGTTCAGTCATGCTTCATGGTATCAATTTGAAAATAAATGTGTTGTGTATCTATTAATAAAAGATTATTTTTAATTTTTATTATTAATTGTCAACACTTTATACAATATTTATACCAATAATGAATATTAAATACATTTTTAACCCTGTATCTGGTCCTGTAGCTTTTTAGCTACATCAACTTTGAACGATAATTTCAATAGCATAGTGCATTACATACCCTATCTAAAGTTTAATTCCAAAAGCGATGCAGGGCATATAAACAAAGATAAATTTAACAGATAAGTATTAAAGATGTTCCAAATGAGTCTACTCGTTCCTATAAGTAACAGTATAATTATGGCACTTTATTAATTTTTTTTTTCTCAACTATTAGTGTTCATTGCATAGTAAATAAATTATTGTTATCACTGAATACATAGTAAGTGAAAAAATAATCCGATTTATAAAATTAATGAATATTTTATGCATACATGCAAGTAACAGTTCTTCAAGAATATTTAAAAACTAACCGAAATGTCCATCTTTATATCGTTACTCGTAACTCATACAGGTTCGGACACGATTTAAATAGGTATTATATATCGGCATTGAAATTTTGTAATTTGAATCGATTTGTGAGTAAATTTTTAGTCATCTTGATTGTTAAAGGACAATAAATTACATTTATGCTGTTAATGTTGAATTAGCAATTATTTGTTGTGCGATTTAAAACTATTTAAGTATATATTTTTAGTTGTATAATGACCTTATCTATACATGATTGTGATTACTGTAACAGTAACCACGTATTTCAATAACAGGTTTCAATACCTATTGAAACCAAAAATATCATCCACTGATTCTGCTGATGAATTTGTTGAAAATACATGGAATCCTCCTCGGAAACGAAGTAAAAGAAGCCCTCTTAGCGTTGAAAATAAAGAAATTATTTTATATGTTTTTAAATGTAAAAGACAAGAAAATCCCGGGTTAGTGGTTAGAAATATTGTGAAAAAAGTGGCCAATAAACTAGAGTTTGTGATAGAAGTGTGTTTACGGTGATCAAGGAATACAAAATGAATCATCAATTCGCTGGACCAAAAGTATATCTGAACGGGAAAAAGAAGTTTGACAAAATTGATGATTTTTACAAAAATGCCATTAGAAGATTGGTTCATAATTTTTTTATGAGCAACGAAATACCCACTGTTAATGAGGTTTTAAAGAAGGTGAACGATGACCCTGATTTGCCAAATTTTTCGAAAACCACGTTTTTGGTTTTGGCAGATCTTGCGGAAAAATGCCTCCTTTCAACATATTTTTCTTTTAGAGGCAATTTCTACAAACAAATATCTGGAACACCAATGGGTTCTCCCCTTTCCCCTGTCATTGCTGACATTTTCATGGAAGCCTTTGAGTCTTTAGCCCTAGAATCTTACCCCTTAAAACCAAAAGTCTGGTTCCGCTACGTTGATGATACATTTATCATCTGGCACCATGGTCAACATACCCTTTCTCCCTTCCTAGATCATCTTAACTCACAACATCCGAGTATAAAATTCACAATGGAAGTAGAAAATAATCGGTCCCTTCCCTTTCTCGATGTGTTAGTCACCTCCAAGCCCAATGGCCGATTGGGTCACTCTGTTTATAGAAAAAAGACTCACACGAATCGTTACCTACATGCTTCATCACACCACCATCCTGCCCAAAAGAATTCTGTGATCAACTCTCTCATCCATCGGGCCATTTCGATTTCTGAACCTGACAACCTTAGAGAAGAACTTGGCCATTTGCAAAAAACCCTTGTCGCCAACGGTTACTCCAAGTCCACAATTCAAAATATTACACACCGACATCTACATCCCCCTTTACACCCTAGGACGACAAATTCAGAATCTTCGGGTAATACTCCTGTGGCTTTTCTTCCGTATATTCGAAGTGTCACTGATAGGATTGGCAAAATTCTTCGCAAAGAAGGTATCAGGACTACTTTTCGACCACCCAAGAAAATCTCATAATATCTACCCTCTCCTAAGGACCCATTACCGCCCCTATCTTCCTGTGGTGTCTATTCTATTCCTTGTTCATGTGGACAAGTGTATATTGGCGAAACTGGTCGTTCCGTCAAAACTCGGATTCAAGAGCATCAAAGATGCATTCGATCAGGTCTTTTCTCCCATTCTGCAGTTGCAGAACACTGCCAAGAAACCGGTCATTCCATATTGTTCGAAAAAACCCATATTATTCCGAGAGGAAGGATACTACTTGTCTCCCATCTGGAATCTCAGTCTAGAGCCGCCGTCCGGTCCCGCTACCACGATGCAGCCACATGATTGGCCAGCGCGCGCTTCTTGACGTTCGCGCCACGGAGTGTGCCGATACATCCCGACACGACAGGTCACCGCGACTATAAATAGAGCGGTAGCGGAGTAATCGTCGGATTCACTCCCCGCCTCTCGACGCGTTAGTGTTCTGAGCTGTTGGACGTGAATCCCTGTCCTGGCATTTGGTTTTCACCTCTGGCTGCGTTAAGTAGTTGAGTTACTGTGACCAAATGCCCATCTTGGTAGTTAGTATTCGCCTCTGGTTGCGTTGAGTAACTGAGTTACCGTTGCTAACTACCCATCTTCCTGTCTTTTGTTTTCTTTTCCTTTTTGTTCTCCTGAAGAAGCTACATACAATTGTAGCGAAACGTCGAGATGAACCCACTTTTGGGTCACTCACAAATGACACAGTCCAAACCCGGAAGACGAATAAACTATAATTCTGACTCTGGCCGTGGAAGCCTACGATTTCATAAGTACAGTTATTTGCTTATTCACCACGCGATTTATCGGACTGGGTTCACTTGAAACTTCTATAGTATGCATTTTATACATGTTGTAAGATGTAAATGTTATTCTTTGTCATTATTTTCTCACGCCATGCATCGTCACTACCTCTTAGATGTTTATGACGCCGTAAGCCATAAAAATGTGGAACTTAGTATCGTTGAAATTTAATCGGTTTAGTTTATGTCTATCTATAACAGTTGGAATAATTATATTGTGTTACTTCGTAAATACCTAAATCAGGTATTTACGTTTTTTTTATATAATTATTGGAATAATGAACAATAGAACAGCATTTATTTTGAGCCTGTGTAATAATCAAAACAATCAATTTGGTAAGTAACACTGATACTATTAATATTTTTGTTTATTTGCAATTAGAACATTTCAGAAAATGCTAAAATATTATTCTTCATCTTTGTTAGTTTTTTAAGCCGAAATTTTTTATTTTGTCATTTGAAATCTTCGTCATGTTGTGTAAAATGTTTTTAAAAAGTTTATTTAAAAATTCTCATAAAGTTTCTTTTTAGGAAATATTGATAATGATGAAAACCAATGTATATCTCTACCGAGTTCTTCAGATATAGAGGAAACACCTTTGTCCAGAACCTATTTATGGATTGAAAACCATAGCCTAGTCCAGATTGGATATAGCCAGAAAGAGAATGTTCCGTGTCAAAAGGATCTACAAAATATTCAGGTAGTGCATGATTTAGAGCATGATTTAAATGTAGATTTCCAGTTTAATCAGAATGAATTAAGTAGAGAAATTTTGCCAGAAAATACTCAATTCCACGTAATGGAAAATTGGTCGGACGTACATAATAATGGCAATATAACTCATTATTCTGCTGCACAACCAATACAAAATAATGATATTTCGTATCAATCACGGAGCAAGGTGGAAGATTATTTTTTAGAAAATACTAAAGAGTTGACAAACCCTGTAACAGATACGGGCGAAAAATCACAAACGACAGTTAATAACAATTTTGAAAATAGAGTCGATAATGAAACCGAATTAAATCTTAGTAATAACAGTATAATGATCCGAACTTTACCTGCCATTCAGATTTAAATAGCAGCGTAGAAAGCGATGACGAAACAACAGCAGTTCGAAGGAAAAAGAATAAAGACGTTCCTACTCCTTTAGCTAAATGTAGAGACAATGAAAAAACAAGTCGATCCAGAAAACAGAGAAAACTAGCTAAAGTATTACGAAATACAGTCAAGTCATATATAACAGAAAATGGAAAAACAATAGCCGCAAGAACAATGAAACCGTTAAACGACTGCCGCCTTAAGGGTAAAATAAGGTTTTCTGATGACACAAGACGTTCACTTTTTAATGAATACTGGCAACTTGGAGACCGTAATAGAAGAGCAAATTTTATATCCTCTTTAATTTGCATAGTGGATAAAAAAACTGTTCGAGTACGAAATAATTCTGACGGAGTACGAAAATTTTCATGTAAATATGAAGTTTGTGTTAATGGGAAGCGAGAAAAAATATGCAAGAAATGTTTAATTGCTACGTTTGGTGAAACAAATGCCTTCATAAACCAAATTATAATAAACAGACACTCGTCGGTTTCTGCGATAATTATAGACGATCAAAGATCTCAAGTACAACTTTGGCAAAGGTAGATCAGTAAAAGAAAATCCCTGTAAAAAATATGTCAGCATAACTGCTCGGCTAAAATATCTGAGATTGCACGGCATGACATCCACGATTTCTATTGGGGGCTAGGTAATTATGAAAAGCAGAGAAATTTGTTAATATCATGTATCAAAAAGGTAGACATATTGCGAAGAAAGACAGAAGCAGAGTATAGCAGACGACAAAATTCATATTTTATCAGACGACACAGATTTTATTTACACAGACGACAAGTACTTTATCAGTTGGGACGATAAAATACTTGAAGTGTTCCAGCAGTTTTTATTACAGACCCTAGATATTTTGCAAACGGTTATGCGATATGCAATAAAACATGCTGTACAAAATCATATGCAAAAGTGATCAGAGAGGCAAGTACGAACCTGTTAACAAAACAAGTTCAGACATGAATAATAAAATACACGATTTTATTAAGCAATTGCCAGCTGTACCATCCCACTATTGTCGAAATCAAAGTAGCAGAAAATACCACAAGAATTGCGAAATATTAGTTTCTTATACAGGATGTTTATTAAACATGAGAAGGTAAATGGAAGAAGCAAGAAAAATTGTGTTTCACAAAGACTTTAACCTTGGGTTCCACTTACCTAAAAAAGATAATCGTTCTTTGTGTGAGGTACGAAAAGATAAAGAATTTCAAGAAAACACTACGTCGAAAGAGACATACGATAAAAATTTAAAAGAAAAGGAAGAAAGTAAAGAACTCTTTTTAGGAGATCAAAAGAAAGTTAAAGAAGTCTCAGATTCAGTTTGTTCCAGTTTTGATTTACAGCAAGTATTGAATACTCCCCATGGGGATAACATATTATTGTACTATTCTAGAAAATATATTCATTTTGTAACGAAAGCATATACGAAACGCCATCGCATCCGATGGCAATCGTGGGTGCAACGAAATATGCACCATTATTTACACTTACTTAAAAATGTTAGAAGAGAGATATATTAGACATATTATTTTGTACTGCGACAGCTGCGCTGGACAAAATAAATAGAGCAATGTTGGTTATGATCCACTCATTCTTGCAAAACTCTAGAAATATTGAAACCATTAAAATTGTATTTCTTTTACCGGGGTATACCTACATGCCTGTTAATTCGATACACGCAGTTAACGAAAGGTCTATCAAAAAGAGAGTTGTGTGGGCCCCTTCAGAATGGAGCACTATTATAGGAAATTGTAGAGTTAACCCGAGACCATATAAAGTTATAAAACTTGAGTTCTCGGAGTTTAAAAATTGGAAGAAGCTAGGGGACGATCAACTGGTCCTTACAAAAATTGAATTAAAAATGAAAAATGTAAGACAAGCTTTTTTCCAAAAAGGATCATGGGAAGTTGCGGTCAAAAATATAACTATGGTAGAAGTCCTGAATATGATTTGTGCTTTAAGTTGAACTACAATAAGGGTGGTAAGTTTATCATCCATTACCGACTTTATTAAATACAGTAATACCCCGACTTACGCTACCTCGACTTACGCGAATTCGGAGTTACGCGATTTAATTTTCTCGTCTATTCGTTTTTTGTTTGAACGCCGCGCACTCAAGGCCAAGTGCCGGCATTTGTTTCTGACTCCCCCCTCCCGCATTATTATTCGTTCAGTTTACAACAGGCACAGACGTGTAGTGCGGAATCGGCGCGTAGGTACATAAGTTACGATTTTGTGTTTTTTTGTGCGTTGTGCGACGACCTGAGATATTTACTATAAGTAACTATGGCATCCAAACGAAGTAGAACCGACTTTTTTGCTTTAAACTACGACGCAAAACTAAAAATTTGTGATTTAGCGAAGAAGTATGATCTACCGGAATCGACATTCAGATCAATTACGAAAAGTAAAGAAAAAATTCTCGAAGCTGTGAAAAACGCTGTCTTTAAATTCAAGCATCATTCGTAAACGGCATGGTATTATCGCTGAGATGGAAACATTGTTAAAATTATGGTGTGATAATCAAGTAAGTGTGAAAAATTGTCCTGTTGATCAGAACACGGTGTGCTTTCAAGTTAAACAAATTTTTGAGAAATTAAAAGGAGCTGGGAAGATGGCTAAAGATGAAACGATTAAAGCTATTAACGGTTGGTTCAGCCGGTTCAAAAAAGTCGCTGTAATTGGCATAGCATTGCAGAAAGTGGAGAGGTGGCAAGTGCAGATAAAGAGGCTGCATCTCTCTATTTAGAGAAACTCAAAGCTATGATAGATGAAGGTGGCTATACCAGCCAAATCATATTCAACGTAGATGAAACCGGCCTGTTTTAGAAGAAGATGCCTAAAAGAACTTTTATTGCGCGTGAAGAGAAAACTTTTCCAGGTTTTAAGGCCGCCAAAGATCGATTGACAGTGATGCTTGGTGCGAATGCAGCAGGTGACATTAAATTACAACCTCTCTTAGTTTGTCGCTCAGAAAATCCAAAAGCATTGAAAATCGTAAAGTTTGGGTGACGGCCTCCCTTTTTGAAGACTGGTTTGGTCATCACTTCATACCTGAAGTCGAACGTTATTGCCAGTCTAAACAAATCCCGTTTAAAGTGATGCTATTAATCGACAACGCGCCAGGTCATCCTCCTGTTACTTTAACTAGTTTAGACCCACGTGTGAAAGTTGAGTTTTTGCCACCAAATACATCCAGCTTGCTTCAACCGATGGACCAGGGAGTTATCAAAACATTCAAAGCTTATTACACGAGACGATCGTTTGCACATCTGCATAAAGCTATGAGACAAAACAACGAGCTCTCTGTTAAAGAATTTTGGAAACAATTCAACGTTTTAGAAGCAGTGAGAATCATTGGAGAATCTTGGGATGAAATTTTACAAAAAACTTTAACTGACGTCTGGAAAAAACTCTGTCCATTTTTTTTTCTCCACTGAGACTCAGGCGGAATCAGTGCCAGGGCCTGATGAAATTTGCAATGTGTGATGTGATGTGCAATTTTTCGTAGACAATATGTTTTCTGTTACAATTTCTTTTGTGTGTTTCTACCTTCTTTATGTTTTTTATATTCAGACATTTTTATGATCAAGCCGGCTAATAATATTTTTTACTTCTATACCTTACCTTTGATATTCAGTCATTTTTATGTACGAATCGACTAATTAGGAGTTGTTATTCTGTATTTTAAAAGCCATGATTTTCTAGTTTTTCTTTACGTTGTTTTCTTCCGTCCAATCTTAATTTTACTAAGAGTTACAATAAACCTTTTTCGGAGGGACCAGTACTGTAAAATTTTGCATTTTTTTGTAGACGATATGTTTTCTGTTACATTTTCTTTTGTGTATTTCTACCTTCTTCACGTTTTTTTATATTCAGTCATTTTTATGTACGAATCGACCAATTAGGAGTTGTTTATCTGTATTTTAAGAGCCATGATTTTCTTGAATTCTCTAGTTTTATGTTTTTTGTGTTCTTCGTTGCCAGCGTTATGGTCTATCCAGCAGTGTCTTCTTATGAGGTTAGCATCTCGATTTTTCTTTTCAAAACTAGCAATATTTTTCTTCTGTTGTATTCATTATTTTTTGATATTCAGTATTTCTATGTACGGCTTTTTTTATATTCCAGTTTTTGCCAGTGCTTATATTTTCATAGACAATATGTTTTATGTTACATTTTTCTTTGTGTGTTTCTATCTTCTTCATGTTTTTTATATTCAGCCATTTTTATGATCAAGCTTCTAAAATATTTCGTAGACAATATGTTTTTTCTTCTGTACCTTACCTTTGATATTCAGTCATTTTTATGTACGAAACGGCTAAGTAGGCGTCTGTTATTCTGTATTTTAAGAGCCATGATTTTCTAGGTTTTCTTTTCGTTGTTTTCTTCTTCTGTCCAATCTTAATTATACTGAGATTTTTATGATCGAGTCGGCTAATAATTTTACAGGCCGTGCTCTAGGTTCTAAAATATTTCTTAGGCAATATGTTTTTTCTTCTGTACCTTACCTTTGATATTCAGTCATTTTTATGTACGGAACGGCTAATTAGGAGTCTGTTATTCTGTATTTTAAGAGCCATGATTTTCTAGTTTTACTTTTCGTTGTTTTCTTCCATCCAATCTTAATTTTACAAGAGAGTTACAATAAATTCTTCTGCATTTCTTACTTCTATACCTTACCTTTGATATTCAGTCATTTTATGTACGAATCGACTAATTAGGAGTTGTTAATCTGTATTTTAAGAGTCCTACGAGGAACGGTTAAACACCTTTGCAAAATGGTCCGGCGATAATTTATGTGAGTACGCGAAGGCTGGTTATTTCTTTAATGGGCCAACTTTGCGATTTTTTGCCACGACCACGACTGATGTATCTTCGTACGAAGTACGATTAAAGACTTTTGAGTCACACTCCTGACGAGATGCTGACGATTTAGCAAAGGAAGGCTTTTTGTATTCGGGTTTTCATAGTGCACACAGATATGTGTGTATATTATTATTGAACGCAGAGGTTCGTGCTAACACTGATAAATGTTGCAGAATCTGTTTGAACGCAACACTTCAAATAGTATTTATGTCTTTTGTAGGCATCTTGTCACGTGCACATACTGTGGCTACATTGTGGATAAATGTGCTATGTGTCGTTTTATGATAACCGATCGTATAATTATTTTTTATGTGTCAAGCCTCTATAATTGCTAAGTGACATAATTCTATAATTATTATGTAAAATATGTTTGTAGTCGATTGTAGTCGTTTTAGATATTGTTTTTAGATGAGATGAACTGTCGTGTTGTAATGGAGCACAACTATGCATTCATGCTTTTGTGTAGCACATGTAAGACGTATCAACCCTGTATAAATCAACCAGGTACCACCAATTTAGCAGCGTTTCGTTGCCATGCTTGTCTTACAGGTGAAGATTCCGGTCATAACAGTTTCTATAAAATGACTGTCAGAGATGGTCAACGTAAACGTGTTAAAAACAACCAATTGCAAACAATAAGGGTACTCATATTTTCTAACAAACAAGCATTCATACAATGTTTTCCCTCCTCCCCATCTCTGTTACTAGACATATAATCTTGACTATTGTTGGCATTAAAAGCGACATTGATATATATATATATATATATATATATATATATATATATATATATATATATATATATATATATATCTATTTTTTAGATGTCTAGGCGAAATCTTGAAAATTATTTTACTAGCCTGATCAGGTGCAGCGTGTGTCTAACATACCAAGCGTGTGTTAATCAACCTCTATCAACAAGTTTTGTATATTTTCGGTGTCATAGGTGCCGTACAGGTGTACCGCCTAGTAATAAAACCTTTTATAAAATGGCCATCAGAGACGCACGACGCAAACATGTTAACACTGTATCTTCTAAAAAACACACATAAAGGGCAACACATATTTCCTAACAACCATGCATTTATAAGGATATGTCGTTTATTTTTGTTATTTTTATTAACTTTTTTTAAATCTATTTTATCATCTAAAATTTGAGTGCTAACTGTGTAATATGGACAATAAAGTTATATAGACAATAAAGTTGTGTGCTCTCACACGATAATACTTCAAGACTGATGGCTGAAAATAGTTACCTAGATTTTTTTTCATTATTGTAGAACAATGATAACCACACATCTACTGTACCCTGTAATCATCAAGCGCTTGAACTCTTTTGATGAATGGATGCCCAGCCACCCCATCAAACCAATAGTACTAGCTATTGCTGGTTTTTATTATACAGGAGTAAATGATAAAGTCTTATGTGCTTTTTGCGGTGTTTTTTTATAATAAATGGATTGCAGATTGCATACCTTTAGATAAACATAAAGACGATTGTTGTTTTCTGGCTGCCTATAAACAAGCTCAAAAACTGTGGACTGTCGAAGAACGTCTAAAAACTTTTACAAATAGGAATAACTCTGCTAAAAAACACGCAGAAGCTGGGTTTTTTATGAAAATGGTAATACTTATTATATAACGAATAACGACATTACTTTGATCAATGTTCGATTAGCAACATTTCACAACAACAGTACTGGTTCGCGTACTCCTCTACATAATTATAGTGAAATCAGAGCAGCTGCATGCAATTTTATACATACAGGCCCATTTAAACGAACTATAACTACGGATCTTTGTATTATCATTGATATCTTCAAAAATGTGGAAACACAAGACACTGAGGTAAACAGAGAGGCGAATCAACGTATTATATGTAAAATTTGTCTATGTAGGGAAATTAACACAGTCGCACTGCCTTGTGGACACGCCACATCTTGTCTAGACTGTTCTCGTTTACTTAGCAGCATCTGTTGTCTATGTAGAACACCTGTAGAATGAACACCAAGACTTTATATATAATATATTTAATGTTGACTCATTGTTGTGTAATGATTGGTTGTTAGTATTACTACAGATAGGCTAATCTGTGTATCATGTAAGATCATCGTATGATGACCTACATGATTACTACTATAAAGTCTTAACATGGTTTTACGAAGGTCTTACATAGATATTAAGAGAATAACATGATCATAACAATCCTTCTTTTACACTACTATATATTTTAACATATTTTGTGTATGATAGCTACATATCTCGGCTTATACGTATTCATGTACTACCTCAGACACGGCTGACACCTCTAATAATAGTCACACAACTAATCATTTAAATAATTGTTTAGATGCTGTAAAAGAACAACCAAACTATGTCATAGGTGATAAAACTCGTCTTATTGCAAAAAACCTCCGCTTTAATCAACCCTTTTCTGTTAATATTAACGAAACAGTGTTCGGCATACAAGTGTTAAAATTACCTAGAGGCACTGGACGAACCATGGTAATAAATTTGACAACAAACCGTCATACCAAGCGTAGTATAACGGCTATTAATAACAACGATAATTTAGGCGCTCTCCGTGCAATCGTAGTTGTTTTAACATATCACAGAACAACCATACTACATCACACTTTAACATCGTGAGAGATTGTACAAATACGTAAGGGGCAAACCTTTCAAGAACAGATGGCTGACGAACTATGTGAGACATTGAGCATAAATTGTTCTATTGGCTGCTCTCTGGAAGATATTCATCGTGCTGAACAACTCTTAGATATTCAAATTAAGTTTTAGATATGCCTCAAACGAAGAATATGTACGAACAGTTAAACAACAGATGGGTATAGACTTAGACTTAGAGAAAATATCCCCAAATCCTGGTAAAGGAGCAGTCGCTAAAATATGTCTGAATAGCCTATGGGGTAAGTTTGGGCAAATAATGAATATGAAATAGACAGAGTATGTTGTGGACCTCAAAAGATGGTATGAGCTCTTGATGGATGATAAGATCAACATGACTAATGTGATATTTATTAACGATCACATAGCCCAAGTCTCATATGATTACAAGGACGTATTTGTAGAAGACCCCACATCTACAAATATTTTTGTGGTTTTATTTACGACAAGTAACGCTCGTCTAAGACTGTACGATATGATTGATAGGCTAGGAGAGGCTGTAGCTTATTTCGACACAGACTCCATTGTTTATATTGATGATGGCCTAAACACTGTTGAAACAGGTGAAATGTTGGGCGATTGGAGCGATGAGCTTGGGTCAGATGATTATATTGTAGAATGGCAGGCAACTGGTCCAAAAAGTTATTACTACAAAACAGCCAAGGGTAAAAAGGTGACTAAAATCAAAGGCTTTACTCTAAACTATGAAAACAGCCTAGTACTCAATGCCTCGGCGCTAAATGATATCATACACGAACCCACCAAACAAATCACCTTACAGTATGACCAGATATGCCGCGATGTCCACACTAAAGACATTGTAACCAGAAAGAGGGTGTCGAAGACATTCAAAATGGATTACAAGAAGCGAAAGATTGTACATAATGATGACTTTATGGATACCCTGGCTCTAGGCTACAAGGCCTCTCAGATTGTTGTTGATAGTGTGTCACATGTCGAAATTTCTTCATTCACAGTTGATCACTCATAGAATACACACGTATTAAGATGTGGTCTGTAAATGTTATAAACCAGCGAGAAATTAAAAAATTTAATGCTCATCAGTGCACTTTCCAACTGTGTTGTGAAAACTATATAGGTGGCGCTCTTAATCAAGACTCTTTGAAAAATAAATTAGAGTCTGCTCTTAAAGATATAAAAAAACAAATTGGCTACAAAACGGGTGACAGAATCCGTATTGTGGCTTTAAATGACAATTTCAATCATCCTATCTCGACAACAACTAGTGCAGATGTCAATATGACAAAGTTACTAGAACAAATTGAAAATGTAACCAGTTCCAATGCTTACATACAGCTTAAAGATACAAAATTCGACATTCAAATCTTAAAAATGCCTCGCTAATTATTTTTTATGTAAAAATGAATTGCTTTGAAAATTATCATTCAAACTTTGCACAGTATTCAAAATTTCAGAATGTTATCTTATTTTCAATGTTAAAAACTGGATATAGTTAACTAGATATATAATTATTTAAAGTTTAGCAATGTTTATTTTATTTTCCATTTTGAAAATTATTTACACAGCTACTGTGTTTTGTTGTATGTTTTCATGTTTTCCCTTTCACGTTTTTGCTTACAAAGAATATTTGTATATTTCAGTGTAAAAACATGGGGGCAGTATTGTTTAGTCAGTGGTAGACTACCCCAAAGTAGTAGCCGTTAAACTAAATTCTGACCTACCCTGTGTATAATAACCATCTTAAAAGATGCTCATTCAAATCACCAAAAGATATCTGTTATGAGTCACTGGCAAATTAATGAACCGTTCTTATTAAGTTAAGATGTAGTATTCGTGCAGCCTCCTGATACAAAAGATACTCAACAGACCACTAAAAGATATTTAATGAGTCATACACTGTTTATATACAATTTCACAATAAGCAAAGCATAGATGGTAACAAAAATACTTACGTCGTAGGCCTGTCTAACATCTTTCTATGCTCTGTATATTGAGATATATGACGGGGAATCTTAACGAGGCCGTAAACATCTCCAATACGCTAATATTCTATGGCATATTCTTAAATATATCAGAGAATGTTGACTTATTGCCTCCTGGGTAGGCCGTGGAAAGAGATGTGACATTACTTAAGTCTATTATATTCACGTAAATTTTATAAACAACCTGTACAAGAATCCCAGAAAGCAACAGCTACCATTATTTTACGAGAAATCCAGAAAGAAGAAGCTCGGTAAACATTATTTTACGAGAAAATCCTGAAAGAAGAAGAAACCTTGAAGTTCTATAAACAGTATTGTACAAGAACCCTGAAAAATTAAAGACCAAAAGAAGTCTGATAAAACATTATTTACAAGAAGAAGACCAGTAATTGTAACATGAACAACACTGTAACACAAAGAAGAAGACAACTGTTAATATTTATAATAATTTATATAATTTATCGAAATCCTGTATGTATTATATTATTAAATACTTATACTATTGTTATTATTATATTGTTCAAATAAATTTATGTTCCTAAACGTTTTTTACTATCAAAAGACTCCCTAGATTTACGACTCGACATCCTGTAGACCTTTCGCGTATCACGATAGAATTTCAAGTTTTTGGAGGGAATGAGGAGGGTAATCCTTTAATACTTCACTCGCGAAGAACTAAGCCAACATATTTTACTGTGTATTAGCCCTTCTCCATCACGACCTAAAATGCAGAAATATTTAAAAGCGTATATTTACCTTCTCTTCATCAGTCGTTGTCTGCCATTTCTCCGACTTTTCAGTCTTATATTGTCGTTGTGGCCCCCATTCTCTGCGTCTATAACCTGCCAACCTCCTAACCGTCTATCAAAAACACCTATATTTAAATGGTATTTTCACCAACACATTCAAAGTTAAAAATATGTTTGAAATATCCATATCGAGAACCTTGACATTTACTGTAGAACAATAATATACAAAGTATATCGGAATTTTTTCGTACATTACATGCTGATGATACACGCATATTTTGATACCTACGTCTTGTTTGTTTTTTTTATACAGATTATTGTTAGTAGATTTTAAAAGTCTACGTGGCTTATCAATATGAATGCGTACATTCGATGCTGCTGGTCCCGTGTTCGAGTCCTACACACGGTAAATTTTTTTATTTAATAATCATTAATAATTTAATAATTTGGATTAAAATTGTCTTACAGATAGTAGATAATAGTTGAAATACAAAAATAATACAGTTCATCCCAAAACCCTTGTTTCAGTGCGTCATAATGCGTTAGAATTCTCTCTAACGCATTAAGCTAGAAGTGACAGGAAAAAACGTAAGTCTGTGATTATTATACATAGAACTTGGACAATTATGTATCGTTCACGGGCATTTGCATATTAAAGCGAATTCTACTTACGGATATATAATTGGTTCGAGTTTAGAATGCGCTAAATAGATATCCAATCAATGATGCGCATAAATATAATTTGACGTAGATGGTCTCAATAGAGACAGTACTTTGACAATGTCAACTGATAAAATGATAATTGTCATTCCAGGTTAGTATTTTCAGACATTGTACAGTGAAAATTTAATATTGTATTTATTGTCATAAAAATATTTTAAATATGCCGAGATATACCGAGAAAGAACAAAGCCTAATATTAAAATTATTAAATTATTTTCAATTAGAAAAAGAGGCTGGGACAACTTTATTAACAGTCTCTGCCGTTCGTGAAGTAAGTTTTAAATTATTCTAAAAAATATTAATAGTAGTTTAAATACTATACATTATAGCGTGTTGCCGAGGCGTTAGGAGTTTCGTTACCAACAGTAAGACGATTGGCAAATGAAGGCATTCAAACAGATGCTAGCTATTCTGTGGCAATGAGTACTTCAGTATGTGAAAATCTAGGACCTTCATTAACCAATAAATATGAACATGTTATTAAAACTCGTGTATACAGAATGTTTAGTAAAGGTTTGTATCAAAATATAGTTTGCCACAACCTACTAAAATATCACTAGCATCTTTACATTGTTTCGTATTCATTTTATGCCAACATGTTACCCTTCATACTCTTAAAGAAAAACTGAAGGACATAGATGAAATTACCATTTCTACTAGTTCACTGAGTAGGGTTTTAAAAGATATGAAATTCAGATGGTTAAACTGCAATATATCAAATCGAAAATATCTAATGGAACAATCACATGTGGCATATAAAAGATTACAGATTTTAAAAGACTACAAAAAAAATAACACCCGTTACAACCAGTTTTTTTGGATGAGACCTGGATATATAGCAAGGGAGGATTCCGCAAGAGCTGGCAAGATGGCAGCATTAATGCTGTTATAAAGAGGACCGGAGAAGGTGTACGATATATTGTACTACATGCGGGTTGTAAAAATGGATTCATTGATAATTGCAGTCTAATTTTCAAAAACAACTGGATTATCATGATTCGATGAATGCCGAAAATTTTGAAAAATGGCTTGAATATCAACTTTTGCCAAATTTAGAAGAACCGTCGTTAATAATTATGGTATATTATGGTATACCACTCCAGTTTAGTGGAAAAAATACCAAATTCAAGTTGAACTAAACACTCCTTAGTAGAATGGTTAAAGGGGAGACATATACGTGTTTCAACAACCATGATGAAACTTGAATTATTGGAGATGGTGAAAAAACATTTACCAGATGTATTTTTTAAATATGTATTAAGAGATATTTAATAAATGAGATTATATTTGTTTTATTCTACAGATTAGATGTATTGGCACTTCAACATGGTCATAGAGTATTGAGATTGCCTCCATATCATTGCCAGTTTAACCTAATTGAGAATGTTTGGTCAAATTCTAAAACATATTAAGATGCAAAAATAAGTTCTGCAGGTACTTTAAATGAAAGTACTGTATTAAGTATTTGGAAAGAAGCAATAGAGCAGGTAATTCAAGCGTACTGAAATTCGTAGATAATAATTGTGGTTGAATTTTTAAGGTTACACTAGAAAAATGGAAGCAATATGTAAGACATGCAGAAGATATCATTAATGAATACTGGGAGACAGCCAAAAAAATTGATGCCAGCCACATATCTCCAATAATTATTGATTTCAACGAATCAGATACTGAATCAGATTGTGAATTCAGGACTGATATTGAGGAAATATCTTAAACTATTACCGTTATGGATATTCATATGTATTAAAACGGTTCTTTTTAGAACCACATTTTATTGAAATGTAAGATATAACTGATGCCAGCCACATATCCCCTGTAATCATTGATTTTAATGAATCAGGTTCTGAATCGGATTGTGGATTGTTTGAAATATAATATTCAGTTTTGTTATTCATAAAAAAAGAAGGTAAACTTACATTCGGTATCTTTTTTTTAAACTAAACTCCATTAACACTATTTCATCTGCATACCAGAACTGGTAGATTAACTCAAAAATCAACTGCGTTACTATTTAAACTATTTACATTGTTTTTTTTTAACTAAACTTCATAACACTCTTTCATTTGTACACCCAATCTGGTAGAATAACTCACTATTAAAACTATTTCCACAATTTTATGATAAATCTTCACAAAATTAAACTATTGGCTGCCACAGAAACTTTCCGAAAATTAGTTATCCGAATATGACTGATTTCAATCGATGCTATTTTATCACAGTAAATTTTTTTATTTCGCAGTCAACTCTTAAAAGATTCTATAGGAGGAAGCGTTATTTTAAATAAACAAACATTCCAATTCCATAGTGTTGGTAATAAATAATAATAAATCCATAAATAAATCTTAGCTAATTAAGCACTTTCCTTGGAATGTATAGAATAGCAATTATGACAAACTGCCGTTCCAATATAATGCGCAATAAAAATTTTATATAGGACGGGACCTCTAATATGTAAAGTAAAAAAAATTTGAATTCTTAAAGTTTTTACTTCACATTTTAGAAAAATAACCTTTACACTTTACCTTAACCTTTACCTTTCACATTTAGCCGATTACAATCTTGCAACTGTCAGATTTAACTAAAATGTCATGCAATAATTCTCGACATTCTTAAAATCCTATATGACGTCAAAATTAGTGACGCACTGAAAGAAGGGTTTGGGACAGACTGTATGTAAATTAATTCATATTAAAAATAACTAATTACTGGCGGTGACGGCTAGCGTTCAAACTATGACGTCATCACGGGGCGTGATGGCGTTCAAAAGTCAAAGAGGGCTATCGAGAGGCGCGGACGGGGCTTGTGGCGTCAGGGGTCAAAGATCAAAGTACTTTTTGTACCTTTCTACTCTCTGATGACGTGTGTTCGTTTCTGTGTGTACATCTGCGTCCCTCTGGCAGGATGTCTCTGCTACGCTCTGTGTGTGTCTCTGTGTAAGTCTGCAGCCATCTGTTATTACCTTGATTGCTTGATAAATATGGCCGATTTTACCTTAAATTTGGTCCAATTCACACAAGATCTTGACTTTGTGTTGATTACGTTCGCAATAAATAATTTCGTCTACAGTGGTGAGATATGGCTAGGCAATAATTATGGTGAGGGCGACTTGGTTCAATTACAGTTTTCTATAGATGGACAAGTGTTTTACGTTGAGAACTTATATGTGAACGAGGGTGTAACGGAGGAAGTTTTCGTATAAGATGGTTATTTCACCTTTGGCAATGTGTACATTATATTCACTAGGTAGGATCGAAAAAAACGTTTTTCCTAATTTGATAATGACCCGGGTGGCAAAAGTTGCCATTCATAAAAGTAAGTTTTTTGCCAAAAAATTTTTTTTTTAAATCAACCCCTTCAGGTGCCCCAACCCCCTAAAAAAAAGTTTTTTTTTGGAAAAATTTTTCGATACGGCCCTACGTGTAAACTCTTCTTGAATGTTTAAAAAGTGTGTGTTCAAAAATTGGAGGCACTCGGAACATTTTTGGAGGTGCCCCAGTTACGTAAAGAAATATGTGTTTTTATTTATTTTGACTTTCAAATATATTTTGGTTACTTTTCACATTATTTCGTTTTATTCAAGTTAATTAAATTTCTATAGTTAAAAATATTATAATAGTTGCTTTTGTTTCAGATACCAAACAAAGTAAAATGAGCGCAAGAACACCTACCAGGAAAACCACCCTTTGTCCTATCTTTGCAACCCTTGCCGAGATATCCCAGCTAATACTTCCCACGAATGCGGATATAATTCGACACTACTTGTTTGTCAGGAATGAGAAAAAAGGCATCATGGCAGGCAAAGATCCACCAGCTTCAATAATAGCAACAGAAACCGCAAACACTCTAGTGAACATCTGGAAGAAGCCATCGGTTCCAACAATTACATTTAAAAAAGTTACTGAGAAAGTAAAAAAATTGAATACTGACTATAGGACTCTACTCAAACCATATAAGGGCAGGCAGCAATCTGAAAGCTACACAAAGAAGCTTACAAATTTAAAACTTAGCTGGGAGGAAACTCTCTTTGATATTGCTAGTTGTAGAGCAGACCTCAACGATTGCCATTGCTCCAAAGAGAAAAATATTCCAGCACAAGAAAGGGAATTTGTAATAGATCAGCGAACTACCAGAAACCTAGTCATAGGATCAATTGATGTAGCATCATCCAGGAAATTAGCAAAAAGAAACCAAAGAATGATGGAACGATCTCAAGAACATGAAGAACAATTTGAAAAACGCCCAAAATTAAAGTCTAGAGATACTGCATCTGAGCCAGGAGACTCTGAGAATGAGACTAGGACTGATCCTGGAAAGTTGTCTGACTCTGATCCCCAGCCCTGTTGTTCTTTCACATCTGAAAACGTTACAAATTTGCAAATGAGGGTAAATCTCACAGTTTTTCAGACAGAAGCGCTGCATCACTTTCTTCCGCTCTGTTACAAGATTTGGGCATCATTAATGAACAGGACACTTCCAAAATAATAGATCGAAATAAAGTTCGTCGGGAAAGGGAAAAGCACAGGAAAGAATTGCAAAATGAGAACATGGAGGTAGTAGAAGCATTATATTTTGATGGACGGAAGGATAAATCCCTGACACAAACTAAGAAGGGCGATAAGTATTACTATAGTATCATCACAGAGGAACATATATCCTTGGTAAAAGAGCCAGGTTCCATTTACCTCGGCCATTTAGCCGTATCGTCTGGATCAGCTGTCGTCATCAAAGATGCAATATTGGATTTCTTTAATAGAAAAGAAGTATCGACTGAATCGTTAATAGCAGTTGGATGTGATGGTACCAATGTCAACACAGGGACAAACGCAGGAATAATAAGACTACTAGAAATTGCCCTAAATCGCCCTCTTCAGTGGTTTATTTGCATGTTACATCTAAACGAACTTCCGTTACGCCACCTTTTAATCCAACTTGATGGTGTTACACAAGGTCCGAAAGCTTTTTCTGGTGCCATTGGAAAATCAATACAAGCTTGTGAAACCCTCCCTTTAGTCAGATTCTCGAAAATTGTGAGTAACACTATTCCTGATTTAGATAAAAAGATTTTGAGTACTGATCAGCAATATTTGTATGATATGTTGCATGCAGTATCATCTGGAGAATGCAGCGAAGACCTTGCGAGGATTAAACCAGGACCAGTCGTACATTCAAGATGGGTGACAACGGCGAGTAGAATCCTTCGGTTATATGTCGCATCGGAGCATCCCTCCGAAAATCTGGTACACTTAGCTAAATTTATCATGAAAGTATATGGTCCATTATGGTTCAGTATCAAATGTAAGCCATTGTGTACTGAAGGTCCACGACATTTGTGGAGATTGATTGCATATTCAAGATATATGCCGACTGATTTAAGGAAGATAGTAGATGGGGCAATACAAAGGAATGGCTATTTTGGCCACTCAGAGAACCTGCTTCTAGCGATGTTGGCAGATACCAGAGAGCACATCCGCTAGTTAGCCTGCCGCAGAATAATTGCTTCTAGAAAAGAGAACAAAAATTCAACATCTGTCAGACAATTTCGCGTACCTCCTTTAAACATGCAGGCAGAGGATTATACAGATATAATTTACTGGTATGAAACAGATAGGACGGAACCACCAATAATAAAGCACGTCTCCGACGAGGACCTGGAAAGTTTTGTATCTGGTCAAGAAACTGCAGCACTCTTTCTAGATTTGTCCAAGTTCCCCTGCCACACTCAGGCCACTGAAAGATGTGTACATTTAGTTACAGAGGCATCATCTAAAGTTTGTGGAGAGGAAAAACGAGATGGTTTCATAAAATCTCGAATCGAGTCCAGGAAGCTAATGAAATCATTTAATTCTAAGTCAGAATTTAAGTTTAAATAACCTTTTGTTCCTTTTAATAATAATATACGTTATAAGTTAAATATTTGTTAATAATAACTTATTTTTTGTAAATCGGTACACGTTCCTTTTAAGGTAAATACGTTTTGGCAGCTTAAGTGTTTTGTTGAATTGTTAGCTTTATTTTTCTTACCTACATTATTGTTTCTACTGTTAAGTATTTTATTTATTTATAATTATTTATATTTTGTTGTGAATTCTTTAATTTATAATGTCTTGTTCTTATCTTAATTCATTAAAAAGCACAATAATTTATATTAATTTATTTAAAGAATAATACATAATTTATATAGCCGAGCGTAACAATTAAAACCGCGAGCGCGTCTTCGGATCTTCACTGTCCTCTTCAATCAAAGTTCGGTTATTTTATACGAAATCCTGATATTCGAGAACAGCGTCGTCTCGCATCGGAAGATCGAGATGCTTAGCCGGGCTCATTCACCATAATTTTGGTTCTAGACCTCCGCCGAAATATCTACAACAAAACATAATTAGTCATCATATATTTATAGTTATTTTTAGGCCAGGATATTTATCGTAACATTGCCCCCCTCTTAAAAGATGGTTCCTCCTGGAACCTTGTCGGGACTGGAACCGGAACTGTATGCTGGTATCGGCAACTGGACCCTCTTTTACAACTTCCAGTTGTTACTCGGAATCTTGCGCACTTGGCATTGAAGTTCTGCAACTCGACCAAACTTCCTTCGAAAGACGGATGCCAACCCTGGTGCGTCTTTGATACTGGCCGGGATAGTAAGGGCCAGCGAGTAGTCATCTGGGAGCGCGAGTAGATCTTGCTTTTCTTCAGTGGTAACACCATGTCTCGCTTTACCGGTACCTCCATAGGCACCCATGAATTCCTCAAACGTGAGTTCAGACACATCGTGGACTTGGTTTACTTCCACTTCTTCATCTACGTCGTGGTCACCTTCGAAAGACGCCAACCGGTTATGGTGTACTATCATCGGCTTTCCCCTCGGAATCTTGCTTATTCGGTAGATGACATCGTTGATCTTCTCCATAATTAGGTATGGGCCTTCCCAAAACTGCTGCAATTTGGGAGAACAACCTTTTCGTTTCTTGGGATTATACAGCCATACTTTGTCGTTCTTCTTAAAGCAACCCTTTTCGGCTTGTGTATCGTACCGTTTCTTCATTCTGTCGCTAGCGATCTGAAGGTGGGAACGAACCAACTCATGTACATCGTCCATTCTTCTTCGTAATTCGATCACATAATCTTCACCTGCTACATCTTCTCCAGGTCGACACCCAAACTCTAGATCACAAGGTAGTCGCATTTCGCGTCCGAATAGGACTTTGGCTGGTGTCTGGCCTGTTGATTCGTTAACAGCAGATCTGTAGGCCATTGGAATAACGGAAGGTATTGGTCCCAGTCTCGCTGATGATCGGACACCATCTTTGTCAAA
Source organism: Diabrotica undecimpunctata (assembly GCF_040954645.1). Taxonomy (NCBI): domain Eukaryota; kingdom Metazoa; phylum Arthropoda; class Insecta; order Coleoptera; family Chrysomelidae; genus Diabrotica; species Diabrotica undecimpunctata. The sequence goes on along the minus strand of NC_092811.1, from coordinate 47,112,662 downwards.
TACTTGCCAACTGTCCTATTCATTCGTTCTACCATACCATCCGATTGCGGATGATACGCGGTAGTTCTTGTTTTCTTCATGCCTAGTCTATCACATATTCCTTGGAATAGATCGCTATCGAAGTTCCTGCCTTGGTCACTATGTATCTCCAAAGGCACTCCAAATCGGCTGATATATTCTTGGATCAACTTATCTGCAACGGTGGCGGCCTTCTGGTCGGGAAGTGCGTAAATCTCGACCCACTTAGTAAAGTAATCCATTACTACCAACATGTACTTGCCTCCATTTTCACTTTCTGGAAATGGCCCAGCGATGTCCAAAGCTATTCTTTCAAACGGGCTTCCAACATTATATTGTCTCATAGGAGCTCTCCTTTTTCGGTAAGGCCCGTTACTCGTGGCACAAATAGTACATTTCTTACACCAGTCTTTTACATCGTCGGAACTGTTCATCCAATAAAACCATTCCCGAATTCGCTGAAGGGTTTTCTTTACACCAAAATGCCCTCCCGATGGACTGTCGTGTAACTGACGAAGTACTTCGGCTATTCTGCTCTTTGGGATCACCAACTGTCTTCTCTTCTCTGAACCGTCATCATTTTCCAGGACTCGTTTGAGCAAGCCATCTTCGATGATAAATGAGTCCCACTGGGCCCAATACGCCTTAACTACTGAGCATAGGTTTGATATTTCCTGCCAAGGTGGTCGACGGTTTTCCTCTTTCCATTTTCGGATTTTCTGTATAACTGTATCTCTCTCTTGTTCTTCCCTTATCTTAGTAGACGTCCAGTCGTCGTTGACAATCGTCGTTCTTAGCACTGCTGCTTCCTTGGATTCCGTTTTGTTGCAGTGGGAACACTCTGCTGGGCATGGCCTTCTGGAAAGAGAATCAGCGTTTCTATGGCTAACTCCGGCCCGGTGCTCAATCTTAAAATCGTATTCTTGGAGTCGTTCGATCCACCTGGCTATCTGACCCTCTGGATTCTTAAACTGCATCAACCACTTAAGGGCGGCATGGTCGGTTCGGATTAGAAACTTTCTGCCATAGAGGTATTGATAGAAGTGCTCTACTGATTTCACTACTGCCAGAAGTTCTCTTCTCGTGACGCAATAATTCCGTTCTGGTTTTGAAAGAACTTTACTAAAATATCCGAGGGCTCGTTCCTTTCCTCCTTGAATCTGAGACAGCACTCCTCCAATTCCCACATTACTTGCATCCGTATCTAAGATGAACTCTCCTTCTAGCAGTGGATACCCCAAAATTGGTGCTGTTATTAAATGCTTTTTCAACGTTTCAAAGGCATTTTGGCAGTCTATATCCCAGCGGTATTCTCTTGCTTCCTCTGTAAGTCGCGTTAATGGCTTAGCGATATCTGCAAACTTCTTAATAAACCTCCGGTAGTAAGTACATAGTCCAAGAAAACTTCTCACTTGATGTTTGTCAGTTGGTTTTGGCCATTCCTTAATGGAATCGATTTTTCCCTTATCAACGGCCACTCCTTCTTTACTGACTATATGACCCAGATAATTGACTTTACCTTGAAATAGCTGGCACTTCTTGGGGTTTAGCATCAATTGGGCAGCTTTAAGTCTATTAAAAACGTTTTCTAAATTCCTCAAATGATCTTCGAATGTCTCCCCCAAGACGATTATGTCATCTAAATAAACCAGGCATGTTTTCCAAGATAACCCTCTCAACACATTTTCCATCAGCCTCTCAAATGTCGCAGGAGCATTACAGAGTCCAAATGGCATAACGTTGAATTGCCACAATCCAGATCTTGTGGTGAAGGCTGTCTTTTCTTTATCTACTGGGTCCATTTCTACCTGCCAGTATCCAGACTTCAAATCCAAAGTAGAAAACAATTTACTTCCAGCCAATGTGTCCAATGTGTCATCGATCCGAGGCAGAGGATAACTATCTTTCTTGGTAACGTTGTTCAGCAAACGGTAATCCACACAGAACCTTGTCGTTCCGCCTTTCTTCTTAACCAGGACCACCGGAGAGACCCATGGGCTCGTAGAAGGTTCTATCACCCCGTCTTTCTTCATTTCCTGAACAATCGTTTCAGCTTCCTCTCTTTTCGCCTGTGGTAATCGTCGAGCTGTTTGACGAATTGGCTTAGCATTACCGGTATCAATTTTATGCTTAACAACGGTAGTTCTTCCCGTCTTTCCTCCTTTCGGTACGAAAATATCACGATACTGCCGAAGAAATTCCCTTAATTTCCTTTTCTCCATCTGATTTAGAGACTGTCCTGCAACTGCAACCATTTGGTCGACTTTGTCGTTGGAATTATCAGATTTTGTCGCCTGACGGATTATGGATGTCACAGGTACACAAGTTCCTACCTTTGTCTCTTTCTTGATGGTCACTGGGTAGTCGTTGACATTGATAAGCCTCACAGGAATTTCTTTAGCCGAAGTCACCAATTCCTTTCCAATTATGATTCCACGGCCAACCTCATCGTCGTGGTTCCAAGGCTCCATCATAACAGGTCTCCCTTCGTCCACAATTCCCTGTAGCCGCGCTACTATGATCGTTTCGCTTCTCGCAGGCACGACTGTATCTTCTGTAATGGCTGCTTGCACAGTGTTGTCATTATGTGGATGGAGAAATACCTCCTCGCTGCCAACTTTGATTACCTTATTCTTAAAATCCAATTGGAATCCATGCATATTCATTACGTCCATTCCTAATATAACATCCTCTTCGATGTCAGCAACTATAACAGTATGGACGAACTTTTCTGCTCCAATTCCCAATTGTACCTGGATCTCTCCATGAATGTTAGCATTTTCACCTGTAGCGGTCCGAAGTCGCAACCTCGTTGGTAACAGTTTCTTTCGGCTGTTTATAACTGTCGGGCGTATAATGGTTCTGGTCGCTCCGGTATCCACCAACAACGTATGTTTTTCACCATTTATTTCTCCATCTATATATACACTATCTTCACGACATTTCAAAGAAGCTATTAGTATGAGAGGGTCTTTGGAAAAGTTATGGGTCGAAGCTGCCCCCTAAGGCTGACCCGTTCTAGTTTTCCTGATGGTGAGTTTCTTGATTTGCGTCGTACCTAGGGTGCTTACAGGAGCTTCGTACGTGTCCTATTTCGCCACAATTCCAGCATCTGATGGTCTTCGTTTTCTTGTATGTCATGCTTTTTATCATATTAACGAGCTGGTCAAGTTTATCTTCATCTCCTTCCTCTTTTACAGTCCTAACTTTACTGTACCCGCCAGAGGCCTCGTAGCTGACTCGTATTCGAGGGCGGCGGATAAGACATCAACCAGCGTCTTGTGACGAGCTAATCGTAGTGTTCTCTGCATTTCATGATCACGAAGACCATCAATAAACGTTTGAACGGCCAATTTTTCCATCATGTCTTCGGGAGCTGTTGGATAAGCATATCGTACTAATCTGGCAATATCTACCTCATATTCTTGAAGAGCCTCATCTTTCTTCTGTCTACGATTTTTAAGCTGCGACTGATATACATGCTCCAAATGTTCGTGGCCATATCGCATATTTAACCTCTTCTTCAGTTGTTCGAAATCATCGGTCTCCTCTACGGCTATGGTCTGAAGCACATCTAAGGCATCTCCTCGAAGAGCGATAGTCAGGTTTACCGCCTTTTCTTTTTCAGACCATCCATTTGCTCTTGCGGCTGATTTGAACTGTTTCATGTAGTTGTTCCATGACGATTTTCCATCGAAAGTTGGGACTTTAACATGAATAGAACCTCCACTTCCTTCAAATTTCGGCCGTGTCTCCAACTTACATTTCGTCTCGTCTTCTTTTAGCTCCACTGTAATCGGATTGTTACCTCTCTCTGCTGTCCCTGTTTCCTCCATCCTCCTTTCCATTTCTTTCATCTTTTCTTCGAAGGCCAACATATCGGCAGCAACTTGATTTTTTAACGAAGATATTCTATCGTCGAGGGCAGACATCTCAGAAGTGACTTTAGAGATTTCCGAAGAGATGTTAGCAGAGACTTTGCTTTCCAGCGAAGAAATCTCGTTAGAAACTTTGTCTTCCAACGAAGCGATGTCGCCGGAAACTTTGGCTACATCACCAGAAACTTTGGCTACATCAGAAGAAACTTTCGAAATATCGTCAGAAACTTTGTTCTCTAATGATGCGATGTCACCAGAAACTTTCGAAATATCGCCAGAAACTTTGTTCTCCAATGATGCGATGTCACCAGAAACTTTCGAAATCGACGAGAGGACAGCATCTTCAAATATATAAGTCTCTGGATCTAGTCCTTCTTCTAGCAAAGCGTTCTTTAGTCGTTGGACCAACTCAGCCTTTTTTCCGGTAGAAGCTAATTCTCTGTCTTCGAGATGTCTTCTTAAATTAGTCACTGTGAGCTCATAAATCGTAGCCATTTCCACAATTTCCACTTATTCCACTTTTCTTCTGACACCACTGTTAAGTATTTTATTTATTTATAATTATTTATATTTTGTTGTGAATTCTTTAATTTATAATGTCTTGTTCTTATCTTAATTCATTAAAAAGCACAATAATTTATATTAATTTATTTAAAGAATAATACATAATTTATATAGCCGAGCGTAACAATTAAAACCGCGAGCGCGTCTTCGGATCTTCACTGTCCTCTTCAATCAAAGTTCGGTTATTTTATACGAAATCCTGATATTCGAGAACAGCGTCGTCTCGCATCGAAAGATCGAGATGCTTAGCCGGGCTCATTCACCATAATTTTGGTTCTAGACCTCCGCCGAAATATCTACAACAAAACATAATTAGTCATCATATATTTATAGTTATTTTTAGGCCAGGATATTTATCGTAACACTACACTCACTTTTAATATTTAATATTACCTTATAGAAACGTAACGAGTCGTATTACCGTCAATAAATGTATTATTCCGTTAATTTGTTTAGATTTCAGCTAAAATTGTATTATCTACATGAAATAGGATTTTTTTATTTTCCGTTAGGTCTTTGGGGCACCTCCAAAAATGTTCCGAGAGCCTCCAAATTTTGAACACAAACTTTTTAAACATTCAAGAAGAGTTTACATATAGGGCCGTATCGAAAAATTTTTCAAAAACAAAAAATTTTTTTTAGGAGGTTGGGGCACCTGAAGGGGTTGATGTAAAAAAAAATTTTTTGGCAAAAAACTTACTTTAATGAATGGCAACTTTTGCCACAAGGGCCATTATCAAATTCGAAAAAAAGTTTTTTTCGATCCATCCTAATATTCACGCCTAAGATCGGCAACGCTGTAATGATCCTCTAAGTGTGTACTGTAGGCTTTTTTTCCAAAATTAAAATTTGTACTGAGAAATGTATAGGGTTATATAATAAAAAACAGTAAAAATTTTTATTTTTTATTTTTAAAACTTAACCTAACTTAGGCTATGGCTCCACGAGCGACAGATTGTCGCTAGCAGTAGCAGTAGCAGTAGTAAAATGTAGCTTGATAACTGAAAACAACAGCAGTGATACTGAGTGGCTCCACGCGCTGTAGATTGTCGCTTCGTTTCGAGATCGAGACGCGTCGTCAAGGTCGTGTCGCGTTCGAATAGATCCGGACCTATTTTTTAGCAGTAATATTTTTGTTCTTGTTTGTTTATTTCTGTGTTTGTTAAGTTGTTTCTTTGTTTTTATAAATTACTTTAAAGTTTTTTCATACAATTTTGTATCTCAAATCGTAACAAAAAATTATAAGTTCTAAGAAAGAAATAAATCCAATATTTCCTTTAGCGGTATTCTAGATAACAAAAATCAATGGATGGTTTTTTTTCAATCCTAATTAACCGTATCAAACTGTACTTGATAATAGATGCCATTATTAAACAAGAAAAAGTTGAATAGAGAGAATAAACAGTTTTTATTGATTTCCCGAAAATCTATGTTTTGGATTTCCTTCTTCGAACTGGTGATTCATTTTTATATAAGTGGTTGTATAACCATGTCATATAAATAAAATTTTAATAATTATTGTTTATAGTAAAATTTTATTATCCTTCAGTACTAATGTTTCGTTTTCGATAGCTTGGCGTGATTCATAAATAAAAGAATGCAACAAAGCAGATTTTATGTCGCATCAGAATTTTTTAAATTATTGAAATATAAAAAAGCAAGTTAGATATTGGAAAAGGAAGATTCATTACATCAACCCAATATGATAAATGAATATAATCGACATATGGGAGCAGTCGATCTACTTGATAATTCAGTAGCGAATTACAGAATACGCAGAGGTAAGAAGTGGTGGTGGCCCCTTTTTATCCTAATGAAAGTTAAATATTTTGTTTTTTTTTATTTTTAGGTAGATACATGTATATGATTATAAAATATGTAATTTGAAATCTTACTTTAAGGTAATTGCTAATTTTTCTTCTGGGCTTAGGCTATCACGCATTGATGTATCCTGTTTTCGTATAACATCTTCTATTTCACATAATAAAAAATCAAAAGAAGACACTGTCATCCTGTAATATTCAAAAAACTTGTCAGGATATTCTTTTAATTTGTTGTGTAAAAGAAAAAATTTTCCCTCTGTCTGTCTAGGCACTAGAACAGGGTGAATCCACCATTTCTGTTGCTTTTTAACCCTACGTCGACGGCAAAATGCCAATATTAAAGCAAATTTTTGTTGAAATGATAGATTATCCATACTATATTATTGTATTATCGGTGTGAATTTATTTTACTTATTTATTTATTTATTTTATCTGCTATATGCACAAACAAGATACCACTGATTGTAGCTGCGTCGTATTAACGCTCATGGAGCCACTACAAGATTAAAATGCGGCGATATGCGCGCTGTAAACTGTCGCTGTGGAGCCATGATTTTACTGCTTTACTGCTGCCGTAATTTTACTGCTACTGCTAGCGACAATCTGTCGCTCGTGGAGCCATAGCCTTAGCAAGTTTAATTTTTTCTCGACGTCGTGTATTCTGTAATAAAATTAAAAAATTAGTTATGTATCAATAACCCTCAATTAATATTCTTACCCTTCATACGATATAGCTCCTTTAATCTTTCTTCTTCTTTTTGGCCGCTGGCATATATACAGGTGTCTATGGTAATCTATTAAGATAACAATATATTAATATTAATTTCTATTTTAAATAGTTCACACTTACGGAGACCCTGACGACTCCTGCCTTTCCTCGTTGTCTAGTCTGAAACAACAACAGTTTTGATTTTTTGATTCTTTTTTACGTATTTTTAACTTACTTCGCTGAATATCGTGACGCTAATAACGCTATACTATAATACTCGGTTTTGTCGAAAGGCCAAGTGCGATATATATTGCCATTTAAAACAGTTTACCACCGATTTTTTATCGCCCGTACAATACATTTTACTTTTTTATTTATTTGTACGACTACATATTATCGTCTTTACCTATAAGGATATTATTTGTATCATAATTAATTGTCTTATCTCCACCTAGCAGCTTGAGGTTTTGTATATCACAAATGCCTCGAGCTTTATCAATTTCGCATATTTCCCTTAACCGTCTATCAAAACAACTATATTCAAATCGTATTTTCACCACCACATTCAAAGTTAAAAATATGCTCGAAATACCCATATCGCCAACCTTGACGATATACAGCGATTCGCTTTTGCGCTATCGTGGTTTCTCATATCACTACTCAATCGACGATTTCATAAATTATTACAAAAATATATGATTGACTATTATACCCGGTTGAAACAATTTTTTCGTACATCAATAACACTGTTAAAGGTCAGGCTGCGAGGGTTGCTGTGGTTACGGGGCTGTGGGGTCAACATTCAAAGTGGAGTGAAGTGCACCCTTCTCTACTAATGCTGTATTTTAAAATGTTAAACAAAACAAGAGCGATTAAATTAAAGAAAGAAAGCTACAGTATCTCGGACCTGTGATGCGGGGCGAGAAGTATGGCATCCTGCGACTCATAATGCAAGGAAGGATAGATGGCAGAAGGAGCATTGGAAGAAGACGAATTTCATGGCTCAAGAACCTGAGAGAATGGTTTGGATGAAGCTCAAAACAACTTTTTAGAGCTACTGCCTAAAAATTAAAATAGCTATGATGATTGCCAACCTCCGTAGCGGAGATGGTACCTGAAGAAGAAGAAGACAGTGAGAATGCGAGTTATACAATTTGTGAGAAATTAATTTCTTATAAATCCACCATTACAAATTTAAAAGGACATTTAAAAAGGAATCATATTTCCGTGCATTTAGGTTTTACACCACAACTAAAAACAATTCAGAGTTCGAGTATACAGGCAGGTCCTACAATTCAGCGTAGGAGCCATACATGTTTTATTTTTTATTTACGACCAATATTCTATGTAATATCACTTATTGTGCTTTTAATTTTTAAATTCAATTTTGCATGATATTTCCGTATTTGTTAACCCGGTATCTGGTTTTGATGCTCTCAGGCAACATCGTCGTTATAAGCTCTTAAATCAATTTCTACTTTATATAGCTGTTATGTGACAATGATAATTGTAAGCAACAAGTCGTGTTAGATATATAAAACTGGTGGCGACATCTAACATTCAATAGAGATATTTGAAAAAAATAATTTTACTAGAGAGGATACCAGTAGAGACCTACGTGTAAGTGGGTGTGTCATAATTTTTATTATCAACCGTTTGTTAGGAGTATTATGAGGTTGAATTTTTATTTGGTATATAAACAATGGTTGTTTTAGTGTAATTCTCTGCTATTTTTTGCTGTATACGGTAAGTAATGATATTATTTTGTTGAACAAACATCATGTGGCTCTGAAGCAACATTGTCAGTTTAGTAATTGACTTTTTTTTCAGTATAAGATTTCAATATGGAAAATTTAAATGTGTTACGTTCCAAATTTAAAGTAGAAAGTCCCACCTCTATTTTATCAAAATTTAAATAATTCAGGACGTGTAAGAGCGGTTGCCTATAATATATTATAAGCAAGGTGGCGAAAATAAAATTAGTAATTTTCAAATAGGGGTAATGTCTGGCAAATTGTGCTGAAGTTAAGGGAACACGTCCTCTTTTTTGTGAAGAAACTAATTTAGATCGTTCTTTCTAGAGTTATCTTGGAAGAATTGGGATCATAAAATTGAAATTTTTGAATCTCGGTATTATTCGGTGACCTCCGTGTGTCAAGTTGTCAAGTGTTCGGAAAGACGACGGAACGAAAGTGATTCTAGGTTTGACGGTGTTACTGAAAGGTTGGGCTAGATTAAAAACGGCATTTTGTTTTTTGCTTTTGCTGCTGTTCCATGTGGAATCTGGACTAGTCCGAACCGTGTGGATATTCAAGGGGATTTGCTGCCTTCGTGGAAGGGTTTTTTTTGGAATATCCACAAGTTCGCTAAAAAAAAAGCGGATCTACAGTACACGTGAATACCGGGATTCGCATTTAGATCAAGAAATTAGCCTTAATCACGAGTCCAAATAGCCGACTACGCTTCGGTCCAATTTGGGATATTTCAAACCCCTAATCTGGCTAAGAAGGGTGAGTGTTAGAACATTTCGTTTTTAATTAATTAAAAAGTTGTAGTTATTTTTTTATCCCATCTCTAAAAAGCTATTCACATTTTTATCAGTTTTCATACATTCAAGTTCGGAGACAAGTTTTTTTTTGTATTGCTCCATTATCGCCAAAAGGCAGATAAACAAAGTGTTAAAATCAATATATTTATTTCCAAATAATTATTTTAGACACAGATGGTAATTAATGTTTTCTTGCTTCATGGTTGGTTTGTTTGTTTTTTTCTGCTTCTTCTTCTTCGTATTTTTCCGTCTGGCTGTAATTTTTAACTTTTCAACATTGTCACACAAGTCTATGTACAGCGGCAATCGTATGGGATTTTGGATTGAAGACACGCTGAACTGTAACTGGAATTCCACGCGGTGAAGTATATGAAAATTCGAGGGATGGATCGATAATTAATTTTCAACGGAAGATTTAAGCACAGTCTAATTTGTTTACGGAATACAATAGTTTTTTTTTAAAGATTATTTGCTGTTAGTTTTTATTTTCATATTTACAAATACTTTACAGTTTTTTTTAAAGATTATTTGCGGTTTATTTTATTAATTAAATATTTACACATACCTATTTTAACTTTGTAAACTGCGTCTAAGGGGGGGTTATATATTTGAGATTTATTTTTTTATATTATTTTCTGCGCACGCACTTGAGCTCACGTGGTGTCCTATTTGCGGTAATTATTTTTTTTTGGTTGGTATTGAACCGCACACCCCTTAGCGTCCGGTACTTTTTATACGTCTTACCTTTCATTTTGTTCTGTTAAATAGAAATAACTTATGAATTTTTGGTAGGCAAGTAGAAGCCGCATTTTTATATTATTTTTTTATTAAGCCTATGGTAAAGTTAAATAATATTGTAATATGTATTTATTTTCAACTATCTTGGGAATCTATTTATTAAAATTGACTAAATTCTAATCTGACAATTTCATTTATTTTTTTATTTATTCAGGTTGTATACTGTTATTTAGTATTTTAGTAGTAAACCTATTGGTAAGTTGGTGGTTTATTGAATAGTAACGTAGGGAAGGCTGTGGGCCAATTTACCTGGCGCTCCTGATATAACTTCGGATTTTTTTGTTTTGTGGACCGCACGACCATCTCCACTGTTTTGTCTAGCCGCGAGCCATTCCCAGACTGTCACCGTATAGTGCTTTTCTTTCCGGGTGTACGTCTGATTTATATTTGGTACATTTTGTAATTTTTTTATATAGATTCGGTTTTGTACGCCACATATTTTGGCGCCCAACGTGGGGCCCTTAATTAATTAACCTTTTTTTGTCAACCCCTTGTGTAGATTCCTTTTAATTAGTTAACCTAACGTGTTTGGGCTTTAATTGACTAACTTTGATTTATTTACTTTACCACTGGTTTTGCACTTAGTAGTAGTCTTAGAACTTCGTGTTTAGTGGAAGTGTATGCCAAGAAGTGCTTACTAGTTTTTTTTTGTGTGACGTGAAGTTGGAAGAAGCCAAAAATGGAACTTAAAAGAAGATACTTTGAAGTGGTGTTGTGGAACTTAGAAGAATTATGGATATATTAGGACTTTGAAATATTTCTATTTCAGTTGGAGTTCAAATTTATTTTTTTGAGAAGTTGGACTTCGAAATTCTACATTGTGGTTTAACTTACTTATGTTAGGGAATGTAAAATCTTTTTTTGAGATTATGTTGTGACTTGTAATTTGTTCTGAAACAATGAAATTTTGAAAATCTTTTGTGAAATTTTATAGATTGAATAAAGCGACTATTACTTTTATTTTGCTTTTGGTTTGCTCCCATTAATAAAGTAAACTGTACCTGTGTGTTAATATTTTTACTTATATCTTGATTTTATTTGAATATTTGCTCCTTTCGGTTGATACATTTTTTTTAAATTTTGAACTTTGGCAAGATGGTGCGAAAACTTGTACCCAACTACTTAAGGAAAGAGGAACTGGAATATGAACTCAAAATTCGTGGAGTGTCTACTGGCACTGTTGAGTCTATGAGGTCTAGTCTGTCTGATGCACTTAGTCGTGAGGCAGCAAATGAAAGCTTTAGATATCCTGAGCACCCATTCACCTTTTCACAGGAGCAAACTGCAATCGAGACTAAACTTGCGGAGCTGAATACGGCTGTTGGAAAGTTTGCCGGAACTCCTACTTGTGCTGAGTCCTTGAGATTGCGGACACAGATTAACCATGTCTTGGGGAGAATTGATCTTATGGTATTGCCAACAGGTGATGATGCAGACGCAGCCCAGGTTGTTAAGTCAGACTTTCTTGCTGAGATTTTGAAGTTGTCACAGGATTTACATGATAAGCAGCATCCAATCGGATCTGGTTCGGTACCAGTAGCGCTCGATGTGATTTCGGTTTTAAATCAGTCTTTTCAGGCAGGGGTAGGACAAGTTCATGCTTCTTCTCCTGGAGCGATGTCACAAGCTGGTAATAATGTTCTTTCAGGGTCTGTCTCTAGTTTTTCTTCTGGGATGATACTTCCTCATAAATGGGGAATAGAAAAGTTTTCAGGTTCTGCTAGGGGTATGTCTATTTCTGCATTTTTTGAGATGGTGAATGAATTGAGTCTCGCTCGTCATGTACCAGATAGTATACTTTTGGAATCAGGTATAGATTTATTTTCGGATAAAGCCTATCAGTTTTATAAAGATGTTCGTCTACGTGTAGGGAGTTGGGCTGAATTAGTTGAAGAGTTTCGTAGGGAGTACCTGTCAGCTCACCATGGGGAAGCGCTTTTTGAAGAGCTTCGGAGGAGAACTCAGCATTCGTCTGAGACTATTGGAGTTTACTTGGAAATAATGAATAGTTACTTTAATCGCTTGCGTTGTCATGTTCCAGAGGAAGTTAAATTGTCTATAGTTATTAGGAATTTGCATCCGTTCTATCAAGATAGATTACGTGATCCTTTGCCAGCTACCTTGGAGGAACTTCGTGTTCTATGTCGCAGTATGGAGGAAAGACGTGATTGTATTAGGAACTATGTTGAACCGAATAGTAGGAAAATGAATACTTTGGAAAAGGACCTAGCTTATATCAGTGTGGATGCTGAAAGTTTTAGTAGTGTTAGTGAGGGTCCTGTTGCTTCATCCGAATCGGAGTCGGCTAGAGGAAAGTTTAGGACTTTAATCTGTTATCGTTGTAATCAGTCAGGCCATAAGGCAGTAGGGTGTCTAATGAAGAAGGAGGCTGTTCACTGTTTTAAGTGTAAGAAAGAAGGGTTTACAGTCAGAACTTGTCCTTCGTGTAATTCGGGAAACGGAAGGAAGCGCACCTAACTGGTCGAAGAGGTGTTGCCGACGTTGACTCGACCAACCTACGTCCTATTTTAGACTTTATTTTACATCATTCCGAAGGAGATGAACATCCATATTTGAAAGTTAAAGTCTTAGGAAAGGAAATTTTGGGATTATTGGATTCTGGTGCTTCAAAGACCATTGTAGGAAGAACTGGTTGGAAATTTTTACAAAACTTGGGTTTAGAGTTGGATACTTCGAAGAAGACCGTTTGTAGAGTGGCGAATGGTCAGATGTGTGAATCGTTGGGGGAATGTTTAGTACCTTTCATGGTTAGGGATCGCTTGCGTGTCTTGCCAGTATTAGTTATTTTGGACGTAACGCACATTCTGATTTTAGGATCTGATTTTTGGCGTGTTATGGGTATCGTTCCAGATTTGAGGCATAACGAATGGTATTTTTCGGACGCTCCAGCAATGGTAGGTTCAGTGGATCATCTCCGAGGTCAAACTATTTTGACCGATGCAGAGAAGTCGCAATTGGATGAAGTTATTAATAGAAGTCGTGAACTAATGGGCACTTCTCTTGGTTAAACTGATGTCACTGAGCATGTGATTGTTTGTAAATCTGCACCCATAAAACAACGTTACTATCCTGTATCCCCAGTAATCCAAAGCCATATTGATAAAGAGCTAGAAGATATGTTGGCGAAAGGAGTAGTGGAGCGATCGAATAGTGCTTGGTCGTCCCCGATTCTCTTGGTGAAGAAAAAGGTTCCAGAAGGTGAAGAACCAAAATGGAGGTTCTGCGTAGACTATCGAAAGCTTAATGCCGTAACAGAGAGGGATGGCTACCCATTACCGTACATCTCTAATATTTTAAATAAATTGAAGAACGCGCATTATCTTTCCACCATAGACATTAAGTCGGCGTATTGGCAGGTACCTGTTGCTAAGGCTTCCAGGCCTTATACTGCTTTTACGGTTCCTGGTCGAGGTCTTTTTCAGTTTTGCAGAATGCCTTTTGGATTACATAATGCCCCGGCTACATGGCAGAGGTTGATAGATCGTGTCCTCGGTCCGGAGTTGGAACCCTATGTTTTTACTTACTTGGATGACGTGGTCATCGTGACAAAGTCTATTGAAGAACATGTAAGGATCTTAGAGGAAGTCTTTAGACGCTTGAGAGAAGCTAAGTTAACCGTTAGCTGGGATAAATGTCCATTTTGTAGACCGGAACTAAAGTATTTGGGTCATGTGGTTGATAGGAATGGACTACATGTTGATGGTGATAAGGTCAAGGCTATGCTACGTATCCCAACACCCACATCCGTCAAGGAAGTTCGTAGCATCATAGGCACATTTTCCTGGTATCGAAGATTTATTCCTTCCTTTGCGACACTACTAGCTCCAATTACAGCGATATTGAAGAAAGGAAGAAAATTCAATTGGACCCCGAGTTGTGAAGAATCTTTTCAGAAAATAAAAGAATGTCTAGTTTCTGCTCCGATACTTAATTGTCCTGACTACAATTTGCCTTTTGTTGTCCAATGTGATGCCTCAGGATATGGAGTGGGCGCCGTGTTATTGCAGCCAGGCCCGGATGGTGACGAAGTAATTAGTTTCCTGAGCAGATCACTAACGCGTCAAGAAAGGAATTTTTCCACGACGGAACGGGAATGTTTAGCTGTGTTATGGGCAGTCGAAAAACTGCGTCCTTTTTTGGAGGGTGTTTCGTTTACGGTCGTGACTGATCACGCATCCCTCGTATGGCTTCAAAATTTGAAGGATCCTACTGGAAGATTAGCTCGATGGGCGGTAAGATTGCAACAATATGACTTTAAGATTGTGCATCGGAAAGGAAAAGAACATGTTGTCCCCGATTTGTTATCTCGGTCAGTTCCCGTGCTTGATATGGTTGAAGAGGTTGTACCGCTTCCTAGTGGTGATAGTTGGTATGATAAACTTTGTAGAAAAATCGAGTCTAATCCCTTGAAGTATCCTCAGTGGAGAATGTCTGGTGGCAAACTTTATAAATACATCCGTCCCAGTCATGGATTTTTGGTCGAGGAAGTGGACAATTGGAAGGAAGTCGTTCCTAAGGGTCAACGATTGGAAGTGCTGAAGTTGTGTCATGATAGTCCTTTAGCAGGTCATATGGGGATCCTGAAAACTTATAAGCGTATTAACGAGAAGTATTTTTGGCCGAAACTGCGGAGTGATGTGTCTCGTTACGTTGGACGTTGCTCACTGTGTGCCATGCATAAGGTGGAACAAGGTAAGCCCAAAGGCTTTATGACTCCTCAACCTAAAGCTACTCAACCATGGGAGATAGTAGCAACCGATCTTATGGGACCTTTCCCAAGATCAACTCAAGGCTATAAGTTTATCTTAGTGGTAATGGATGTGTTTAGTAAATTTTCTTTGGTATTTCCGTTGCGATCCTCAAAAGCCGTGCATGTCGTTAAGAAAATAGAAGAAGAAGTTTTTCTCGTATTTGGAGTTCCACGTCTGTTACTATGTGATAATGGTGTCCAGTATACTTCGGGTATTTTCAAGAAAATGATGGAAACCTATGGTGTCTCAGTTCGTTATAATGCGTTGTATCATCCACAGTGCAATCCATCTGAACGCTATAACCGAACCCTTAAAACAATGATGGCAACTTATATAGCTGACAACCATAGGAAGTGGGATGAAAATTTGGCCAAACTAGCATGTGCTACGCGCACTGCATACCACGAGTCGACTGGTCAAGATCCCTACTTCATAAATTTCGGTCGGAAGATGGTAGTGGATGGACGAGATTTTTCCCGAAAGGACAAACTCGGAGACCCGGAGGACGAAGTAGCTAAAATGGGATATAATCGATCGCGTGGACTCCAGGAATTATTTGTTGATGTTAGAAAACGTTTAGATAAAGCTTCGGCTAAGTGTGAGAATACCTATAATCTACGGAGACGTCCAGAGGAATTTCAGCCCCATCAGTCAGTATGGCGGAGAAATTTTGTGTTGTCAGATGCCGCTAAATATTTCACGAAAAAGTTAGCTCCTAGATGGATAGGACCCTACTTCGTGAAGAAGAAAGTTTCCCCCTGGACATATAGTTTAGAGGATGAAAATGGCAAGGATCAAGGTATTTGGAATATTAAGGATTTAAGGATTAGTAACCCGACTGGTGATCCCGATAGGATTTAGGTCGGAGTAGAACGGACTAGCAAAAGTTTTGTCTAGTCTAAGTAAATTTAGTTAGTCTTCTGAAATTTGTTGTATTTATTTTTTTTTGTTGTGTCCGTGAAGGATGACTGAGTGTTGGCTATGATTGGTTCTTAGGATGTATTTGGATGGTCAACCGATTCGTTTTTTTTTGTGTTAGGTAGCCAATACGAAGTCGTAGGGTTGCGGTAGCCTTAATTTCTTTTGATTTATGGAATTGAATGTCACTTAGGTTTGGTCAGAAATATGTTGTCTTTGATGATATGGCGTTGGGATTTGTTTTGATGTTAGTAAGCCATTCTATTTAATTGGGATTTTTTCGAAGCCACATAATTATGTTTTGGTGAATCTTGTTGGATAATAGCTTAGTTTTGGATGATTCACTAAATTTCGTGTATACGGATTTAAATTCTGAAAGACCTATCTCATTTTTATTTTAATGAACAATTGGAATTACACTACTGTTTCGGTAGATGTTTCTCGCAGTATCAGTAAGAGTGGAATGGTGGAGAGTTTCTTATGGACTCATGTTATGCGAGGTATAGTGAAGTACTAGCGATGCCCCAGAGCTGGGAGGTCGCGAATAAGGGCAACATCCAGTAACCGACCTAATCAGTGTTGTCAGATTGACGTTGGAATTTGAAACTATTCTACTTGATCTCATACGATGAGAGATGACTGTTGTGTGGAAGTGGAGTAAGTGTTGTAAGTAAGTTTGTGCGTGTGGTTTGAGATTGGTATGTCTTTCGTTGTCCAAGTACTTGCGCATGGTGAAGACGGTGTGGATGATGATTGTGTTGTGGACTTCGCTCGGAGTTTAGGTAGTGTGTCGCTAGCGCGAGGGAAAATTTTCTTCGTCTAGTTTTTCCTCGTAAATTTTCCTCTGAGAAAGGGAGGTGTTGTTAAGTTCCAAATTTAAAGTAGAAAGTCCCACCTCTATTTTATCAAAATTTAAATAATTCAGGACGTGTAAGAGCGGTTGCCTATAATATATTATAAGCAAGGTGGCGAAAATAAAATTAGTAATTTTCAAATAGGGGTAATGTCTGGCAAATTGTGCTGAAGTTAAGGGAACACGTCCTCTTTTTTGTGAAGAAACTAATTTAGATCGTTCTTTCTAGAGTTATCTTGGAAGAATTGGGATCATAAAATTGAAATTTTTGAATCTCGGTATTATTCGGTGACCTCCGTGTGTCAAGTTGTCAAGTGTTCGGAAAGACGACGGAACGAAAGTGATTCTAGGTTTGACGGTGTTACTGAAAGGTTGGGCTAGATTAAAAACGGCATTTTGTTTTTTGCTTTTGCTGCTGTTCCATGTGGAATCTGGACTAGTCCGAACCGTGTGGATATTCAAGGGGATTTGCTGCCTTCGTGGAAGGGTGTTTTTTTGGAATATCCACAATTTCGCTAAAAAAAAGCGGATCTACAGTACACGTGAATACCGGGAGTCGCATTTAGATCAAGAAATTAGCCTTAATCACGAGTCCAAATAGCCGACTACGCTTCGGTCCAATTTGGGATATTTCAAACCCCTAATCTGGCTAAGAAGGGTGAGTGTTAGAACATTTCGTTTTTAATTAATTAAAAAGTTGTAGTTATTTTTTTATCCCATCTCTAAAAAGCTATTCACATTTTTATCAGTTTTCATAAATGAAATATCAACTACCTCCTTTTATGGAAAAAAGACCAAAATGTCGTGTATTGTTCCTGTTAACCCTGATCTCTCTGATTTGTCTGATATGGAGGAGTATGATGAAGAAATTGAAAACATCAATATAAATGAAATTGCCGCAGAATCAGATGAAAATGATGCACCTCATAATCATCAACTGCTAACTGAAGAGGAGGGCTAATCAAACAAATGAAGAAGGCGATCATGAAGAACCACCAAGAAAACGTAAAAAAGTAGTGGTCAGTAAATTATAACTGGTCTGAAAGTGACATAGAAACCATTCCGTTCGAAAATCCAACTATAGGCAATAATGCAGTAGAGGTAGCCTTGCCTCTTGAGTATTTTACGAGGTTTTTTTCACTAAATCTAATAGAGAATATTGTATACCAGACGAATTTATACAGTACTGATAAAACTGGGTTAAGTGTCAACACAAATACTTCCGAAATAACAGACTTTTTCTCCATTTTGATTTTTATGGGGGTAATACAGCTGCCAGCAATAGAAGATTATTGGGCTACTTCTTCAAGAATTCCTCTTGTTGCTGATGTTATGTCCCTAAAAAGATTTCAAAAACTGAGAACACTGGTCCATTTCAATGATAACTTAGAAGCAACTTCAGAAACGAAAGACCGCTATTTCAAAATTCGTCCCCTCTTAGATCATATTTCTACAAATTATTATAAGTATCAGTTCGAAAACCAATATTCCATAGATGAGGCTATGGTTGCATACAAAGGTACATACAGTGGCAATTTACGACAATACATACAAAATAAGCCTTATAAATGGGGTTACAAGTTCTTTGTAAGGGCAGGTGTTTCAGGATATATTGCCGATTTCATTCCTTACCAAGGAGCTTCGACATTTTCACAACTACAGGGAACTATCAATCAGATTTCTGAAGAAGAACAATCCTTGGGTGTCGGTGCATCTTCAGTGATTGCACTATGTAAAACATTGGATGACCCCCAGAATTCAATGATTTTTTGTGACAATTGGTTTTCCAGTTTGAGACTATTTGATTACTTGAAGGAAAAGTATAATATCCTTAGCTTGGGCACTATTCGCTCAAATAGATTACCAGGTTGCACCTTGGATACTGATAAGGTTTTGCTAAAACGTGGCAGGGGTTCCTATGTTTATAAATCCGATGAACAAAAGAATATTATAGTTTCAAATGGGCAGATAACAAATGTGTACTTCTTGCTAGCACTGGTTGTGGGATTGAGCCAGTCAATCATGTACAAAGGTATTCTAAAGAACATAAAAGAAAAATAAACGTGCCATGCCCAAACCTAATCACTCAATACAATAAACACATGGGTGGAGTGGATAAAGCTAACTCTTTATTGGGTCTTTACAGAAGTCCAAGTCGTCATAAAAGATGGTACTTTCCAATAGCTACCTGGCTCTTAGATGTCTGTATTATAAATGCTTGGATATTATATCAAAATGACAGTAAAGCCAATAATATAAATTTTATGCCTCTTAAGAAGTTTAGAATGGAACTAACTAGGTCTTTGTCCAACACTGGAAAGAACAAAGTAAAGCGAGGCCGTCCATCAAGTATAGAAAATACAGATAACATTATTCGCCACCCTCTTGTTGTAAGACCTGATGATGCTACCAGAACAGATGCCTTAGGTCACTGGCCACTTTATACTGCTAAAGGAAGATGTAGATTTTGTAAAACTGGCTATACAACTGTGCAGTGTGAAAAATGTAACATGCGGCTTTGTTTTACACCGAACAAAAATTGCTTTTTATCATTCCACCGTTAGAATTAGGCCTATATTTATAATTTTTTAGTCTTAGGTACTTTTAATTTTTTTATTAAATCAATAAAATGTCCTTTAGTTAAACAGTTTTTTATTTATGATTAACAAAATTTTGAGATCTTCATTAGTGAAGTTATCAGTATCAACTAGTGTTTCTTGACTGGCAATGTTGCTTGTAGGCAACGGATTCAAAAACCACTTTCCCCTATCTCCTTCCGGTTTTTTTGTACCACAGTGTATTTTTGAGAGTTATATAAGATTATAAACACAATAAAATAATTTTGCGACATCTATTTTTGGTGTTGCCAGATACCGGGATAAAATTGTTCATACTTTTTGTTGTGAATTATTAGTCTAAAACAATCGTTATTACAGATACACCAACCATAGGCAGAGAGCACCACACAAACCATACAGAGCCCACAAGCCATACAGACCCCACAAGTCGTGACACCGTATCCTTAAGCAGTACAGTTACCTCAAAACCGATCAAGTAAGTACACTACTATATTATTTTATATTTTATTGTCCTAAAAAAGACAATTCAGCGTAGAAGCCACACATTAACAAATGTCTTACTTATATTGAAATTAATAAATAGTAATATATAATATTAATAGTAAATATATTCAAATAAATAAATTATTGGTAGTGTCTAAAATAAAAAATATATATAATTATTGTACGTACACAAGAAAACTATGCTTTATTCATTTTAATATTCTACGCTACTTATTGTTTTCGGTTGTACGCCTGTATTCTCTTTAAACAGGAAGTCTATGTGGTATATCTTCGTATATGTTCTTATTGCGCTATCAGTCTTGTGTTTTTCTTATACGCTTTTATTGTGCTATCTGCCTTGTTGTTATTCTTATATACTCTTATTGTGCTATTTTTCGTGTTGTTCTTCTTATATGCTTTATCGTGTTACCAGTGGTATGCAACTATACAAAGATTGATTTGTATACACAGGTTTGTATTAGTTAACAAAACCTCCTTTATTTTAGAGCAACACAGTTGCTTAGCAACACGTTGATTTTGTAGCAACACACTATTTCCGTCTTATCGCAATTTTCGCTGAAAATAACAATATCGCATTGTTAAATATAATCGATAGCAGTTCTGTTTTTCTTTTGCGTTATTGTAGCAGTCTGGCTTCTAGCTTTTTCCGCTAATAATGCTAAAAACCCCCCTTAGAAGACCCTCATTGCTAACGATATCTCCCCCATTTTTATTTTTGTACTTTTTTTTTACTTTCTTTTTGTTTTTGCTACTTTCGTGGTATATGTCCTTTAGTTTATGCTACGTTTCTTGATATTTGCAAACTGTTAGGCCTTAAACCGTTGCCTCTTATTGCTGACGATATCTTTCCGCTTCTTAGCAGACTTTTTGACTTAACCTACTTCCGACCTTTCTTAATATTTGCAAGCTGTTAAGTCCTAAGCTGTCATTTCCCTCTCTCCTTTACGCTTTTTAATACGTCAGCATGCAGTGACTTCGAGCAACTCATTTACAGTAGCACCCTTTTTCCTTAACAGTTCTCTATGCTATACGTTCTTAGTTGGGTGGAGCATTTAGTACCACTGTTCTTCTTAATTTAGGACACCTATGACCGTTTCGTTTTCTTCTAAGTCACATCCCTCTTCTTGCAGCTAAGTCTTTAGTTTTCATTTAATGCCTTTAATTTTAATTTTTTTTCGAAGATTGCTTAACGTCTGTCGTGCTTATCGTTGTTGTATATTCTTCGAAGACTTTCTTATACAGGATATTCAGAATTATTATTTATGCAAGAGTTCCCACTAACACAATTCTAAAACAATGCTTACCTTTTCCCACGGAGACAGCCAGCTTTTGACTCTGCCTATTGCTATGTGCTCAATGTGTTCTAAAAAAAATACATATTTTAAAACATATTGTGTTTATTTTAATTTCACGTTTCTTACCTATGGTTCTGTGCACTTTGTCCAGAGTATAGATTTCAAATAAAAAGTATATGATTGTGATATGCCATATGCATTTTATTATAGATGGATAGCCTATGCAGACTAGGTAGTCCTGAGTATAGATAACCTTGCTAGGCTTTTTCTTCTACATTGTTTACCTTGGTTTGTAATTCCAAAGTATTTAGTCTTGTTGTATACGATGATATATCTTTTGTAGTGTAAAATCGTAACGCAAAGCCTGTATAAAAGAATCCTATTGGAGCGTCTGTAGGTAACCAATTATTCACCCTTGCACTACAGAATGTACAGAGTACTTTATCATTATAACCAATGTAGATAAAACCCGCAATACTGTACTGTATAGGCTTTAAGGGTAATAACGACGGCCAATTCTCAGTGAGCTATACTCCAGCATCGTTGGTGGACGAGTCATTTTAAATGCAAATCATAAACCTGTTTTTAGAATAGATATGTCACAAACACAAAGCTTTTTTTATTGTCTAATTTTACAAAGGTCCTTAAATAAACAAACTTATTAGCCATGTAAGAAGAATTGACTGGCACCAATTAGAGAATGCTTTGTCTCGGTAAGATGTAAGCACCAGTTCCCCGATAATGAATGGTTTACAAATAGGCTACACAGGACACTGATTATGAAGCAACATGTTTGTACAACCACAGATGCTAGTAGTAATATGAACAAATCTACAGCGGTGACAAAAATAGAGCGTACCACAGATATTTAGGGGAGGGTTCTAAAAAATCCTTTACACATACATGGTTTAGTGTATCTCTAACGGTCTTGTATCTTTTTTTACATCTATGACATGTGAGATGCTGTTTGACATGCTGCTCCAGTTTATTAAAGGGTTTACCACAGAATATGCACACCTTCACGTAAACAACTTTGCGCCGTGTGCATAGGCTATCCATCTATAATAAAATACATATAGCATATTACAATCATATACTTATAAAACGCGGTAACATTATATGTGTTTTTTTTATTTGAAATCTATACTCTGGACTAAGTGCACAGAACCATGGGTAAGAAATGTGAAATTACAATAAATACAATATGTTTTAAAATATGTATTTTTTTTAGAACACATTGAACAAATAGCAATAGGCAGAATCAAAAGCTGGCTGTCTCCGTGGGAACAGGTAAGCATTGTTTTAGAATTGTGTTAGTGAGAACTCTTGCATAAAGAATGACTCTGAATATTCTGTATAAGAAAATCTTCCAAGAATATATAAAAACGATAAGCACGACAAACGTTAAGCAATCTTCGAAAAAAAACTTAAATTAAAGGCATTAAATGAAATTTTTTGCAACAAAAAAAAGTTCTGGATGAAAATAAGTGACTATTGAAAATAAAACGAGAGAGACTTAGCTGCAAGAAGAGGAATATGACTTAGAAGAAAACGAAACGGTAATAGGTGTCCTAAATTAAGAAGAACAGTGGCACTAAATGCCCCACCCAACGAAGAATGTATAGCATAGAGAACTGTTAAGGAAAAAGGGTGCTACTGTAAATGAGTTGCTCGAAGACATTGCATGCTGACGTATTAAGAAGCGTAATGGAGAGAGGAAAATGACAGCTTAGGACTTAACAGCTCGCAAATATCAAGAAAGGTGGAAAGTAAGTTAAATAAATAAATAAATAAATAAATAAATAATAGCTTTATTACCCAACAGTTTCCCATTTCTAGGGTAAAAATTTAAGATACATTTTTAATTAGTATACAATCATTAGTAGGTGATACAAAAATATCAAGTAAAAAAATAAGTGCAAAAAATAAGTAGGTGAAAAACAAAATAAAGAGTGAGAACAATATAAATTAAACAAATCACTACGGTATATAAGAAATAAAAAAAAATACACAAAAAAAAAATTAACAATCTAATGTACTCCATAAACCAGTGCGGTATCAACCAGATGATTAATTGAGCATGAGAAAATATCACAATGGTTGCATATTTTGTTATAATTATTGCACATAATATAAATTGGTGACTTCAGTAACATATTTGTTCTCGCACGTGGACAAGTAAACACTATAGTCGACCTGGAAGTAATTCTTGGCACATTAAATCTAATTTGACCTAATATATCACTGCAGTCAATACAGTTGTGTAACAACTTATATAAAAATGAAACCGAAAATATAATTCTTCTTAACTCTAAACTTACAATATTAAACCTGTTACATAACAAATCGTAATTATAACCATGGACAGGATATACTCCATCAACCTTAAAAGCTAAATATTTTAAAACTTTCCGTTGTACCTTTTCAATCTGTTGCATATAACATTTATAAATGGGATACCAAATTAAGCTGCAATATTCTAGTTTTGTTCGCACCAGCGATAGATACAGCAGTTTAATCGGTCTTAT
This sequence comes from Diabrotica undecimpunctata, assembly GCF_040954645.1. Classification (NCBI taxonomy): domain Eukaryota; kingdom Metazoa; phylum Arthropoda; class Insecta; order Coleoptera; family Chrysomelidae; genus Diabrotica; species Diabrotica undecimpunctata. The sequence goes on along the minus strand of NC_092811.1, from coordinate 47,088,875 downwards.
ATCACTAAAATTTCTACAGTTTCTGATGATAAAACCGTACATTTTCATAGCATCGGATACTTTCTGCTCAATATGGTTGTTAAAGGTTAATTTTGAATCAAATATAACTCCTAAATCTTTAATGCTATTACATTTTTCAAGATCTGACCCCTGAATTACATAATTAAAATCAACCTTATTTTCTCTTCTAGAGTAACTTACTACTTTACACTTATTGACATTAAGAAAAAGTTTGTTTTTTACACACCAAATATCTATATAATTTAGATCGTTCTGTAAATCTATACAGTTAGCAATTGTTTTAATTTCACAGTATATTTTAAGATCATCCGCAAAACACAATTTTCTGTTATTAATATCTAAAAATAAATCATTGATATATAATAGGAACAACAATGGACCTAAATTTGATCCCTGTGGAACACCGGATGTAGTACAGATTAATTCGGATATGAAACCATTATAGGATACAAATTGGTTCCTACCTATTAAATAGCTTTCCAGTAACTTTAAAATGTTTCCAGCAAATCCCAAATTTGATAATTTAAAGTAAAAGGTATTTGTGATCAACCTTATCAAACGCTTTAGAAAAATCAGTATATATCACATCTACTTGACCTTGTACATCCAAAACATCTGAAATATATTGAGTTATTACAGCCAAGTTTGATACAGTAGAACGTTTATCTATAAAGCCATGTTGATAAGGTGATATCCATCCCCTAACAGAAGGGTAAATACGGTTATATAGAGTTACTTCGAAAACCTTTGAAAAATTGGATAACAAAGATACCGGTCTGTAATTGGATACATCAGATTTCGATCCGTTTTTGAATACAGGGCATATTTTCGCATTTTTCCATAACTCGGGATAAGTTCCCGTTTTTATTGATAAGTTAAAAATTTTTTGAAGTGGCTTTACAAATACCCGAGAACAATCTTTCACTAAAAATGCTGGAATATTATCCGGTCCGGACGTCATTTTATTTTTAATTCTTTTAAAGGCTACTAAAATTTCGTTTTCTTGAAATTCGTTAAAATTAATAGTGGGTAAGTAGATATCACTACATTCTTGATTATTTAATACATTGTTGTCGACAGGTAAATAAAATTTTTCAAAAAACATCTTAAAAGCATGGATTATATATCGCGAGGATTATTAAATGTATCGCCGTTGTAACACATTTCACCTGGGATTCTAGAAGTTTTATTCTTTGCATGAACATATGCCCAGAAATTATTAGATTCGTTAGAAATACTATTCTGAATTTTTTCAAGATAAACGTTATATTGAGCTTTAATCATTTGTTTAATTATTTTTCGCAACCTTTTAAATTCATGCATATAAAGTATATTACCTGTTTTCTTATAATTTGTGATATTTTTTGATTTCAACTTTATCATTCTAATTATTTCCGCATTGTACCATGTAGGATATTGATGTTTATAATTTCTGTAAATTGGTACACACATATCAAATAATTCATATATCTTAGCATAAAATAATTCTAGGACTGTATTTACATCATCAGACATATCTAAAAAATTCCAGTCACAATTAAGAAATTCTGAGTACAGTAAAGGAAAATTTGCTTTTTTAAAATTATATCTTTTAGTTTTAGAATGAGCCACAAAACTGGTTTCCTTTTTCTGAAAATCATTAATATTTATCATTAATGCTGGATGATGTAAATCTTCTTGTACAAGTGGTGCATTATCGCGACTTACATGACATGTATCTGATGATATAACTAAGTCTAACAATCGATTTAAATTATTTCCCACCTGATTATACTGATTTAAATTAAACAAACACATGAAGTCTAGCACTGCCGATGTCTTCACATCAGATCTGTTTTGATCAATATACTTTGGAATGTTAAGGTCGCCCAGGAGAATAACAGTGTCATTAAATAATTCAAGTTGCTCTAACATTTCAAAAAAATATTCAAAATCTTTCAACTTTAATTTATCAGGAATATATAATACTGAAACATAAAACTTTTTATTTCCTATGCGACACTCAACAACCAACAAATCAACTAGTGGAAAATGTAAATCAAATGTTGAGACATCAACAACAACACACTCAAAATTTGACTTAAGTGCCAACAGTACACCTCCACCAGTCGATTTATTAACTACATCGAACTTTCGATCTTTTCTAAAAACCTGATAGTCATCATTAAACAATTCCGAACTAATAACATCAGAGTTGAGCCAAGTCTCAGTTAGAGCAATGACATCAAATTCACATTCACTAACACTAGAGTAAAAATCAATTACTTTGGAATTCAAACCACGCACATTCTGATAGTAAACCTGAAGATCTTGGCTTGTAAAACTGTTGGGACCTATCTGTTTAAAGGAACAATTTTTGGGATGCCATCCAAGTATTTAATTCTAAATTGTCCTGTATTGTTAGCGTTCTTAGCTTCTAATTCTTCCTTTAATTGTTTGTAGTATGCAATTTCTTTTTTCGTACGGTCATATGAAATTGACACATGGCTGTAGATACCAGTTTTCAGAACCTTGGCTTGTCTGATTAATGCCGAGACGTCATTTTCATCTTTAAGTGTAATCTTGATCGGACGATTTTTACCTAGTGCTGGTTGTCCAAGCCTAAATATTTTGAGTTCATTGACATTCACGCTAGTATTCATACTTGGAATTATTGTTTGGACTTCCTGTGTATCATTATCATTGCGACTATTCGGAGAGAGCTGAGTATTTTGCTCAGGTACACCAAATAAAATAGCATTGCGTTTGCGTTTTCTACGCTCATTTATTTCCTGAATGACTTCTTCCATAACCAACATGGTTGAAGAATTCTTCATTGATTGGTTTTCATTTTTAAGTGCTTGAATATCAGTTTGTAAAGTTAAAATTAATGCTTTCAGATCTTTTATTTGGTTCCCAACCTGCCTACAACTCATGCAGGACCAATCGAATCCTTTATCATTATCATTAAACAATTCCAGTTCTACATTACTAACATTTACACAGGTATGTCTAAAAATTCTATTGCAAACGGAACATTTTATCATTAAATTCGATTTATACGATTTACTACAGCAGGAACAAATCATATTCGAAGTCGAAGGCATGATAAAAACCGTTGAAGATACGCCTATGTATTTATACAGTAATTAAGAATTCTCGTTGTTGTTATTATTATCTTAATTGGTGTTACAATTGTAGGTTAGGACGTATAGATACAAAATATTGACTAAAAATTCTATCAAAAACTCTTTTAGGAAGATAAATTTCTTACTGTTTATGTCCGTATATTTAACTGCAAATATTTGTGTGGTTTCACAATCACTTTCACCTCATTACACGAGTTTTTTTAAAAAATGATAACAGTACCTTGAAAACACCTTCGCACTGGTCGGCTTCTAATGACTGACTGTCAAAAAGTCTGCAAAGAAGCGGAAAGATATCGTCAGCAATAACAGGCAACGGTTTAATGCCTAAAGGTTTGCAAATATCAAGAAACGTAGCATAAACAAAAGGACATAGACCACGAAAGTAGCAAAAACAAAAAGAAAGTAACAAAGAAAAATACAAAATAAGTGGAGAGATATCGTCAGCAATAAGTGGCAACGGCTTAAGGGCTAACGGTTTGCACATATCAAGAAACGTAGCAAAAACAAAAAAAGTAACAAAAAAAGTACAAAAATAAAAATGGGCGAGATATCGTTAGCCATGAGGGTCTTCTACGAGGGGTTTTTAGCATTGTTAGGGGAAAAAGCTAGAAGCCAGACTGTTACAATAACGCAAAAGAAAAACAGAACTGCTATCGATTATATTTAACAATGCGCTAGTTAAAACATAGAAAGGGTAATAGCTTGTTATTTTCAGCGAAAATTGCGATAAGACGGAAATAGTGTGTTGCTACAAAATCGACGTGTTGCTAAGCAACTGTGTTGCTCTAAAATAAAGGAGGTTTTGTTAACTAATACAAACCTGTGTACACAAATCAATCTTTGTATAGTTGCATACCACTGATAGCACGATAACGCATATAAGAAGAACAACACGAAATATAGCACAATAAGAGTATATAAGAAGAACAACAAGGCAGATAGCACAATAAAAGTATATAAGAAAAACACAAGACTGATAGCACAATAAGAACATATACGAAGATATACCACATAGACTTCCTGTTTAAAGATAATACAGGCGTACAACCGAAAACAATAAGTAGCGTAGAATATTAAAATGAATAAAGCATAGTTTTCTTGTGTACGTACAATAATTATATATATTTTTTATTTTAGACACTACCAATAATCGTAAATTACGGTTATGCGGGGAACAAGAAGCCGTCCAGCATGATTTCGCTAGGGACCGTGGGACCCGTGTTTGTTTATTTGAATATAAGTAAGACGATTGTTAATGTGTGGCTTCAACGCTGAATTGTCTTTTTTAGGACAATAAAATATAAAATAATAGAGTAGTGTACTTACTTGATCGATTTTGAGGGAAATGTACTGCTTAAGGATACGGTGTCACGACTTGTGGGGTCTGTATGGTTTGTGTGGTGCTCCCTGTCTATGGTTGATTTATCTGTAATAACGATTGTTTTATGAAAAATTAGAAGAACAATAAGTGATATTAAATAGAATATTGGTTGTAAATCACGAACAGAACATGTGTATTGTTATTTATTAATTCTAATTTATTGTTTTTATTTATTATTAAAGGTTCTATTTATAACACTTACAAATTTATTAAAATCTTTATTACTAATTTATCTTACACAAATAATTATATAATTTATTATATGTGCGTTACATTTTAAAACGCGGCGCGATTTCAAAAACTAACTGTCCTCCTTACAGCAAAATTCCTCTTTAAATATAAAATGCCGTTATTCTCGAAGTGGCGGTGATCCCCCATCGAAGAGCCGATTGTCTCTAGATAAGAGGCCACACTCCAAAATGAGAAGAAGAAATTAATAACTCTCGTATTCTGTAAACGTACAACGGGTGCATTAACGAGTGGTGATTAAATCAATAATATTTCTTGGTTTATCTAGTGCATCTGTATCAGTAAAATTAATATTTTTTGACAAGTGTGTTATTGTGAATATTCTAGAGGTGAGTAACTATTTATTTTATTTGTAAACACGACAAAATGCATAGTTTACTAGTCTATAAAGGACATACAGACAAATATTTATTTTTATAGAAGCAAATATTTAAATTGCTATTAAAAATGGGGGTTAGTGATAGAAAAGTGAAAATTTAGGGTTGCATGTAACTTTTGGTTTTACATCATATAAAATTAAGAAAAACCAGTTTGTCCAAAAAAATAAAAAAAAAATCAGGGGGCAGCCCCCTTGTTCACTTAGGGTTAGCCATACCAACTCAAAAATCTTCCCGGGTTCATGAACAACAACTTTGCTTAAGATCATCATATATGTATGATCAAATGCATAGTTTACGATTCTATAACGGACATACCGACAAACATTCATTTTTATATACAGTGATGAGCGCCGAATAACCGGCAAAATAACGCTAATGAAAGTTATGAGATAAAAAGAGATGAAACTAATAGAGGTGGAAATTATCGATATCAACGTATAAATTAACATTACATTACATAGTTTCCCACCTTTAGACGTATCGGAGGAGCATGACAACTGTCACTATGACAAGAGAATTTTATAAAATACTCCTGTCACAGACGTCTAAAGGTGGGAAACTATGTAATGTAATGTTAATATATACGTTTATATCGATAATTTCCACCTCTACTAGTTTTATCTCATAACTTTTTGTGTTATTTTGCCGGTTATTCGGCGATCATCACTGTATAGAGATATTGAATTCGCTTTCGCACATGATTATTGTATGTATGTTTATATTATTCCATTTGTTTACAGGATCACCAAATAACATGAAACCAGACGATATTAAGCCTAGTTCTTCACAACTGAAAAGGAAACGACCACTAACAGAGCAAGAGTTGAACCAAATTGAGGAGAACTATGATGTGTGTTTATCGTGTGATTCTGATCGGTCTATTTTAAATAATATTCAGTTTGATAGTGACGATAGCCGCCGTGATCCGGACTACGAGAGTAGTAATCTGAAAACGAAGAGTAAGTAAATTTAATGAAGACGAATATGTATACTAACACACTGTTTTTGCTCACAGGATAGGCAGAATAATCGATGAGATGCTGGAGGTACAAAACGATGATGAGACGTATGTAATTAACAAATTTTATTACTTTAGAGTTATTGTTTATTCATTTTCAGAGACATACTGGATATTTTCGGAGAGATTTGCCTGTACGAGTGAGTATTAATCGTTTTTATAAAATATATATATCTCATACAACCATTTTTTTGTTTCAGACTAGACGGGGAAACTTCAAACGAGGAAAAGCAGGTGTCGTCAGGGTCTCCGTAATGGTGATATATTTAACATAGAAATTAATATTAATATATTGTTATCTTATACGACCCTTTTTTGTTTCAGACTAGACGGGGAAACTTCAAACGAGGAAAGGCAGGTGTCGTCAGGGTCTCCGTAAGTGTGTAACAAAGTATTGATTTACCTGCAGATAATAGGAAAAGTGCAACTAACAAATACATGGTTAGAATGATACATAATCAAGATTGGATTTCATAAAATGCAGCATAACAAAAATATTAGTGGTTTGAGCCTATGTATATATATGGTCTAACATCGTGCACACAAAATGTTTTGTATCAAATGCCGATTAGCGTTCTGTTTCTACAAAGAAACTGTAAGTATTTACAGTAGATGAACAACACGGGCACGACTATCAGAATAGGGAAAACAATGTGTTAGAGAGTGACGTCGCATCGTCGCGTCGGTATTTTAGGTGTGTCGTACGGTACGCGAACCAGATGTGCGTTCGGTAACTAAATTTTTTACGCGATGCATCGGGAGCGCGAGGTGGGTCGTACGGTGCGCGAACCAGATGTGCGGTCGGTACCTTAATTTTTCATGCGATGCATCGGGATCTTCTAGATAAGAAGGGCGCGGCTGACCAATTTTGAAATTTAAATAAAACAACATAAACAATGTAATTTTTTATTAAAAGAACTAAGAAGGAACACAGCAATATTTATTCGTATATAGCTACAATTTTGTTTAACAAAGTTTTTAATTGCTTTAATAGGCCGTCTTAAGACCTTTTTGGGATATCCTGCAGGGCAGGGTATCCCAAAAAGTTCCCAACTGAACGTTCCTGCTGCTACAAATTTATAACTGTGTATTCGCTGTACTTATAATAGGTATTGTTTTGAAAAAAGTAAATAAACCTATCCGTGTACCGGAATGCTGATGTTATTTTATCTGGTATTCCGGGGAACAGATAATTTATTGGGCCACGGTTTAAGACATCTCCAGCTTCATTAAATTCAGTGTATGAATTATCATTGTACAATAAATATGTTTGGCCGCTGTTTGTTTGAAATAAGGCATTTATTTTGGTTCTCGCAGGTATAGAAGGAAACATAAAACTTTTTTGAAGTTTTAAATTGGGGAAAGATGCAGCGTAATACCTATTATTGCTTACAGTTATTAGGTGTCCCTCGGAATTCTGAAAAACATGTGAAACTTGCGTAGACCTCAACTCTTTAGGGAGATAATCGGTAATTAGTTCAGGATGTTTTGGAAGACGCATCTCATTTAAATCAAACTTCCATAAATATTTATCAGACCCAACGTACATTCGATAATTTGGAAACTGTGGAGATGTAGCTAGAAACATGAAATCGGGATACTGAATTAGACATATGTTTTTATTGCAAGTGTTTTCGGCAAATAGGCCCTGTTTTTTAGTGCAGGTGTTTGCGGTACATAGCTCCTGGTTTGCGAAATTGTTTGCGCTTGCGTAACTGGTGTTGTTGGTATCGAAGAGGGAGCTTCTGTTTGTCCATATAGCATGCTCATTGCCCTTTTATCATTATCACCAAAACTTGGCACATCTTGTTGATACCAAGCATACATAATAGACGAATCACTATTACTGTGTTCCAGTCCGAGGGAATGACCAATTTCATGCATTAGGACAGCCAAAAAATTTACTTCACCATCAGAAGCTCTACCATTTCCTACATACCACCGTTCATTAGCATCAAGATGAATTTCGGTACACTCACCGTTTGCGCTGGGATAGTATGCGTGGGCCAATACTTTTCCGGGGCCATCGAAATTAAATGAACATTTAGAGGTTCCTTGACAATTTGCTCGAAAATTATGATTATTTGGCACTACAGTTATAGTAATATCTGGCTTTGAAGAAGGTATTATTACTCGTTTAAACTTTAAATTAGATATTTTCTCCCATCTAGCGAAAGCTTCTGCAGCAAGATTTATATAACTAGGATTACTAGTAGCTTGAGGAAAATACCAACTTAATTTCGTTTTATTCCACTTCGAATGAATTGCATAGTTATTGTCGCCAACAGAACATCGAGGCTTATTCATCATATTCACAGTATCATTATTTAATGTTCCGGTCACCGGAAGATTGTATCTTTCTTGAAATTCAACTAAGGCCATATCTACACTAGAAATAGCATTACTTGACGCATTTAGATATCCGAAACGCATTAGAAAAGAACTAGCATACTCCAGAGTGCTATTTTCTGCACACACAGTTACAGAGAGCAACAATAAGACATGTAAACAGACAAGCATCTTGATTTATACTAATCCCCAAAATGTTTAATTAAGTTATTTATACAAATTATTAAGAAATATTTAAAGTAAAAACGTTGAAAATAACGATAAAAAATAAATGTTAGCAGAACATTTACATACCGCGTGCACAGGAAATAGCGACTGGGAATTTAATCTCAAAGTTATTTACGTAAATTATTAAGAAATAATTAAACGTTGAAAATAACGACGCAAAATAAATGATAGCAGAAAATTATCATACCGCATAGGAAATAGCGACAGGCATTTACATTTCTTATCATGTGCACGGCGAATGTTGGTATTTTCCAAATTATTTCAAACACTATAATTTACCATAATTTTGTTATCATACCCACATTTCTGCATTTCTTATCACGTGCACGGGGAATGCTGGTATTTTCCAAACCAACAAAATGATTAAACCGTAAAAAATTTGCAAGCACAAACATTCTAAAACACGTCAATCGTTTTATCACTCTAAGTGGAGGGAACCGACGCAGCAGCTTTAAATTGAAGCGAAATCATTTATTCTGACAGTGTCTGTGTGTTAGTGTAACTAGATTGCAACGTAAGTTTAAGATATTTTTTAAATAATTGTGACCTCATGCAAGCATTTTGAAGTAGTCTTTTTTACTTTTTATGTTTTTCGTAATTATTCTGTGCCAAATTTTGTAAGATTTTTCTTTTTGAATAAACTAGATGTTGTCTGCTCTGTTGTTTATAACATTCCGGGATTAGATAAAAATTCATCATCTGTAGTTGCAATAACTGTCTATAAAAAAGACGTTAGCATTTTGTCTTTTTACTTTTATGTTTTTTGTATTCTATATAAAAATCAATTCAGCATGTGTAGTTTCATTAAATAATTGTCAATTATTCTTGTTTTACTGTTCAATTTTTCTGCTTTGCTAGTATATTATTCTTTTATTTCAGATGGATTTAACTAAGATTAACTCTGCATCTATCGTTGCAGCGATAAAATCAGTAAGAAAACTAAAAGACTTGCCGATAAACATCCCGCAACCAATCAAGGAGGCAAGAATTGTCAAAACTAAATTTGGACAATCTGTACTACTCGACATAGGTGAAAAGGTGGTATTTTTGCCGGAACGGGTGACAGAAGCATACCTTACAGCAGTGCCTGAGTTTGGTTCCGGGTATACCAGGGTCAGGTGGAGGTGGGAGGCAAATACCAGCCTATGTCAAGCTTTAAAATCATCTAATTTTAGACATTTTAAACATTTTAAACAGAGTATTTTAAATAGACATGTAGGTATGGGACTAGACAATAAACTAAAAACAAGGGTTAAATGGGAAAATGTTGTTTCCGCGTTCAATAGTCGAATTAAAACTGGAATTATAATTAATTTATATCATAAGGACCTAGCACATTTCTTAAATGATTGTTATATTATTTTTAAAAATAAAATCAGAAAAATTTTAAAAGCAGATAAAGTTGTTAAAGTTAATGTTTGTTTTTGCGGAGAATTTATTAAAAAATCTGGGGAGGAGGAAATTTTAACTTTTAATTATTTTAATACAAAAAATGCTATACTAGACTATCTACCGATACAGAGCGATGGTTTTTTGAGAATGTTAAAGATAAAATAAATAATAAGTTATCCGAATTTCAGGAAAAGGACTCTGGTTTTGCATTAAATAGAATTGTATCTTCAGAAGTCAATATTAATCGATATGAAATTGGAAATGGTTCATCTTATATTAAACTCCCAGAGTCTATTCAAAAAAAGCAAGCTTGTATTAACGTAAAAAATTCAGATCAGGCATGTTTTTATTGGGCAATAGTTAGTGCGCTCTATCCGGCTAAAGTAAATAAAGAACGTACGTCCTCATATCCATGATACAGTACAGTATTAAAAACAGAAGACTTGGAGGCACCAATGCCTTTACATCAAATTTCAAAATTTGAAAAAAATAAATATTATCTCCGTCAATGTATATGCTTTAGAATTGATAGAAAATAATGAAAAGTCATTTTTCACAGTATATCCAGCAAGATTAACTAAAACAGTAGTTTGCAAACATGTAAATCTTCTTTTACTTCAAAATCAGTATTTTCCTAAATTAAACGATTATTAAGCACCTCCAGTAGATAATGATAATTCTGAAATTAAGTACCATTACTGCCACATTACGAACTTATCTAGATTAATTTCTAACCAAGTAAATAAAAGAAAGACCAAATTATTTCTTTGTAATAGATGCTTAAATTATTTTTCAACTGAAGAGAAATTGTCAGAACACATAAAAAATGTGTGCAGATATTAATAATTGTAAAATGTCATTTCCTAAATATGAATCTGTTAGTTTTAAAAACTACACTTATAAACAAACAACACCATTTGTCATATATGCAGATTTTGAGTGCATGCTAGAAAAAGTTACAGATCACCACAGATCTCATTCTACTAAAAAATACCAAAAACATATTCCGTATAGTGCCGGATACTATGTAAAATGTAGTTATGATGAAAAATTATCTTTTTTTAAGAGCTATAGAGGCATTGACTGCATGGATTGGTTTGCTAATGAAATGCGAAATTTAGCTCAAAGTATTTATTCAAAAATTAAGATAATTATACCAATGAAGGAAAAACCGAGCACTTGTGGGGCTACAGTGTGCCACATATGTAAAAAATGTTTTTCTCCTACAGATATTGTTGTCAAAGATCACGATCATTTTACAGGAGCGTTCAGAACTTTCGCCCACCAGGCATGTAATTTAAATTTTAAAAAAGTCTTTGTCGTCCCAGTGATTTTTTACAATCTGAGTGACTATGATAGCCATTTTATAATTTCAGAATTAAGTAAAAAAGGATATATTAGTCTACTTCCAGTCAATAAAGAAAAATACATTTCATTTACACTTAACGATGCAGTTACTAACATAAAATTTCGATTTATTGATTCATTAAGATTTTTAGGGACCTCTTTAGATGAGTTAGCATCAACATTAGATAAAAATGGCTTTAAAATTTGCAAACGAGAATTTGGCAATTTAAGTGACGAAAAATTTAAATTAACTAAAAAGGGGTTTTTTGTTATGATTTTATTGATTGCTGGGAAAAATTAAACATTACCGATTTACCTCCGATAGAGGCATTTTATAATAAACTAAACGATAAGGGTCTTGCAGATGAACAGTATGCTCATGCTAAAACAGTTTGGGATGAATTTAGCATTGCTAATTTAGGTCAATATTCAGATTTGTATTTAAAGACTGATATTTTGCTGATGGCAGATGTTTTTGAAAATTTTCAAAAAAAATGCTCAATAACTTATGGTTTAGATCCAGCGTGGTACTACACAATGCCAAGTTATTCTTAGGATTGCATGTTGAAATACGTAAGGTGTAAACTAGAGTTATTGCGTGACGTTGACATGATAATGTTTATTGAGAAAGCAATTCGTGGAGGAATTTCAGTATGTAGCGGTAGAATGTAAGAAGCTACTAATAAGTACATACCTAAATGTGACCCTAAAAGCCCCCAAAGTACTTAATGTATTTTGACGTCAATAATTTATATGGGTGGGCAATGGGAGAGCCCTTGCCCTACGAAGGGTTCGAATGGATGGATGGCAAAGACTGATGTTATGTCTGTACCAGATGACTCTCCCGTAGGGTACATGTTACGTTGACTTGGAATATCCTCGCACATTACATGATCTGCACTCAGATTTTCCATTCGCTGCTGAACACCGTAAAGCTGCGGGTTCAAATCATTCGAAACTAATGACAACACTTTATAATAAAAAAGAATATATCGTTCATTATAGAAATTTAAAACAAATGTTGGTTAATGGATTAGTTTTAAAAAAGATTCACAAAATTTTAAAATTTAAACAGTTTGCCTGGCTGCGACTCTACATCGAATTAAATACTCAACTAAGAGCTACAAATGATTTTGAAGAAAAAAAACTGTATAAGTTGGCTTATAATAGCATATTTCGCAAGACTGTGGAGAATATCAGGAAACATCGAATAGTAAAACTAGTCAGATCATGGAAATGGCGGTATGGTGCTAAAAATTTAGTTTCTAGTGTACGGTTTCACAGCAGAAAAATATTCAATGAAAATTTAGTAGCTATAGAACTGATTAAATCAGATCTAGTTTTTAATAAACCTTTATACATTGGCATGACTGTTTTAGATATATCAAAGTTATGTATGTACCAATTTCATTACGACTATATGCTTCCAAAATTGGGCGCTGATAAATGTAATTTAATGTATATGGATACTGATAGCTTTATTTATGAATTGTACTGTCATGGTGCATATGAGGAAGTAGTAAAATCAAATATATCAAAATTTGATACATCTGATTACGCTGCAGATAATATCTATAATATTCCTCGCGTAAATAAAAAAGTTTTGGGAGTAATGAAGGATGAAAATAAAGGGGAAATTATGACAAAATTTGTGGGATTAGGGGAAATACGGGTATCACCGCCCACTCTATACAATATGTTAAACATAGAGAAATAGTAACTTTGACAAGTGTGTGACGTCACGATACTACCAAGAGAAGCGAGCAACAAGATCGCCAGCCATAAGCACGTTTAGTTGTTTGACAGAGATAAACGTGTTTTGTGTGGTGCCGCTATAATATTTACGTGCTCGAAAATAATTTTTAAGTAACTTATTTTGATACTTAATTTATTGATTTTTTTATTAATTAGTGACCGGTCCTCTTATATATATATATATATATATATATATATATATATATATATATATATATATATATATATATATATATATATATATATATATGGCTCGAAACAAATTCTTTCAATATTTTGAGAAATAACGATTAACAATTGTTTTGCTTATAATATGGCGATGGCGGGTAATTTCGCCCAACTTGGGCGGTATTACCTTCCAGTGAGCGGTATTAAACATTAATTTATACATTTTTAATTTAGGATAAAGAATGCCAAAGGCAACGGTAAACTCACGGAAAAAGGCAACTTGGAGTGCAGAACAACTTCAGGAAGCTATAAATGCACTTTAAGAAACGGAAAGTGAAAAGGGCAAAGTGCAAGAGAGTTTGGTAATAAAGGATTTCTATTTTTAATCCATTTTCTAATGTTCTTTTTTCAGGTATCCCATATTCTACATTAAATGATAGACTAAATTCCAACAATGCTTGTGCAGCACAACTAGGTCGTAATGCTATATTTTCCAGTGAACAAGAACGGCAAGTGGCTGATCGCTGCATCTATCTGGCGAAGATGTTCTATGGCCTAACGGCCACTGATTTACGAAGAATCGTCTACGAGTTTGCGGTTAAAAATAATATTAAAAACTGCTTTAACGATGACAAAAAAATGGCCGGTAAAGACTGGCTTCAAGCTTTCTTAAAATGGCATCCAAATCTTAGTTTGAGGAAACCCGAGGCAACCAGTTTAGGGAGAATGTCGGGTTTTAATGCTGAAAGTGTAGGCCTTTTTTTCACAAATTTAAATATAGTCTTAACAAAATATAACTTTCAAGCCTGCCGTATATTTAATGTCGACGAGACAGGTATTACCACGGTGCAGGTGCCATCGAAAATTATAGCCCCAAAAGGTGTCAAACAACTGGGAAAATCTGTAAGTTGGGAGAGAGGGCGAAATATAACTGTGATGTTTATTTATCCTAGAATCCGAATGTCGGATCAGTTCAAACGCAATGGACCGGTAGGTGCCATATATGAATGCTCGGCCAAAGGCTGGATGAATGAAGATTTATTCTTGATTTGGCTTAAGCATTTTAATAAACACGCATCTACTTCTAAGGACAACCCAACATTGCTGTTGCTTGATAATCACAGCAGTCATTGTTCTTTATCTGCATATGAATTTTGCCGTGAAAATGGGATCATTATGTTGTCGTTTCCGCCCCACACGTCCCATAAGCTACAGCCACTAGATCTGACATTCTTTGGGCCGCTAAAATCTGCCTATTCAAGTGAATGTTCTCTCTATATGAGACGAAATGTTCACCAAAAAATACGACCATTTGATATATCGGAAATTTTCAATCGAGCATTCGTTCATGTAGCCACCATGGAAAAAGCTCAAAAAGGCTTTGAAATAAGTGGTATTGTTCCATATAGACCGAATATTTTCACAGATGAAGATTTTTTGCCTTCCACCCTTTCTAACATTCCCGCTGTCGAACTACAACTTCTTGAAGCTGATATTACTCCCTATACCTCCAAACCAAATCGAGTACCTTCAAAAGATGCAGTCTTGGAAATAAATGAACCTGATGTTATTCCAAGTACATCAAAAGTCATCGAAGCTCAGGCAGATGTCGCTCCTTCATCATCAAAATCGGAGCTTATAAACGAGAGACAAGGAGATATATCTATTGAACAAATGACACCGTTGTGCGTAGTGAATGAAAATAAATTAAAAAAGAGGGGTAGAAAATTAGGCATTTCAAAGATTTTGACGGCAACTCCAGAAAAAATAGAACTGGAGCAGAAAGAGAATATAAAATTACAGAAGAAAGGAAAGCAAAAACTTCCTGTCAAAAACGTCAGCAAAAAGGTAAAACGCGCCACGAGGAAAGTCAAGTTTGACGATAGTTCTTCAAGTGCTTCATCCCACGATGAAATGGAAATTTGCAACGATCATAGTTCCGATGATACCAACAGCGACATAGAAGAAAAATGCATGTATTGTGATGAATATGGAAAATCTGAAATGTGGTACAGATGCAGAGTTTGCCATAAATAAGCGCATAAGGAATGCAGTGGTTACGATAATCACAAAACCTTTGTATGCGATTATTGCAAATAGAGTGTAGTTTTAAATGTTTTTATATTCGTTTTTTTAATTAAGTAGTTCTTTGAATATGTTTTTTTTTACATAATAAATATATAGATGTTGTTTGTGAGCAAATAATTATTTTGTGTTTGATTTTCATATAATGTAACCCTGGGCGGAATTATACCATCACTGGGCGCAATTACCCGCATGGTCGGATAATTCCGCCCGAGTGTAGGTTTGTGAATATAAATGTAATACTCCGCAAAATAAAATAAATCAACACTTTCAGGCTTAAATAATTAGAAGTCGATAACATGACTGTATTTTGACAGTTGAAATTCTGTTTCAAGACCTATAGTTTTTGTTTAATTCAACAAATTTCCACTTCCCTTACGTTCAAAAATGTATACTTTTAAAGTTCAATCGGGCCGAGTCACTAAAAAAGCAAAAGGAACTAAACATAATGTAGTAGAAAATGTGATAAAATTCGATGATTATGTAAACTGTGTAAATCATTTTAAGGAACAAACTGCTACTCAACATTCCATTCGGGCATATAGCCATAACGTTTATAGTATAGAACAGACAAAAATTGCGCTAAGTCCTTATAACGATAAAAGATATTTAATTTCAAATAGTTTTAGAACGCTACCATGGGGACATTACAGTATTTTAGAATAGATTTTTTTTGTTATAGATGAATGCTCCATCATTGGCCGACTTGTCAATCAAAAAAATTTGCGAAACAGTAGTATCAGCATCAGATTTCATCGAGTAGTCCCTCTTGCCGTGGAAATTAACAAAAATAATTTAAAAAAAATTCCCTTCATATAAATGGGAAGAGATGATAAGCAGTGCTAAAAATGATCTTATTCCTTCATATGAAGGAATAGAATTCATTGCTTGTTCTAAACAAATACCGCCACATTTAAGAAATGCTGTATTAGGAAAATCAGATTGGGGGAATATATTTGAAAATGAACACTCCAGTTATTGTGTATGGGCTAGTGGATATTGGCTTCAGCAGCATCGCCTAAACGTATGTTTATCATGTATCATGTCTTTTTACATTCAAAAAAGTCCATGAGATCTTAAATAAATTTTTACTAGTGAGTTACGATCATACTCACGAAGTTTATGATGCTAATGAGATCATTGAATGCGTATATCAACAAAAATATTATTGGTGCCATAGTTGTTTTGCACAAGTTTTATTCGATTTAAAAGACTACGAGTCTTGCGTTAATGCATTACATGAAATATCTAGAAATATCAGATTTGATGATTCTGATGTGGACAGTAATATTGATTCTTTTGAGATGAATGACAATGTCTAATTCTAGTATCCATAAGCTATTATCTCTCTCTCTTTTTTGTTCTATAGTTAATAGTGTAATTATCACTTTTCTGTATAGTTAAATAAAAAATATGTAAAGATATGTATATAAGGTAGTGAAATAAAACTCGAAATTTATAATTTTATCATTTATTTAAATCATTTGGCGTTATAAAACAAAACGCATACAATTTTTGCAAGGGGCTTAAACTATCTACTTCAGTATTTTTTCCAAAAATCTAAAAATCATAATAATATTCATAAAAGTTCAAATTTGTATACGAGACGATATCACGATATTGTTAAGTTCAACAATTTGCTTCACTTCTTCTTCATCCATATAGTACTCCACACCATGCTTCTTGGCAATAATAAATTTACAATCATCGTAAACTATCGTGGTAACAGTGCAGTATTCTCCGCATGGAAACGTTTGGTGCTCGTTGTCATCAGTTGATTGAAAAAAATCAATTAGTTTTTGTGTGATGATTGAAATAAAGGAATACCATTCGTATATGCTGAGCGATATTCTGCTATGTTTATATTGTTGTGATAAAATCACTGCAGGCGTAAATGATCTTGCAGGGCTTATACCACATTGTAAGCATTGTCGTTGTAAGCAGGTAGAAAAACTCTAATTTGGCAGCAGCTTCATAATTTTCCAAAATTCTTTCTAATTCTTGAGTATAGTCTTCGTTATGCATATCGTCTGAAGAATACCCACTATCTTGAGAACTCATGTCACTACTGTTTTTTGAACACCATTGACTAAGTGAATGTAAACTAATCATCGTAGTTTATTTATACTTTTGCCATTCCCCACTCCTTGTGGTTAATTGTAAGCCTTTTTTAGAAAAGTGTATGTCTACGCGGCGTATCAAAATATAGATCCTTAAATTATATTCGATTTATTCATCCAGCTGTTGTGTTTGCAATCCATTCCAAACCATTTCACATACATCTTATTACCTTTTCGTCTAAGTACTTTTTCGACCAGGTATATGTCGGAGTTTGATGTTTTCTGCAATTCTTCTTCGTAAAAACCGCCACTAATCGGTGCACCTTGTATGTCTTCGAGCAAATACGTTATAGGATTTGTTATCTTAACTTGTGCAATTCTAAATAATTCAGTAGTCCAATTGGGTGTGTAGGCCTTTTCGAAAAAATGTTTTGCCTTTGATACACGTACAATGTCGCCAACTTTAAGCTTTCGTGGACCGGCAATCTTTAAATGAGTATAACTTTTATTTAAAATGGTTTTTTCGTTGGATTTGTTAACCTGAGACTGGTTAAATGTGAATTCTGTAGAGCCTCATTGAAGTTTCTTGGTTTTATAGTTGATAAAGAAGGTTTACGAACCGACCCGGATAAGGTACAGTCAATTCTTGACTATCCTGTGCCGCAAAATACGACACAGATACGTCGTTTAATTGGGTTGATAGGATATTATTTGTTGAAAGGAAAGAAAAAAGGACAATCTATTAGTTGGACCAAAGAGGCAGACGAAGCGTTCGTCAAAATAAAAGAACTTTTGACTAGTGCTCCTGTACTAGCCAGTCCAGACTTTTCTAAAAGATTCTACTTAGCTTGCGATGCTTCCGATCATGGAGTAGATAGTGTTCTTTTTCAAAAAGATGATGGTTTCGAACATCCCGTCGCTTACTTCAGCAAAACGCTAAATTCATGTCAGCGTAAGTACAGCACCACCGAGAAAGAGATGGTTTCAATCATACTATCCATTGAAAAATTTCAAGGGTACATTGAAGGTACTGAGTTCTGTGTTATAACAGATCATGCTTCCTTACAATGGTTAGCTACCATGAAAAATCCATCATCTAGGTTAGCTAGATGGACAATGAAATTATCCTGTCATAAATTTTCGATTATACACCGCAGTTGTTCATTAAATGTAGTGGCAGATTCACTATCTAGAATTCCCAACAACACACCGGAAGTTTGTATATTAAACTTGTCTAATTTAAAGCCAGATGTTTTTTATAAGTTATTAATTAAAAAGTGTTCAGAAAATCCAGAATTGTATCCTTCCTTTCGAGTACAGGACAATGTTCTTTATAAGCACTTTTTCCCGAAAACTAAATTTTGTGAATCTTCCACCGAATGGAAGGTTGTTTTTGTTCCTGCACCGAATAGACAAGAAGTCCTTAAGACGTACCATGTTGAACCTACAGCTGGTCACTTTGGGGTGTCAAAAACACTAGGAAGAATATCTGAGATTTACTATTGGCCAAGAATGAGATCTTCGGTGGTGAAATATGTCTCCAAGTGCAAAATTTGTGCATCCTGCAAGTCATCAAATCTACCTCCAGCTGGTAAAATGGGCAAGTATTAGCTAATTATAGCAATATTAATTATCCATTTCAGTTCCTTTCCGCTGATTTATTAGGTCCTTACCCTCGGTCAAAAAACGGGAACCGCTACCTTTTCGTCGTCACCGATTGGTTTACAAAATTTGTGTTTGTTCATACCATGTCAAGTGCAACATCTAAAGGAATTGTTAGGTTCATAGAAAACCAAATTTTTTTGTTATTTGGAGTGCCTCAGATATTTGCATGTGACAATGGCCACAATTTATTTCTAAGGAATTTAAAGATCTTATGTCCAGGCATGGAGTTAAAAAAAATTTGGTATAACGCAAGGTATTTTCCACAGATTAATCCAACAGAAAGGGTTAATAAAACCATAACTACAGCCATTCGTTCTTATATAAATGACAATCACCAAGATTGGGATAAGAAAATTTATAAAATTGTACAGGCAATTCGACTTGCAAAACACGAAGTCATGAAATTTTCTCCGTCGTTCTTAACCTTTGCTAGGAACATTTCTACAAACGGTTCTTTCTTCGGAAAAATAGAAGACAGAGCAGATAATGACATTAACATTAACTTTCATTTGTTTTCTCCTAAACCTCCTGAGGAGCTATCACCTTTGTTTTATGAAGTACAAAAGAGGTTGCGTCACTCACATGCAATTAACTCTAAGCCTTACAACTTGCGTAAACGCACACTACATTTCAACGTAGGGGATAAGGTCTGGAAGAGAAATTTTGTACTTTCCAAGGCTGTCGACAACTTTTCAGCTAAACTAGCACCTAAATTTATACCCTGTGTTGTCCATAAGGTAATTTCACCTTTAGTTTGTTCCTTGAGAGATCTGGATGGCAACATCCTAGGAGATTTCCATATTAGAGACATCAAATTAGATGTTACTGATCTTTCTGAAGATGAGTCCTCAAAATAATCATTGTTTCGTTACTTTACTTCGTCTATGATCTTGAGTACACTACATTATAGTGGATTATCTTTTGTTAGAAGAAAAAAAATTAAAATCAATTTATTACACCTTTTTATCTATCTGTTATCCTTGCCTTGGTTGCCTAGTGTTCGTAGGGGATTACACGTGGTGACATTTTGGTGACGTAAGGGATGTTCATTTTTGTGGTTGATTATTCTGTATTTTATTCTCTAGGATGATATTGATTTATAACACATTCTGGATATTGTATTATTTTTTGTTGATTCAATAGTTTATTAACGAGTAGTTATTCTATAACTACCTCGGTTGAGTTGCTTTTCCTATAGTATAGGTTAAGTTAACTTAATTTGATGTCAAGACACTTTCCCTCTTCTGAAACTAAAGTAATTTTATGCATTACTCTTCATGAGACTCTACATTAGTTTATGGCATTTTGGACTAATTTTTTGTTAGCTTTTAATAAAACTATGCACCCTTTGGTCGTATTTTTCCGTATGGTTCAGGCATTATGCAGTTTTCTAATTTGTGCGTAATCATCGTTTCCATTTTTAACAGAAAAACTATGGCAATTTATCTTGTATTTATGTTTATATTTATTCTATCTATTTCGAACACATACACTAGTTTTTGTATATTTTTATCAAAAATATGCTGGCGTCCAAAACAATTTTCTTGGTATAATAGAGTTATAGATCGTTTTAGATTATATAGACTCGTTTTAGATCTTAATAACAGAGTGTTTTCGTAGTATATTTGGGAAGGCATAATATCGAGAAGTTAAATTTTGTTTTTTTTCTTCTTCTTCAAATCTATATAGGATATTAGATTATGGTATTATTTCATGTTTAAACGATTATATTTATTCATTTATTTTGTTTTCAATGATTATTAGTAGCGTTACGTATTGAGACTCATACATTTATAAATATTTACCTTTACTTAACTAATCATCATCATCATCATCACTGGCTCGACAACCCTTTTTGGGTCTTGGCCTGTTCCAGGATTCTTCTCCATTCTGATCTGTTTCGTGCTTTTTTTCTCCAGTTTTTAATTTTTAAGGTTGTTATATATGCATTTTCTATTTGTTCTAAGTATCTCAGTTTCGGTCTTCCTCTTGTTCTTTTTCCTACTGGCATCTGTTTGAATATTTTGTTTGGTATTTCGCCTTCTTCCATTCTTTCTACATGTCCTATCCAACGCAGCCGTCCTATTTTAATGAATGTTATAATATCCGGATCCTGGTATATTTTGTATAGTTCAGAGTTGTATCGTCTTCGCCATATTCCGTTTTCTTTTGTGCCCTTATATATGTGTCGCAAGATTTTTCTTTCGAAGGTGGCTAACAACGTTTCCTCTCTTTTAGTGAGTGTCCAGGTTTCTGAGCCATATGTGAGTACCGGTCTTAGTAGGGTTTTATATATTTGGCATTTTGTCTTTCTTGCGACGTGTCTGATCTTAGGTGTCTAATTAGGCCATGGTAACATTTATTTGCAATAAATATTCGCCTCTTCACTTCCTCCGTAACGATATTATCAGACGTGACTAGGGATCCCAAGTATATAAAGTTTTTTACCCCCTCTATGTTGTATTCTCCTATTGTTATATTTTGTGGCTGCCTTATTTCTGCGTTTTTACTTACCTGCATATATTTATTTTGGTCTGATTGATTTTAAGACCACTATTTTGTGCAGCTCGTTCTATTTGGTTGTATGCCTCTATCATTTCTCTTCTTGATCTTGCGATTATGTCAACATCATCTGCAAATGCTAGTATTTGCACGCTTTTATTAATGATTGTTCCTTGTGTATTGAATGTACAAAAGCCACTTTGGTATTTGCCAACTATTTTTTCAGCGTGTGGTCTAAGTCTTTCATAAATGACATTGGACATTATTTTGTATGCTGCATTCAGCAGCGTGATTCCACGGTAGTTTCCACATTCTAACTGATTTCCTTTTTTATGTAATGGTACAATAATACCGCTATTCCACTCCGTTGGTAGCTGTTTATTCGACCATATCTTTGTTATCAATTCATGTATTGTTTTTTGTAGTGTCTCCTCCTTCCTTTAGTAACTCCGATGCTATTTGGTCCGATCCCGGTGCTTTATTGTTCTTTAATTTTTCTTAACTTTACTTAACTAATATATACTGGAATAATTTTACTTAGTATTTTAGTTTAACTAATTCAATTTTATATATTAGACCAGTATAGTTAGCAAATTTTATTAATACTGATTATGACATTTTTCCTAGGATACGGTTAGTTACCTACCCCAACTTATTGTTAAATCCGAGGAGATTCAACAAAACATACCCCTTTAGTAATTAATGCTTTCCCGAAATCTAATAAGTTTGTAAAAGAACAGACGTTCCAACACAAACAAGAGCTTATTTGACTGTGTATGATAGTTTACACTTAAAGTAGAACTTGTTATTTTTGTTTTAAGAATTATTAGTTCATTTTTCACTAAATTTTAGAGTGATAGTTTCAGAATAATTTTTTTTTAGTGTAGTGACACTATAAATCGCGATTTATGTTAATAATCATATTAGTTTATATTAAGACTGGTTGAGTCAAATCGAATAAAAAAAATAAAATAAAAGTTCATTAGTATCTTTGAGAGGTTATTGTTTCTTGTTATTTTTGTTAGGTTTAGCGAATTAACCGTAATTTGCAAATATTGTTTTAATTTCAGCCGTAAAATCTCGCTCTTCAATTTAAAAGGAAAAGACAGAAAGTTTTTTCTCTTTATTTCAGAATTTAACTGTTACAGCAAGTCTTGATTAATATAACTAAACACAGCAGTTTTTGATTACATTATCACTATTCTTTATAAAATGTTCAGCAGAATTTAAAAAAATATATATTGTTACTTTTGTGCTCACATTTCGGAACTGTAAAACTTTTATAGAAATATGTTGTAGTTTCGATTTCTAATTTTTTTTTTTGATCTTTAATTCAAATTAAAAGTTGTATTCTATTATTTTACGTTGTAGATAGGTCGTTTCTAGATTTTCATTTTACTAAGTGCATTGTATGATCCTTCAGATTTTTTTTCCTGATCGTTTCTTATGAGGTAGAGTTTTGTTTTTCTTATGATTCCATTATGTTTATCGTATAGGATTCACATTCATTATTTCCCACTTGTTTTTATTTTCTGTGTCACATTTAAGCCTTCTCCTTTAGGTATTGGTACCATTGTTTCATTTTGCCTTATGTTCTTGTTTTCCCTTAGTTTTGCTTTCTGATTAGTATTTCTCAAAAATTTTTCAGTCAGTCTTCAAAATTTTTTTTTCTGGTGGAGGGAGTGTGTAACGGTTAAAACGTTACATTTTTGTTCTTATTAATTTCAAAGTACTTTTCATTATTTTCTGCTCGTACTATTTAATTCTCGTTGATAATAACTTCTTTTTCCTTTGTTTTTATTCCTATATTTCATTTCAACATTTTCCTACTACAAATAAATTCACCGATTAATTTCTTAAGTTCCCTCGTACTTGTACCTGCGCTTGCTTTGCCATACAAGAAACAGAAACCCCACTACTAAATCATTTACTTGTACGAATCCGATTCCATTTACCGCCTTTTTAAAATAAACCACCAACCAACAAGGTACTCAATAAAAATAAATCTTCATGGTCAGAAACTTCCAACAGTCTGGGTAAGTTTAATACTTTGTTCTTTTTATAACGACAATATATTTTCATACATTAATCAAGAACATGAGCACTGTTAGTTTTTCTTATAATTTTGTGTACGCTAGTACTTAAAAACGGCTTAGAATTTTTATTATTATTTTCTTTCTACGTATACTTGCTGTAATAATAATAATTCAATATAAATCTCACTAGCGTGAATCATACAACTTTGCTTTTTCGTTTTCCATTTAATAATTAATTAATCTATTAATTGCAATTGCTAATTCGTGAGTTTTGGCAACATCAGAGAATTCTGAATCGGTATGCAGGTCTTAGAGAGAAGAGCTTTCCGCTTGCCAGAATTGTTCTGTTGTTGGACAAAACTCGTGTCATGACAAATTTTATATCGGCTTTTGTTTTTCCAGCCACATGGTTTAGATGTAAGAAAATGCACATGGTTTAGATTTAAGAAAAAGCACCTGGTTTAGATTTAAGAAAAATGCACATGGTGTAGATGTAAGAAAAGCACATGGTACATGGCACATGGTTTAGAATTGAGAAAATACACGTGGTTTTGGTTTAAGAAAATAGAGGCATGGTTTTGATGCAGACAATTTATGGATCGAGTTGAGAAGAGAGCAACAGCAGGATTTCCTATAGAAGTTAAGCTAAGTTTCTTTCTTTCTTTGAATTTGTGTATAGATGATTAATTCTCTGTTATTAAAACCTTAATTTTTTAATTATTGTTAAATTCCAATTTGTTATTTTACTAATTTATCAATTAATAAAGAGATGTGTTGAATAGCTATTTTATTAATAATTCCAATACCAGCGGAGATGATGTACTTCCAAATTTTCCAAATTTGAGGAAGAAAGATGTAAAACAGAATTACCAAGTACTTCCAAATCGAAAGCATCCAGAACATCAAGCAATATGGACATAAGTGGCAACTTGTTGATCCTGATAATAGCGCTAATGAGATACAGTACCCCTTTCTTGTATCTGTTCCGTCTTCAGAAGAAATCAAACTGCCAGTAAATTATTTTCGAATATTTTTTTAACAATGAGATTTTGAGCCCCATGGTTGAACAAAGTAACTTATTTGCGACTCAGCAAAATCCTAATAAACTACTAAGGTTGACATAGTCTGAACTAGAACAGTTTTTTGGAGTTACTATTTACATGTCTGTATTTGGTCTTCCAAGGTCTCGCATGTTTTGGGCACATGAAAGTCGAGTAACTCAGGTTACAGATGTAATGAGTAGAGATAGATGGGAAGAAATAAAAAGACAACTTCATGTAAATGATAATACTAAAGCACCTAAACGTACTGACCAAAATCGTGATAAATTATATAAAATTAGGCCACTTATAGACAAACTATTAGAATCCTTCTTACGGATTCCTCAAGAGCAAATGCTCAGTGTTGACGAGCAGATGGTTCCGTTCAAGGGACAATCGGTTTGAAGCAATATCTTCCCAATAAACCATATAAATGAGGTTATAAAATATTCATAATTTGTCGTAGTAATAGACTTGTACATGCTTTTGATATATTTACTGGTAAAACTGAGAAACATCCAGATATTGTAGACTTAGGACCTAGTTCAAATATTGTTTTGAAATTAGTACAGACCTTACGAAAAGATATAAACCACACAATTTATTTTGATAATTGGTTTTCGTCTCTAAAACTACTCGTAGAACTTTCAAAACAAGGTTTTCAAGCTATGGGGACAATTCGAGTAAACAGATTTCCTGGTTTGGAATTTCCAACAGATGCTATGTTGAAGAAAAGAGGCCGATGAAGCTACGAAAAAAAACTACTATAGAAAATACTAATATACGAGCTCTAAAGTGGTTTGATAATAGAGTGTTATATTAGCCAGCACTTTCTCTCATGCTCAGCCTACATCTACCATAAATAGATGGGACCGAAAATCAAAATCCTATGATGAAATTTGCTACCCAAAAATAGTGCAAATCTATAATTCTTTTATGGGAGTAGACACATTGGATAGTCTAATTGCTTACTACCGAATACATGTTCGGCGTAGAAAGTGGTACCATCGATTAATTTTCGACTTGCTATTGTCAATGCTTGGTTATATACCGTCGCGACAGTAACTCTTTGGGAGTGGGAAAGAAGCATTAAATGGATCTGCTTAAATTCCGCACTAAAATAGCCGAACCGTTGTTTTGGGAGCGAAAAGATGTAGGTATTCGCAAAAGGGGTCGACCATGTACTGATCATTACAAAACGATGAAGAAAAAAAGATGAAGAGGCGCATAACTTCACTACTTCCTTCGCAAAATATTAGAGCATATGGAGTTTCTCATTGGCCTGTCATCAAAGATGCAAGTAAGAAACCAACTGTAAAGGCCAAACCAATGTGGCTTGTGAAAAGTGTAATGTGAATCTGTTTAAATAAAGATACCAATTGTTTTAAACAATTTCATACAGAATAATGAGTAGGGTTCAGACTAATAAATAGTATTATGAATTAATGGATTAAAAAATAGTGTGTATTTTGATAAATAAATTCAAAGCTTTAATGACGATAGTAACGAATTTGCATCAATCCCCCTAAAATATCGAAATAAAATTTTTTTTAATGTTTCATTACTACAACTTCTTGATTATCATTAGTGAATTTTAATTTTTTTGTTTATTTTTTATAAATTCGGACATAAAGGTGTTAAATAGAAGGAAAAAGAAATGTTTCTGTACCCTTTTTAAAAAATTTGATTTTTACCCTCCGTAGATTTTTATATTTAAAGAAAAAATGATTAAAACCTAGTAATAATTACCTGATGTTACCACATTATGAGCGGATCGGGTACTAGTACCCGCTTTGGCGGGTTGCCACTTATAAGCGGGGCAGGTACAAGTACCCGCTCCGCTCATTGCCGCTTAAAAGCGGGATAGGTATTAGTACCCGTTTAAAATTATCATTTTTAAGTGACACAAAAGTCTAAATAATATTTTATATAATGTACGGACACAGTATATTGGTGTATTATTATTAGGAACGCGTTAGACATAACATCCGAAGTAATCATAATAAAATTTGTTTGTCTTTCAAATTTCCTTCATATTATGTTTGTGTTTCATTTCGTTTATTATGATTTCGTTTATTATGATACTTTATTACTCCTATGGCAGTATGACGTGTTCTTAGACGAGTTACAACAAATTTGGTATAATGCTTTTTTGATGGAACTAATTGATGAACAATTTGGTCGTCTCTTTTTATTTACTTTTTATATACAAGGGTCATATAGTACTTCCTTTCAACTTTTCATTTCGTTTGAACTCATAACAACACAAGATTTCGTAAGTTGTTACCTAAGAGCAGAGTGAGAATCAAATTGTTTAGTCTACAATGACAGAGCCCTAGTTATTAAATTTTATTAGTCTAGACGAGATCGATTTAAAAAGCGATTTTACATAAACATTGACTTACAAAGCGATATTGATTCGAGGATGCACGTGTGTCTATCCACCCCGTGAGAAAGAATATAAAAGCGACAACTCTAGAATGTAAAGGCATTGCAGTAATAGATACGAACAAAGTTACATCTGGTCACTCGTTGTTCATGTCCAGTTCTCATATAACTATATCAGAACATTTACTCGTATTTTTATCGTTTTCAAAAACTTCTTAAAACGGTATAAATTTATTTGAATTTTACTATTTTATAAAAATGGATTCTGATAGTGAAAGTGATGTATACGCAGATAACTTGTCGGAAATTTCAAATGATGCGGAGTTTTCTGAATGAGACAGTGAAAGTGACGAGGAATTATTTCGACCTAGAAGAAATCGAGTTTTGCCAATACCATCCAGCGACTCTAAAGACAGTGATAATGAAGTGTTTGATTGATCAGAAACTGATAATGTGCCAATTATTGAACAATTCTTAGGACACAGTGGAGTTTTTGTAATGCCAAATAATTCGGAGAGTGTAGTAGATGTGGTTAAGCTATTTATTGGAGACGATTTAATTGAATATATGGTGACGGAAACTAATCGGTATCGCGCACAAAACACAGATTTATTTAGAGACAGAGCAAAATCTGTGAAGTGGAAAGATGTGACTGTGGTGGAATTAAAGAAAATGCTCGGACCACTTCTCCTAATGGGACGAGTTCGTAAGGACACAAGAGACGAATATTGGTCTACAGAAAAAACTATCCAAACTCCAATTTTTGCTGAAGTAATGAGTAGGGATATATTTAGACAGATATGGTATGCGTGGCATTTCTCTAATAATGATGACGGAGATCGCGTTAAAAAGATTTGCCCGATTATATCTTACCTAAATTCCAGGAAGTCTACAAACCCGAGAGTTATCATTAGATGAAAGCATCAGGCCATGGAGGGGTCGCCTAGCATTTAAAGTTTATAATGCATCAAAAATTATAAAGTACGGATTACTTATAAGAATGGTTTGTGAAGCTAGAACTGTTACATCTGTAATTTTCGTATGTACTGTGGAGAAGGAAGTCGATTACAAGAAACAATTTTAAATCTACTGGAATCTTATTCCCACTTATGTCATCACATATAGAGGAAAGTAGCCTAATTTCGGATAGTGTCTTAATTTCGGATAGCGGTGTATCTAAAAAAGTTTCTTTATTTGCGAACAGAAACCTATACGTATGTCACGCTGAATACCACAGAGAACATTATCTTAAATTGTTTAGGTAGTAGAGCTGCTCCCCGTTAGATGGCAGTGCCGAAACCACCAAACGTTATTGTGCAGTTTTTTTTCGGTCGTATTTCAAAGCCTATTTTTTCGTGTTTTTATTCCTGTTTGAAGTTTGATCTTTTGGCAGGGGTAAGCTAGAAACCTGTTTTATTTGATTTTGCTACTAATTTAAAGCAGATTTTAATCACATATAAATTAGAGAGCCCTAACCTTAAAAATAAAAAATTCCTAATTTCGGATAGTACAAGTCCCATAATTTCGGATATCCGAAATTAGGAACCTTAAATTGATGATCATGTTAGCATAAAAACTTTTGTTTCTTTTCAGAAGAAAATGCCAAAAACAAGTAAAAAACATAAACAATGGGATCCAGACCGAATGATACGTGCTATCCGTGCCGTCAGGGGAAAGGAAATGGGGTATCTTAAAGCCTCGAAGTTATTTGCTGTTCCGAAATCAACTCTGGAAGATTATGTTAAGCAAGAAAATAAAACTCCGGAGCAGTTGGTTGCTGTTAAAATTGGAAGAAGACCAGTACTTTCTGCAGAAATGGAAGCAGATTTAGTCTCGTATTGCCTAGAAATGGACCGGCAATTTTACGGAATTGGGACCGCTGATATCAAGAGACTTGCATATCAAATAGCTTTACGAAATGGTCTTCGTCATCCATTTGCCCATGCCGAATCTGCCGGTAAAAAATGGTTAAGGGGATTTATGAGGCGAAACGCAGTTTTGTCCCTTAGAAAACCACAAGGAATCTCGAAAGCCCGAATTAAGGGATTTACCCCAGAAAATGTCAGCAGATTCTATGATCTTTTAGAAACGTCAATGGAAAAAGTTAACTTCAACCCCGCAAGAGTTTATAACGTTGATGAAAGCGGCATAACAACGGTTCAGTCCAAGAATACTCGTGTTATAACATTAAAAGGAAAAAAACAGGTTGGATCTGTTACCGCGACTGAAAGAGGCGCATTAGTTACTGTTGTATTTTGTATGAATGCTGCTGGTGGGTTTGTCCCTCCATTATTCGTGTTTCCAAGAAAGAACATGAAAGTGGAATTATTAGATGGATCGCCGCCTGGCTCTATTGCAGCTTGCCATCCATCAGGTTGGATTCAGCAGCACATTTTTTCCCAATGGCTACAGCATTTCGTAGCTCACGTGAAACCATCCCGTGAAGACCCAGTGCTGCTTATTCTTGATGGTCACTACAGCCACACAAGAAATATAGATGTGATAGAAGCAGGACGTGCAAATTTCGTTACAATTTTGTGTATCCCGCCGCACAGTTCACACAAACTACAACCTCTAGATTTGTCTTTTATGTCACCATTTAAAACATATTATTCGCAACAAATTGAGATGTGGTTAAGGCAAAATCCTGGACGCACCATAAACTCGTATCAAATTTGTAAGCTTATGTGCCCGGCATATTTGAAAAGTGCTACTGCAGAAATTTCCGCGAATGGTTTTCGCAAATCTGGAATATATCCTTTTAATAAAAATAACTTTTCTGATCACGATTTTATAATGGAGAGACAAAGAGAAAGAACACCACCACCCATAAATCAAAATCATGGGGAAGTATTACCAACAAGAGGTCAGTCAAGACCAGAACCACAAAGCATTATCGAAAGAACACCTCCAAAACATAACTTAACAAATAAATCATCCAATGGAAATGCAACTGAAACTACGGCAACTATGATAAGAGCTGAGGATATTAGTCCACTGCCTTCTTGCAGTTATACCTCACAAACAAACAAACAAAAAAATCCTCGAAAAGGTTCTAGTTGGATAATAACTAGTACACCTTATAAAGATGAACTTGAACGAAGTGTAGCCGAACAAGAAAGAAAAAAGTCTTTGAAAGAAAAGAAACCAAAAATAAGCAACGAATTAAATCAAGTCAACAGAAAAAAAACTCCACGCCAAAAAAAGCAAAAGAAAAAAATTGAATCGAGTAGTAGTGACACTTCACATCCTGGTGATGACCTTATTTTGGATGATGATTCTGATATGGATGTAGACGATGAAGATGGAGACACAGAATGTATGTTTTGTGACAGTTTATATTCCGAAGATACACACGGTGAGAAGTGGATAAGGTGTATAAAGTGCTTTAAGTGATGTCATGAGATGTGCGCCAATGCTGATAAGAAGAAAACCTATATTTGCGACTTTTGTCAAGATGTGTAACTATTCTTATGATGAACAAAATGGTGTCTTAATTTCGGATAGGGTATCCGAAATTAGGAGCCCTAAAATTTTTGACATACAAAAGCACTAATTTTATTGAACAATATTTTTTGTAAAAAAGATTTTCAATAAATTGTCTATGATAATAAAATTAGTTTCTATATTACTCTGCAAGTACTCTTGAGTAGATAAAAGTTTAAAATGTGTTATTAGGTGAAAAATATGACACTAATTGTAAATGGTATCCGAAATTAGGCTACTTTCCCTTATATGGACAATTATTATAATAGTGTTGCCACTTGTGAATTACTTTTACAACATAGATTTCGAACTTGTGGCACTATTCGCTTGAACAGAGGCCTTCCTCTTTGTTTGAAAAATGCTAAACTAGTAAGGAGAGAATCTATATTTCGTCGTCGCCAAAACATTTTATTACAATGTTGGCAATCGAAAAGAGCTGTTCGAATGATATCAAGTATACATTCAGCTAATATTGTAGAAAGCCACAATATTGACTGGGTGACAAAAGAGCGAATTTGGAAACCACTATGTGTTGTTGACTACAACAAATATATGAAGGGTGTCGATCGCGCCGATCAATACGTATCGTATTACTCGATTGTACGTTGTACCAAAAAATGTCAAGTTTTTCATCAATTTCGCGCTATTTAATGCTTTCAGGGTTTTTAAAACATTAAATCCACAATCAAAAAAGAAGTATAAGATATTTTTACATGATGTCGCAAAAGAATGGATTACTGAAATTACTACTGAAAACAGAGAGATCCTGTACCAGGTATATCTGCTACGCCCAATAGAAATGATCCTCCGGAGAGATTATCAAAAGATGTACAAAAACAAATTAGTAAAAATTACTACAGGGGGCACAAAACTAAAGCCTCAGAGACTGTGTTGTGTATGTGCCGCCAATAAGAACAAAAGCTTAACCTGTTATATGTGCAAATTTTGCAAAGTTTCACTACATCGTGGAGATTGTTTTTTTAGGTACCATACTCAGGAAAAATATTAGAATCTAGCCTTAACTACAGGTAACTTTATAAAGCAGTAAAATATTGTTGTTTATGTAAAATTTTATGAAAACATTTTTAAAATGAAGATTTTATTGTGCTTTTTTTTATTTTGTTCATAACTTTTTTTAAATATTATTCTGTATATATAACTTTAAATATTTTTGAAATGTCGATTTCATTATGTTTTGTTTTAAATTTTGATCATATTTTTGAAATGTAGCTTCCATTATGTTTTGTTTTAAATTTTGATCATATTTGTTTTATTCTTATATATTTTCTGAATATTGTATGTATAACTTTAACTAAATAGTTTTGATATGTATATTTCATTGTTTTTATTTTTTTTTATTCTTACATATTTTTTAAATATTTTTTTGTATGTATCGCAATATTATTGAAATGTAGATTTCATTATGTTTTTTTTTTATAAAATTTTGTTCATAAAGAATGGAGAAGTTTACCATTTTTTTTTATGATTGCAAATAAAAATTAAAGCACACCTAAATTACACTATCAAAAAAAATTATGATATCTCTAAAAATAAAAAAGTTATAGGCATGTAAAGTTGCGCGTTGCATTCATCATTTTTATTTCAGCAGACGGGCTTTGTGACGTCACATCTTCGTAACGGTTTATAAACTGAACGGAGCGACCGGCGAGTTACGCCACTGGATTCCCCAGAATCTGCACATTGTAGGACAATAGAAACTACGCAATACAATATTATAGAGGGACATTTCAATTATTATAACTTTTGCTTCATAGTTTTTGCTACATAACTTTTGTCTGGTAAACTTTCGCAACTTAACTTTTGTTTCATAACTTTTGTTTGTTCTTTTGTAAAGTTGTATTTTCAAAAAGTAAATAAAATCATTTTTAAAAACTCCTTTTCAAAACACAAAGTTATAATTGGCGCAGTCAGTAGGATACGTGCGGATCGGAAAAGAACATTTTACACATCAAGTGATAGAACTTTTTCGGTTTTTGGTGTTTCAACATCGTAGTGCGTATCCAAATCGAACCTCTACCCTACAGTGGTATCAACGAGAAGAAGCAGAGTTACAGAGGAAGCAAAAGTTCGGAGAAGAGAAGCAGGTGCTCCAGATAACTGTAAGTGCCTTTCATTTTCGCCTTTCCTGTCATATATTTGTGAGGATAGATAGATTAATTTTTGAATAAGAATACTGATACTTTTTTATCAGTTTTTAATACACATTTATGTTATTGAAATTATTTATTTTTATTGAATAATTTTTTGAAATTTTGAAAAATATTTATATTGCATATATATATATATATATATATATATATATATATATATATATATATATATATATATATATATATATATATATATATATATATATATTGATACGATTAGGGTTTATAGAAAATAATTTATAAGTTATATACTACATAATATTAGATATTTGGTTGTTTTAAATAAGTTATATACTAGAGAATTTTATAAAAATTATTTATGTGAGGGCATTTTAAGAAATTAGCATATAATAATTGTAAAAAGTTGTATTTTAGTAGTTATGATTTTGTAGATATTTTTAAGTGAGCCATGTGACTAGGCAACACAATATACCCTCCATTTCTAAGTGTCATTTTAAGAATTTTACGAATATAAGTGGGGTTATATTGTTTGAATTGTGTATTTTATTAAATTAGAGTGTTAGTTACTAATTTGAATGTTTATTCTGATCTGAAAAGCCTAAATGTAAACAAAATTATTAATAGAAAAGAATGGAATTCTCTGGATCTCCGGAGATGGCCATGTTTGCGAAATGGTTTGTTCCAGAAAATTCAGACAAGTATTTAATAGAATTAAATAGAACATGATTTCTTACGAGATGGTTCTAGAATATCCAAAAGATATAAATACCCGTGATTTGGATTCAAGATGGCAGTTTGGAAGTTTTTAGTCAGAAGTCAGGCCAGTTCATTATGAAAGTTAATAGACACATTTAGTTAGTGAATAGTGAAGTAAATTGTTCAGAATTTTCAAGAAGTCAGTCAGAAAAGTTTAGTAAGAAATATGAAAGTTAGTTGGAGTCAGTGAATCAGGTACAAATAGTCGAATTGTTTAATATAGTGAGTTAAATGAAGATTAAAAATTATGCATATAATTAATGCACATTTATAATTATACACAAATAATTATTGAAGATTATAAAAGTATATTGGAAGAAATTAAATTATATTATGGTTGGAGATTAGTATAAATCAACTTATAATAATTGGATATTGGTATATTGAAAAGAAGAATAAATATAAATGGTGTTTGCTGGTGGTGTATAAATGCTGGTGAAGAAAACTATATCTTAAATTGGTAGAAGCTGATAATTGGAAAAAGTAATTTCACAAAAACAAGGATAACCGAAGTACGAAGACATTCAGTGGTGATTAGAATCTATATAGTAGAAAACAGTTCATTTAGGCATTCAGTGAAAGAAAGGTACAAAATTTTGTTAATATAATTTAGTTAGTGTCATAACAATTTCAATTTTGAAGATAGTTTGTTTAAATTTTACATTGTCTATAGAATTTAATTAGTTTTATAAGAATATCAATTTAAAGATAGTTTATTTTAAATTTACATTGGCTAAGTTAGATATATATGTGTGTTTCATAATAGTTATAATAAAGATAATTTAAAAAAGTACTTACAAGCTAATTCTTTGAGAACCGCGATAAAAACCCTATATTATTAAAATACTCATTGCTCATCAGTCAAACAAAAAACACATCATAACAATTTGGCGCCCAACGTGGGGCTCTCTATTTAAAAGAATTAGTTTGGGAAGATAAGTGCTCTCATATAATTAAATTAATTATCAGTAGAAAGGAAAAATTATAGATTTTATTTTTAATTATATTTGAACAAGTAAAGTCTCAAAATGTCTCAAGGAAAGAAAGGTACAAGAAGCAAAAAGAATGAAGAAGATGTGGAAGTAGAAACACAACCTATACAAGAGGAGAGTTTAGTTCAAGTTCCACAAGATACTGCAGAAATGAATCCAGAAAGAGAGGAAAATGTCAATATGGCAGCTTTGATGTCATTAATGATGCAGATGAACAAGACAATGGAAGAGAATTCAAAAGTTCATTTAATCAAAGAAGACATGAAAAAAATGGAACAGAAAATGGAAGAGAATTCAAAAGAAATCAAAGAAGACATAAAAAAATTGGAAGAGAATTCAAAAGAAGTCAAAGAAGACATGAAAAAAATGGAACAGAAATTGGAAGAGAATTATAGAAAATTAGAAAAGAAAATAGAAGATAATAATAATAAAATTGTAAAACAAATGGATAAAAAACTTGAAGCTGCAGAGAAAAAAGTAGCAAATGAAATAAAAAGTATACGGAATGACTACAAGAAACGGATAGACAATGAGAGGACAGAAGTAAAGAGGATTATTCAAGATAATAAGATAGATATAGAACAGAAAATAGAGTTACAGAAATGTAACTTAGAAGTAAAAATTAACGAAGACAGGAGAAACACAGAAGAAAAATTAGACGATATACAACAAAATATCCAAATAAATTGTAATCAAATAAGAAATGTGGAACAGAGAATAGATGATATTTCACAAATGAGAGACATAGGGAGACCTTACTTAAATTTAACAAATGAGACTGGGATTAAATTCTCTGGTAATATAAAAAATTTGCATCCTAGAGTATACATAAATAGTTTAAAACATAAATTAAGATTTGTGAATAATATTAATGATATTAAAGATTATATTAGAATGACATTAAATGACAATGCAGCAACTTGGTTTGCTAGTATTGAGAATGATTTAGATAATTTTCAAACATTTGAAAATAAATTTTTAAATTATTATTGGGGTGAACTAGAGCAAGCCAAGTTTAGAGAAATTCTATATTTTGGAAAGTATAATCAAAATTTAAAATCAAATATGGTAGATTATGCATTGAAATTGATAACAGTTGCAAAATATTTAGAACCACCACTTAGAGAGGATGAAACAGTCTTAAATGTATCTAGACATTTTGATGTTGATGTTGTGCAAACCGTAACTGTACAAAATATTCAAACAATAGATAGTTTTATTAATTTTATTCAAAGAATACAAAGAGGCAATATGACAAGTAATAATAACAACAGAAAAAACAATAATAACTTTCAATATAATAAAAATGATAATCAACAATATAGACAATCATATAACAATAATACTAGGTATGGTGATAGTTTACAAAATTTTAATAATAATAACAGTAATCCAAATAGACAGAACTTTAATAATAATACTAGTTATAATAGACAAAATTTTAATAATAATACTAATTATAATAAACAACATTTTAATAACAGTACTAATAATAATAGACAAGATTTTAACAATAGAAGAAATACAGAGCGACCTAACTATAACAGACAGGTAAATTGTGTTCGAAGGAATAGAAGCTGCGAAGACAGGGAACGAAGTAGTATAAGGCAGGAAAATGTGAGTAGAAGTCATAGTAGGGAAAGACATAGGACATCAGATCCAAGTGGTCAGATACAATCTGACAATTCTAATAATCAAAATTTTGTGCAGTAAACTTTCTGAATTACAAGTTAGGCCATTGCTATTATGAAAAACCTTCAGAATTTATTTCTTTAGATGAAGAGAAAATTATTGAATCTATTAATTTAATTTATATAAATGCTTTGGCCAAAAATAAAATGATTAAAATTATGATAGATACTGGTTCAGAAAGTACTTTAGTCTCGGAGAATTTTATTTTTAATACATTAAAACTATCAGATATAATAAAGATTCCAAAAATTAAAATTGTTGGTGCAAATAATAAGAAGTTGGGTGAAATTGATAAACTAGCCAATTTTAAAATTAATATTCTTAATAAAGAAATTAATATGCAAGGATTTATTGTCAAGGATTTATGTGTTGATATATTAATGGGAAATGATGAATTGGAAAAGAAGAAAGTAAAGATAGATTTTGAAAAAAAAATGGTAACTTTGGAAGGGCAAATAATTAAATTTATGCAGAAAAATGAGGTGGAAGAAGGAATAAGAGTTGATAGGATATTATTAAAAGAAAATAATGATGTTTTTGAAGAAGAAATGTATTTTGATGATAGGGAAATGTCCCAAAAGAATGTAAAGAATAATTATTGTAGTGAATATTTAAGGAATGGAAATTTTAAGCAGATGGATGCCTACGAGGCGGAGTGCGTAAAATTGGAAGCAAGGAATAATGAGTACATAATGAAGAATAATTTTATTTGTAAAGAAGAAGATATAATGAAAGTTTTAAATTGCCCTGAAGAATATAAATCAATAGTCATTTCCATATTGCAGCAACACAAGGGACTTGTCAATAAAGAAAATAGAATTGCACAAAATTATATCCATAGTATAAAGGTTAAAGAAGAAAAAGATTTTAAAACAAAATCATACCCAATACCATATAAATACAGAGAAGAAGTAAACAAAACAATTAATAATATGTTAGAAGATGGAATCATTGAGAAGGCAGACACACGTTTTATTAACCCCATAGTAGTAGTACGAAAAAGATCAGGTGAAATCAGGTTATGTTTGGATGCAAGGAATATTAACAAGATTACTGAAAAGCAATTTGAAGCACCAATGAGTATAGATGGAATATTAGGAAGAATTACAGGAATGTCATTTTTCACTAAAATCGATTTACAGCATAGTTTCTGGTTAATACCTCTAGAAAGAAAAAGTAGACAGTATACAGGATTTCAGATAGATGGAGTAGTATATCAATTCAAAGTAGTACCATTTGGACTTCAATCATCTTGCAGTGCTCTATGTAGATGTCTTCATGATATTTTGGATCAATATGAACATTTTGTAATTCACTACATTGATGATATATTAATTTTTTCTAAAACGGCTGAAGATCATGAGAAACACCTAAAAATTATAATAAATAGATTAGACAAAGTTGGACTAAAAATAAATCAAGAAAAATGTACATTTTTTCAAAAAGAAGTCATATATCTAGGTTATAAACTTAACACTAAGGGAATCGAAATGGATCCAGAACGGACACAAGTCATTCAGGAATATAAAACACCACACAATTTAAGAACTTTAAGAGGATTTATTGGAATAATTAATTATTATAAAAGGATGATACCAGATCTAAGTATAAAAGAACTTCCATTACTTGAACTACTGAGAAAAGGTGTAAAATGGAGATGGGATCAGAGAAGAGAACTAGCATTCCAAGAGATTAAAAACATTTTTCTGTCAAATTTGAAAATATACTATCCTGACTACACACAGCCATTCATATTAAGAACAGATGCATCAATAGAGAGATTATCAGGGATATTATTACAAATACATGATGGGGTCGAATACCCAATACAATTCATTTCAAGAATTACAAAGCCACATGAAAAGGGTTACTCAGTTTCAGAATTAGAACTAGCAAGTATAATACACTGTGTCACAAAATTAAGATTTTATTTGTTGGGTAATGAATTTACAATAGAAACAGATCACCAAGCTTTAACATCTATATTAAATAACAAATATGGAAACAGTAGAATACATCGGTGGAGTCTAATACTTAGTGAATACTGCTTTGAAATCAAATACATTTCTGGAAAATCCAATATAGTGGCAGATGCTTTATCAAGGTTAGAAAATACACCACAAAAAGGGCAGCGAACAATAAAAATTGGATTAAATCAATTAGTAGAAAGTACTGGATTATATTCTAAAGAAGAAATTATAAGAGATCAGATCAATTTGAGTGAAAAACAAAAAGTCCTTAGGAAAGATGGAGTATATTATAAAATAATAAATGGCATAGAAGTATATGTAATAACTAGAACTTTAGCAAAGAAAATATTGAAAAATTTACATAACAACTACATGCATATTGGTTCAAGAAAGCTATGGATGCTATTTAGGGACAATTATTTTGCAAAGAATGACATAAGTATAGCAAAAGAAATTACTACCCAATGCCCAATATGTCAACTAAACAAAGAAAAGAATTTCAAAAACCAGAACACATATAAATCTAATGTTATATATGAAAAACTAAATACAGTTTCCATGGATTTTATTTCAAATTTAGTTCTCAGTCCAACAGGAAAAAAGCATATACTAGTGATAGTTGATTTATATACAAAATTTATTAAACTATATCCCTGCTCTAGAACAAATGTTAAAACATTAAAATTATATATTAATCAATTTTTCGAAGAAATAGGACCATTTAGAAATTGCATAATAGATAATGCTACATATTTTAACAACCAAAAATTTCGGACATTTTGTGAGAAAAAGGGAATCAACATTCATTTTACAAGTATCAGACATCCTCAGGCAAATCCTGCAGAAAGATATATTAAAGAAGTTATAAAATATTTAAGGATACTGTGCCAAAGTCAACACGAAACTTGGCAGCAACATATACCACAAGTAGAGTATTTTTTTAATAATACACATAATTTGAATACAGAGGAAGTACCAGAATATTTAATGTTTGGCCATATAGGAAACAGAAAGTGGATTAGTGAATATAATCAGGATATGTTAGAACAAGTAATGCAGAAAGTGAATAACCGAATTAGGAGGAAAGCTGAAAAATATATCAGAAGACAAAATCGAAATATAAAAAAACCAATCACATTTTAAAAAGGAGACCTAGTGTTAATTCGTTCACTTAGAAAAAGTAATGTTAAAGAAAACCGTTGTAAGAAATTACAACCAATGTTTGAAGGTCCATATACAATTGAAAATCAGAATGGACTAAATAGTTATGTGTTAATAGATGCAGAGAACAGACTAAGAGGCATATTTCATATCAACGACATTTTTCAATATGAAGAGATTGAATAATGATTTCTATACCTTTAACACAAATATAATAACACTAATAACTTACTGATAGATCCATTTCATAGATAGATGGTAGATTTCTTTGTTGTGAATAAATTTGACATCATACTTGTTGAATTTTGTACATATGGAAATTGTTTGGTACCCTAAAAATCATAATTTGGGGTTAGATACTATAATTGCTATAAAAATGTCTTTCTAATATAATAAAGTGGAAAAACTTACCAATTTATATTGATGAAGTTATTTTGAATGGAAATAATTCCTAGATTTTGTCTATAAATAAACAGAACACAATATAGATTATATTTTTAATTAAGGTTATATTTTATTCTCTGGTATAATATCCATTGCTCCATTTGACATGACAGTTTGACCATAGAATAGCCGAACTGTGCTCCGTTGTTCTCTGTTTTGACATAGACAGCGAACAGGGATGTATTTAACACATTTTAAATAAAAAAAAATGATTTATTAAATTTAATAAGGTATGAGAAAATTAATATTTAAAAAAATAATAAGTAAATTATTTATTTTAAATATTATTTTGGGGTATTGATACGATTAGGGTTTATAGAAAATAATTTATAAGTTATATACTACATAATATTAGATATTTGGTTGTTTTAAATAAGTTATATACTAGAGAATTTTATAAAAATTATTTATGTGAGGGCATTTTAAGAAATTAGCATATAATAATTGTAAAAAGTTGTATTTTAGTAGTTATGATTTTGTAGATATTTTTAAGTGAGCCATGTGACTAGGCAACACAATATACCCTCCATTCCTAAGTGTCATTTTAAGAATTTTACGAATATAAGTGGGGTTATATTGTTTGAATTGTGTATTTTATTAAATTAGAGTGTTAGTTACTAATTTGAATGTTTATTCTGATCTGAAAAGCCTAAATGTAAACAAAATTATTAATAGAAAAGAATGGAAATCTCTGGATCTCCGGAGATGGCCATGTTTGCGAAATGGTTTGTTCCAGAAAATTCAGACAAGTATTTAATAGAATTAAATAGAACATGATTTCTTACGAGATGGTTCTAGAATATCCAAAAGATATAAATACCCGTGATTTGGATTCAAGATGGCAGTTTGGAAGTTTTTAGTCAGAAGTCAGGCCAGTTCATTATGAAAGTTAATAGACACATTTAGTTAGTGAATAGTGAAGTAAATTGTTCAGAATTTTCAAGAAGTCAGTCAGAAAAGTTTGGTAAGAAATATGAAAGTTAGTTGGAGTCAGTGAATCAGGTACAAATAGTCGAATTGTTTAATATAGTGAGTTAAATGAAGATTAAAAATTATGCATATAATTAATGCACATTTATAATTATACACAAATAATGATTGAAGATTATAAAAGTATATTGGAAGAAATTAAATTATATTATGGTTGGAGATTAGTATAAACCAACTTATAATAATTGGATATTGGTATATTGAAAAGAAGAATAAATATAAATGGTGTTTGCTGGTGGTGTATAAATGCTGGTGAAGAAAACTATATCTTAAATTGGTAGAAGCTGATAATTGGAAAAAGTAATTTCACAAAAACAAGGATAACCGAAGTAGGAAGACATTCAGTGGTGATTAGAATCTATATAGTAGAAAACAGTTCATTTAGGCATTCAGTGAAAGAAAGGTACAAAATTTTGTTAATATAATTTAGTTAGTGTCATAACAATTTCAATTTTGAAGATAGTTTGTTTAAATTTTACATTGTCTATAGAATTTAATTAGTTTTATAAGAATATCAATTTAAAGATAGTTTATTTTAAATTTACATTGGCTAAGTTAGATATATATGTGTGTTTCATAATAGTTATAATAAAGATAATTTAAAAAAGTACTTACAAGCTAATTCTTTGAGAACCGCGATAAAAACCCTATATTATTAAAATACTCATTGCTCATCAGTCAAACAAAAAACACATCATAACAATATATATATATATATATATATATATATATATATATATATATATATATATATATATATATATATATATATATATATATTGTTATGATATGTAAAATCGAGAAAAATATTGGTTTGTTTAAAAATATTTCAAAGTTCAAAAACATTAAAATAATTCAGATAAGTAGGATAATATCCAACAAACATTTCGAAGAAGGAAAGTTATTAAATTCTTGGATTACCTGTACTAAACAAATTGTAAGCTTTGCATAAATTATTTCTTTGTTATACTTGAGTGACCCGCATAATTTTAAGTGAAATCCAAAGACAATTGAACAGGGTTTTCCAAAATACATTAATGCAGTGATTAGAGACAAATAGAAGAGATTTTATAAAGAGGTTTTTGTTAGTTTTAAGAATTATAGAAAATATTATTTGTAAATAAGTTTTAGGAAATTTTATAATTATAGGTAAAAATTTGTTTGTTATCGAAATGAAAAAATGGGGGAATTGTGACGAGTTTTGATTGGCGGAGATTGAAAAAGGTGGGATAAGTATGTAGGAAAAAGTTTAGCGAGATTGAGGAGAGAGAAAAAATAATCAGTTGGTTTTCCAAGTCTGTAAGACGAACAGTGATTGTTCTCTGGTGGTTCCCAAGAAGTAGCAAGCAGTAGTGTTGAATGTTAGTGAGTTTTTGTGGAGTTAGTGTATCTGACAGAAGCTGAAGCAGCAAAATATTGTAAGTCATATTTTCCTACTTATATTCCAAGAGTCACTGTTCAGGCCAACGAGAGATTCAGTTTATCGTAAAGAGAAGATATTCCAAGAGTCATTTTTCACTCGGGCCAACGAGAGATTCAGTTTATCGAGAGGAGAAAGGCTATCATAATTTGAATGATTGTTGCTTTTGAAGGAGATCATTAAGGACGATATACTTGCAACAATCTGTTGTAAGATTGCTGATTACATAGGGAGCGGTTGAGAGGAGATAATACAGTCTACAAGGAACAAGGATTTGGACCACTCATCATC
Source organism: Diabrotica undecimpunctata (assembly GCF_040954645.1). NCBI lineage: Eukaryota > Metazoa > Arthropoda > Insecta > Coleoptera > Chrysomelidae > Diabrotica > Diabrotica undecimpunctata. The sequence goes on along the minus strand of NC_092811.1, from coordinate 47,046,349 downwards.
AGAGAGAGATATTTTTGTTTTCTGCAGTTTTTTTTCTTTTATTATACACAATTTTTACACGTAATTTAGAAAGGATATAAATATTTTGATTAGGAGAGTTAGAATAGTTTGGGATTTTGAGTTTTCAATTAATATTGTTTGTACCATTAATTTTGATTGTTCACGTACGGAGAACAAAATTTTGAGAATCCTTATATGAGATTTGTTTATTGAAAACTTTTGAGTGTGAATTATTTCATTATTTTTATTTCAATATATAGTGTTAGATCATATGTGTTTTTTATTATTCCGGTATTCTCTGGACCTTACCTTTCACATGTAATAGCATAGATATTGAAGCACGAATTTAACCCTGAGATAAAAGAATTAAAAATTGTGATAGAGTTATAATCATATCATTTAAATAATTTTAATTAATCAAAAAAATTAATTAGCTAATTATTGCTAGGCGCACCAAGACTTTAAATATCACAATAATATATATATATATATATATATATATATATATATATTTATATATATATATATATATATATATATATATATATTTTCTTATAATACATAATTTTATACAATTTTGTGAGATATTTTGACAAATAATTTTATCTGAAAATATGGCTATTGCAACTCAAACTCAAACTCCCCTTAACTGGGATTTTCTCAAATCAAAATTAAAAAATATTAAACCCTACGACGGAGACTCCAATACTCTTAACAAATTTATCTTAAGATGCAACGAACTAATACAAACATATTCTGCATATAACGATCCAGATTTAAATAAACACATTTTGGAATGCATACAAGATAAACTAGTTGGAAAAGCAGAAGCACTAGTAGGAAATCGTATGGAACTAACGACACGGAATAGTATAAAGAGAGCATTAGAACAATGCTTCGCAGATAGACGTGATTTAGACTGCTTAATGCAAGAACTAACACGAACTAAACCATTTAAAAATGAAACAATCCATAATTTTGGACCAAGAATACAACTATTAAAAAGCAATGTAGCCCAAAGAATAAGTAACGATACTAGTATAGAGCATGCAGATAAATTATGCCAAATTAACCATTGTGATAAAATCGCACTGAACAATTTTATTGCAGGATGTACAGGTGTTCTTAAAAATAATATGCACCTTAAGAAACCCAGTTCTCTTGAAGATGCCATTGCATATGTCGACGAGTTTCATAATTTTGAAAATTTATATGGACATTCTAGTAATAATTTTCCAAAAAATAATCATAATTTTAAGTCACACAATTCCTTTAATCCATCTTACAGGCCAAATCAGCCTAGCAACAATTATCGTCCCCAAAATTCTAATCCCACACATCAATATCAAACAAATCCAAATTTTACTTATCAAAATCAAAACCGTTTCAATTCTAAGTTTTTATATCGAAATCAAGGTTATGAAAACCAAAATTCTTTAGCACCCCAACATTCTCAGAATCATTTCACATCTCAGAATCGTTCCACAAACTTCTGACCAGAAAGTAATGTATTCAGGCCCAACCGAATTTCTAATGATCGGTTACCTAAGCCACAACCTATGTCAATAGCATCCAGAAATACATTAAATTCAAACGCTAGATCAAATCCCAATAAATACAATAATTATCGGAGAAATTATTTCCCTAGACGAATTCCTGATACTACAGCTGAGGAGCTATACACAAATAATTATCAAAACGAAAATAATAATCCAAGAGAACCACAACATGAACAAGTAAATAGCTATTTTAGAAATTCTGGGTACGATTTACCACAAAACGGTCAAGGTGACCAAAATTTTCAGATACATGCCTCGGAAAGGAAACAGTCAATATAGAAATAAATTCGAATAATCCCCTACCATATATTGAAGTAGAAAATTCAAAAATAAAATTGCTGATTGATACCGGTAGTGCCAGGTCTTTGCTACGACCAAGTTTCGCCGAAAAATATTTTCCTAATTGTATATACCAGTCAAATGTAGATATTATAACTGCTCTTTATACTAAGACTATTAAATATCAAACCGAAATACCAGCGTTTCCAGAATTCACAAGTAACTTTTTCAAGTTCAAAATTGATCTTTGCTACTCACATTTCTATCCTAAAACCAACTGTCCTTGATTTTTACCATATTTATCCAATAATTCAAAAGAACAAGATGTTCACTCCCACATACCCTTTTTTGGCACGAACCTCTGACGAGACGCACCTACAGAAAGAAGAATGTCCCATTTTAGAAGAAACATATTATTGCAAAGAAGATACCATACTACAGGACAATAGCACCTTGCGTTTCCTCAATGGTCAAAGTTCAACCCAATGCTTTACTACAAAAGTCACTCTTCAAGAATCTATTATTGAACAAGTAACTAATAATGAAGTATTGATAATTCCATCGACATCAGAACGAGTCCAATCAAAGTGCAAGAGAGACCAAATTTTCGTAGTACACAGTCCATCTCTCATCAGTATACCAGAAGATTGTAAAGTGATAATCAAACAACTGAAATTCAATAACAATATCAAAATTCATAGACGGAAAGCTCTAATTTTGCCAAAAATAAAATATTTTTCTACAGAAAAGATACAAAAATTCCAGAGCCATAATATTACCAAAATTGACTTTGAAAATCTTTACGCAATTAATAATATGGCCAAACAATTAGTACCAATTAGAGGAACACATATTCCTTTACATACGACTCCATTGGTGACCACCTCAGTCATAGCAGTTATTCTAATCTTGATCACTCTGTATATTATTAAACAAAGAAGATCAAAACAACGAAACGAGCATGATATAGAATTAGAAGAATATTCCGGCATTGAAGAAGATTCCACAAACCAGCATCCCAAAAATAACTCCGTTATTTTTCGGACTCAGTGAGGGAGGAGTTACGCCACTGGATTCCCCAGAATCTGCACATTGTAGGACAATAGAAACTACGCAATACAATATTATAAATAGAGGGACATTTCAATTAAGACAACTTTTGCTTCATAGTTTTTGCTACATAACTTTTGTCTGGTAAACTTTTGCAACTTAACTTTTGTTTCATAACTTTTGTTTGTTCTTTTGTAAATTTGTATTTTCAAAAAGTAAATAAAATAATTTTTAAAAACTCCTTTTCAAAACACAAAGTTATAATTGGCGCCTCGCTTAGATTACTCATCGTTTGTTCGTTGTCGAATGTGTACCATTTTATTGTTGTTATAAAGTTTGAAAGTGGTGTATAAAGAGTGAAGAAACAGTGTTGTTGATTTATATGATGAGTAATATTAAAAAAGGCTGCTATAAATACTGTATTGTGCCTAATTGCACGAGCACAACAATTAAAACACCAAACAAAATATTTTTCCATGTACCTTTGCAAACAGAAAAGAGAAAGAAATGGTGCTAATTAATAAAGCGAGATTTAATTGGACCCAAAAGTATCAAATACGTATGTGAAGAACATTTTGGTGTGATTTAACACTTTCTTATTTACTATCAAGATATAATAATTAATAGATATTAACTAATGGTGTAATTGCAAACAATATAATATTACATATGTTACTTATGTAATATCAAATACACTAGTTTAATTTTTTTGTATCTCTACAAACTCCATAAATGCATGCAGTAATATGCAACCGTCATAAGTAGAACATTTTACTTTGCAAAAACTCCAGAAAGATCACAAAATTGACTTTAAAGTCTTAAGCTATGTTTATTGCAGAATGTTTAACAATTCGTTAAGTGTATTTGCAATATGTAAAATTTATGTTTATACCTTTATAATGTAACAAGTAGACTAGTTAAATTTTGTTCTATATATCTATTCATTTTATTATTACAGATTGAAAATGATACAGAAAATTTAATAAAGTTTAAATTGGTCGGTGGAACATTAAAATTGAAATCAGAAATATACCCTCACAAGTTTGATTGCCAGAAAGTAGTAAAACCTTTAAGAAAAAGTGGAGCATATGAAAAAAGATGAAAAACAGAATGTTTAAATGAGATTTTAAAAGATGATGTTCCATCGACCTCAGGTTGTCAACCTTTCGAAATCATTAATTGTGATCCAATATATGAAGAGAAAAGTGTACCAAAGGACCCTTTATCCGAGGATTGTATTTTGAAAAGTGTACTAGGTAGTCCTAAGAAAAAATATAAACATAAAAAAGTGTAAGTTAATATAAAAACTTCACAAAAAACAAGGAGGTGCAAACAGTAAGGTTTAGAACGAAAAAAAGGGACATGGAAAATAAGCGAAAAAAAAATCTGTTCCTCGCCTGAAAGTTCTCCTTCAAAAATGTCTGTGTCATCTTGTAGTAGCACAAGTTCAGATAGCATGTCAAATACAATCAAACCTAACTTTTGTAAAGATACTATACTTAAAATAAACACCAACATCGGTTTTTATTTGGGATTACCAGAAGAAGTATATTTTCTAACGAAACAATTATCTGAAAGCATTGCTTCGCCAGTAAGAGATATTTTAATTTCATTAAAAAAAAAATTCGTCTTAACGACCCACATATACGTCTGGCCATTGACTTCGATGCCAGCACAAGTTTAATAGGAAAAATATTTAACAGAACAGTTCCGTTAATAGCCAACCGCATAAAACAGTTTATTTTTTTTCCGCCGATGAAACAAATTTATGAGAAGTTACCCATATCTTTTAGAAAGAGATATTTTAAAACTGTCAGTGTATTAGATTGCTTTGAAATACGAATAGAAAAACCTTCGAGTGCCAAGCAACAGTCTTTGACCTGGTCTGAATATAAACATTGTAATACAATTAAATATTTGATTTCCATTACACCTGATGGATTAACTAACTACATTTCGGATGGTTATGGTGGAAGGGCCAGTGACACAATAATATTTGAAGATTGTGACTTTTTGTTGAATTTGTCACCGGGATATTCTGTTATGGCTGACAGGGGTTTTAAAAACATATCTCATTTGCTAGAAACTAAAGGTTGCCATCTTATAAGACCTCCAAGCGTTTCTGCAAACACGGTTAGTTCAAAATTGGAAGTAATGGAAAAGAAACGTATAGCAGCGCTACGTATAAATGTTGAGAGATTAATAGGTAGATTAAGAAATTTTTCCATGGTAGCCCCTCACGCTTGTATCGATACTAAAGTCATTTGTATGTTTTCATTGTGGATTTCATTGTTGTGATTGCATGTTGTATGGTTAATGTTCAAAATAAATTAATAACACGTAATTAAAACGTATTGTGTTTTATTTTTAATCTGCAATCAATAAATCAAAAATTAACTTCCAAAACAATGTACACCGTTTAATTAAATTTTTGCAGTATTCTTCATTATAAAATACTTCAAAAACATCTACTTGTTTAGAAGTCTCAAAATCATCGTGAGCGATGCAAAAATAAGCTTTCAGTTTTTTTTCAAAGTGCATTTGTAATTACACTTGGGCTTCGCATTTTGGTGTTAAGTTATTTGAATTAATATATTTGGTTAAATTTTTGTTCTTCATCGGACATTTAATTTCAATAATATGGTCTTCTGTAATACCATCTGGAGAGGCACCCAACAAAGGATATTCTTAATAATTTCTTAATATTTTTAATTTTTTCTACCTCTCTCCTTACATCGTTTTCTAGGCGTTTTTGACTACTAAACTGAACCTTACTACTCTTGTATTTACAAATCAGGTAGTGTAGTGAAGCTTTCATCTCCAAGTTTACATCCTTAAAATATGTCATTATTTGTATGTTGTTCGCATTTCGTTTCTTGCATTCGCTAATAAAAGTATTACAAAATTCATTATCTTCTGTTATTTCCGAAATTGTTGCGCAGTCTTTGTTAAAATCTTTGGCTTTAATAAATTTAACGTTACTTCCAACATTAGAAAGCGCTAGTTTCATCCAGTAGCACTTTACTGAAGTAGTTGCAGGTGCCTCACTAATTTTAAAAAGCCACATTAAAAAAGCTACTGTATGTTTACATCCACCTTGATTAGCAGCACAGTCATGACAAACAACACTTTCAACCTTTTCCTCACTTTCGTCACAAACCAATGTACAGTAATAAGGTTTACTTTTTACTTTATGTTCAGGTGAAATTCTGCATTTTACAGTACATTTATTGCCTTCGCGTTTCACCTGGACATATCCGACAGCCTCATCTCGATAGGATTCTCTGCAGGCTCTGAAAAATTACCAATACTTAGGTACTTACTTAATTAATATTGTTTTAATCAACTTTACTTATGGACGACCATCATAATGATATATTAATGATATTATAATAACTACAAGCCACTACTGAACTTTTCATGAAAACATAGTAAGTGTTCTTATAAAATTAATATGCAAGTAAAGAATTATTGATTGGTCGGTAAAAACATTAAACAAATTGGTAAAAGAATAATGTTTGCATTATTATATCTTTGCTTTATCAGCCAAAGAATTTCTATATTAGTAGTTAAGTAGTATGTAGACGACTATAATATTAAGCGAAAGTAAATAGATACTTACTTAGAAAGTTTTACTCCTTTTATTTCAGCACTTATATAAGATGGATTGGAAGAAAAAAAATCCATCACTGTATAAATATCAATTTTTGGCATATTATCACTTTGACCTTTTACAAATCCTTCTTCCATTACGATAAAATAAAATTTGAACGCTACTACACGTGTAACACTTCTTGCTGGTTCAATGCAGAATAAATGGACCGTTCGGGACTCTGCACTCTGCCGCTCCAATACGGAGACGTGACGTCAGAAACAAAGTCGAAGCGATAATCATTTCGCGCGGAAATTCTCAACTTTAGTATTCTATATCTCCGTCATTTATTAACGGATTTCATTTTTTCTTTTACTGATTTACCAGTTTTATTCTATACTTTGACTCTATTTGACTGAAAAACATATTATCAACAATATGAAACTTCTCTATTCAACTAATGAGTAATATCCACAAGGAAACTAAGTTCCTATAGTTGGCTATATACCATATATTAAAAAAATTTTAATAAAATCCTTTATAAAAAAGGGGTTTTTATATACCTTTTTATAAAGAAAAAAAAGAGGTTAATCTTTGTAAATAGGTATATTTTATAAAAACCCTTAAAAGGGCTACATTAAAAACACGAACGTTTTCGGAACAACAGTTCCATCATCAGGTTAAAAATACATAAAATAAGTATAAACCATTTAATTAAAGCAAACGTGGTTTAAAATTTTGACTAAGGTTAAAAAAGCAAAATGGTTATACTTACAGGTTACCATGCCTGAGCCACCAAAATATTTGGGTAAAACCCCTTTAAAATATATTATGTTACCAAAGATTGTACATGATGTTGTTAATATTATTTGATGTTTAATATTTTAATTAAATTTTACTTCAGGTAACATACACCCATGCTTTAAGTGAGTTCCAGTGTCCGGAGAGTAAACCTCTTCAAACGGACTTCAGCTGGTAACTGATTGACAAGATACCCATGAACGGACGAGAGGCTAATTGCCACCTTGCATTCCATCTTCTGATTGGACGACTGGATGACATTTTGACACCAACACCGACACCAGTTATTGAGGTTAGGTATTCAACATTTTTGTGTTTTGTGTATTGTTGTTGTGAACCTCGCGTTAAAAATATTTACTCAACACTTCATTTTGGTTTATTTTGTGTTTTTTAAATTGTATTAAAAATTGTTTGTATTGTGTTGCATTTGTAACAAATCTTATTCAACAATATTCAACATAAACAAGCACATCAAGAACCCAAAATCGTCGGATGTGACAAATCAAAGTGGAATTATAAATGCTTGGAAAAACTATGCAATAGTTCATTTCAACATAATATTGGTCTAAGAAGTCATTTATCAGATTACCACAAATTTCCAATTGAAATTGAGATAAAGAAATTTTTTAAATATTGGTGGCAAGTATAAGTTTAAAATTTAACAATTTTACATAAAACACAATCTTATAACATATTGTATGCTCCATTTCATTAGTTATTATTGAAGTGAATACTTCTTAGAGCTTGGTATGATGTTTTAGACGATCTCGAAATCCTATTTAGTGTGACACATGTAGTATATTACAGTATACGGTATGTAATATACATAATACACATACATACACTTATATAAAAGATTTTAAATGTTTAGTGGTTAAATTATGTCAGATCTAAGAACAATGGGGCTGCCCACTGACCCAACTATTATGGACGACCGTTCAAGATGGAAGCAAGTTGTGCAGTCAGCCAAAACCCACCGCGGGTTGTAGTGCTACGAGAAGAAGAAGTGTTTATTATAAAAGCAGAAGCAAAATAGGCAGACATACAGTTTTATTAACCTACATAAGTAATAACATGCTATAAGAAGTATTCACTTCTGTCGGCACTCACCAAGTGCCATGCCCTTTTTTTATTACATTTTAATTATTATTTTTATACAAAAAAAAAAAAAAAAAAAAAAAAAAAAAATATATATATTATTTTTTAGACAGTTAATATGGTATGGACACGTACAGAGGATGGACGACAACAGATGGCCAAAAAGAGCTATGGAATACAATCCAAGTAATAGAAGGAAACGAGGAAGACCAGCCAAGTCTTGGATACAAGGTGTTATGGAAACCATGAAAGATAGAGCAATTGATGAAGACACCTGGAGAGATAGAAAAAGATGGCGATCGAAATGCGGAAAGCGGCAGAAGCTGTAGGATCCCCGCTTATATATATATATATATATATATATATATAATTATTATTTTTGTTTTAGAATTTTATGCTTGGAAAAGTTTAATTGAAAAGACAACCAAATCAAATTATATAATTTCAAGAAAATATAAATTCAAGGGTAAACCAGTAATTATCTATTCATGCAATAGATCTGGTAGGTACTTACTCATATTCAAATCATTCTTTGCTTTTAATTAGGCATTCTGTTTTATTAGGAAAACTAAGAACAAAAAGCTCTGGTATAAGACTACCAAAAAGTCAAGGGACATGTAAATTGGGAAGATATTGCATTAGCTTGATTAAAGTTGTTAAAGCAGAAGAAATTGTAACAACTTGGGTGAAAAGTCATTATTTCCATGATTTTGAATTACAGCACTTAAGACTTCCAAAGATGGACAGATCATTAGTAGCTTCAAAACTAACACTGGGAATTCCACCCTCAAGGTAAATTTTATTTTTACACATTTTATAACTAAGTTTTTTTGGGATTTTACAGTCAAAAATTTTATGTATTTATTATTTTAGGATCTTAGATTCATATAGACAAAACATTGAAGAGGATATAAATCGTGAAGATCTAATAACAAAAAAGGATATACGAAACATTAAAAGTTCATATCATTTTAACATTTCGGAAGGGGTTAAACATGAAAATGATGCAGTTTCTGTGGACCTATGGGTAAAAATGTGTGAGGAGGATGAAAATAATCCTATATTATTTTACAAAGCACAGGGGGAGACAGATATTGTCTATAAGCTGAATAATGTGGATTTTTGTATTGTTATAATGACTGTGTTTCAGAAAAATATGTTAAAAAAATTTGGATGTAATATAATTGCTATAGACGGGACTCATGGGTTAAACAATTACGACTTTGAGTTAACTACTCTAATGGTTGTGGACGAGTTTGGTGAAGGTACACCAGTGGCTTTTTTGTTTAGCAACAGAAAAGACACATACATTTATGAAATTTTTTTCAATTTAGTAAAGTTAAATATTGGAGTTTTACATTCAAAAACTTTTATGAGTGACATTGTTTCAACTTTTTATAATGCATGGTGTACTGTCACGGGACCAGCAATTTACCAATTATTTTGTTCATGGCATGTTGATAGAGCTTGGCAGCAAAATCTCTCAAAAATAAGGGATAAGCTTAAAAGATCTGAGGTATATAAGGTAATTAAGGTTGTTTAACAAAATACGAATATAAATGAGTTCCATAATGTTCTTAATAATACAGTTTCCCAGTTGCTTTTAGATACTGATACTCAAGAATTTGGTATTTACTTTAAAAATAATTATAGTTTAATATATGAAAAGTGGGCTTATTGCTTTAGGGAGGGTTGTGGCATTAATACAAATATGCGCATAGAATCTATGCATAAAGTAATAAAATATTTTTATTTAGGTGGCAAAAAGGTTAAAAGGTTAGATAAGAGTCTACATTGTTTAATGAAATTTGTTAGGGATAAGTGCATTGAAAGACATATAAAGCAAATAAAAGGGAAAAACTCAATTCATATTAAACAAATTATTTTAAGACATAAAATTGCTGTTACAAGTAATTTTTCAGTAAGTGTTGATTTAGAAAATCGCAATATTTGGTATATAGATAATATTTATTGTATAAAAAAGTTATTTGAGCACAGTTGTTGTGTTTTAAAATGCAAAGAATGTGACTTATGTTGTCACACATATTCATGCACATGTAATGACTTTTGTATTGGTAACACCATATGTAAGCATATTCATTACATATCATTAAACTATGATTTAAATAAATTTGAAAGACAGGAGGAAAAGCATCAGCATCACTTCAATAATTGTAAATTTTAAAGTATCCAATATTTAAATAAATCTGACATTTTAAGACAGAATTTTTCTGCAAATATTGTAAATACAATAGATAAATTACAAAATGTAGACCATAAAAATCTAGATGAACTAATATTACAAATTAAAAGTCACTCGGATACTATTAAGAAGTTACTCGAGTTGCCATCTACTGCTTCTAAAACATTTACCCATGATACTGTTAATTCTAGAGAACCTGCCAATAAAAAAATTATAAAGCAAAGTAGATTTTTCTCAACACAAAAAAAAAGAAAAACAAATGTAAACCCTTTTAAAAAACCTGTTACCTCTGAGGTGGTAAATATCAGACAGACTCTAAAAAATGATTCTAAGGAATTATATATTTCTAATGATCCAGAGGAGGATATACAATATATATACAATATATATATATATACAATATATATATATATATATATATATATATATATATATATATATATATATATATAAAGCAAAAATTTCAATGACAAATATTATCGGCAAATTTTTGGAACTCCTATGGGATCCACCTATTCTAGTCAACTTTGTACTAGATGACCTTATTAATGAGAGTATCAAGAAGTTAGATTTCCAGGTTCCCTTTGTAAAACGGTATGTCGACGATCTGATTTTAGCAACCCCCTCGGATAAGGCGGTTGACACCTTATCAGTTTTTAACTGCTTTGATCCTCACCTACAATTCACATGTGAATTTGAGGTTGATAACAGTATCCCGTTTTTAGATATGCGAATCATTCGCACACCGGATAACAGATTAGTCACTACCTGGTACAGAAAAGAAATGGCTAGCAACCGTTTCTTAAATTACTATTCGACACACCCAATCAGATATAAACTTAAGGCTACGGTTACTATGCATGCGAATTCGTACGAAATTTTGTTCTTAGGTGTTCTGACGAATTCGCTTGAACAAACAAATAAATGCTTTTCAATGGAAGTGTTTAACAGTGGGTGCGATTTCCTCGTCAGAATACGTGCGTCGTCGTCAGTACGATTTGAGAGTTCAAACAACTTTGTTATTTTCGTACGAATTATTCCGAATAGCGGCTGTTTTGCGACACATACCAGCAGTAAGTAAAGTTTTCTTTTTTTTATTAAGAATTTTTTAGCGAATTACACCTAATCAAGTAGAATTATGATGTTAACAAACATGGATGTTTAATTTGTTAATTCCTTTTTTGCGTTAAACCTTTCAACTATGGATGTTTAAAAACAATAACATTTACATGGATGTTTTGTTCTAGGAACTGCGGACTGTCCACCATGGACATTGAAAAATTAATTGCTTGTGTTCAAGAGATTAAGTGTTTGTGGAACATGAGCGAAAAACATTACCACAACAGAGATGTTTGTCGGCAAAGTTGGGAGAAGGTTGCATCACAACTCGACACCAGCAGTAAGCAAAGTTTATGAATTTGTTTGTGATTACACATAGATTAGTTACGAATATATTAATTTACACATAATCATAAAGCAAGTAAATTACCTAAGCAAGTAGAGTTATAATGTTAACATTTCACCCATCAATAACAAATCTTATAGAGCTGGAGATTATTATACTAGGTCATATTGATACGGAACCTCACCTGCTGGGCTAACAAAATAAGTTTTCAAAGTTTCTCTAGCATCATTTGCGCTTCTTCCGTAGTTATTATATCTCCGTGAAACTGGAGCATTGTTTTTGGGTTCAAGTCCCATCGCAGGAATATCAAGGGAACTCAGTCCTTCCTTATCAACGATTATGTTATGCAAAAGACAAACGCATTTAACTACGATGTCTACTTTATCTGGATCGATTTGCAGTTCGGTTTTTAAACACCTCCACTTGGATACCAGAATACCAAAGGCACATTTCACACACCGTCTAGCTCTTGATAGTCTATAGTTAAAAATCCGTTCTTCAATACCAAGTCCTTGTCTTGAATACGGCTTCAATAAATAGGTTTTCAGAGGATAAGCATTATCAGCCAATAGAACATAGGGTGCTGGAATGTTAGTTGACGGAATATTTTCATTCTCTGGTATGTTGAGAGTTCTTGCTTCCAACTGTTGATAAATATTTCAATCTGAAAATGTTCCCCCGTCACTTTGCATACCGTATTCCCCAACTTCAACAGCAATGGACTTGTACTTTGCATCGGCTACTCCTTGCAGTACAATTTAAAAATAGCCCTTGCAGTTAAAATATGTCGACCCAGTTTTTTTTGGGCATTTCATGCGAATATGTTTGCCATCTATGCAACCAATGCAGTTGGGAAAATTCCATTTGTTGTAGAAGTCACTCGCGATGTTTTTCCATTCCTCTGTAGTTGGCAACGACATATGTGTACCGCAGAAGCACTCCCATATAGCTTGACATGTGTCGTAAACTATGCTTCGAATACCGCAGTGGGAAATTCTGTATGAGAAGCTAAGTGCTCGAAAAGACATCCCAGTAGACAGAAATCTGAAATAAGAAACAAATCTACTACACACTAAATCAACATTATTTAACAAAACAATAATTCAATACACTAAAATAATAGTAGGTTACAAATGAAAACCAGATTAATTGGTTCTCATTTCAATAATTTCAGGTGAAACAGCCAAAACTAAGTGGCGAGGTTTGTGGGACACGTTTCGCAAGGAATTGAGCAAGTATCCTGAAAAACGAAGCGGAGACGAAGGAAGAATCATCAAAGAGTCTAAGTGGGCCTATTTTAGAAGCATGGAGTTTTAAAGGACCAATTTCAAAAAAGACAACTGCAGGGTAATGTCCCGAGACCCACCCAGCCAACATCTGGTTATCACCTCATAACACAGTGGATGAAACAACGCCACCACAAGCATTTTCTGCACCCAAGAAAAAAGTAGCGAAGATAAATAATGCCACTATCGTCAGAAAATTGATGGATTTTGAAGAAGAGAAACTTCGAATGATCAAAGAAAGAAATTCATCTCCACGAAACGACGATCCGGACTATCATTTTCTGATGAGCCTACTACCTTATTCGAGGAAAGTGCCAGATGACAGAAAACTGTACGTGAGGACTAAACTCCAACAAGTTTTTTGCGAAGAGGAGGAAAGATTTGGAGGTAAATATACACCACAACCAATTCACCATCCAACTCATACATTTTCCACTTATTCATCGACGAGTGATAGTCAACAAGATGACCTTGCTTCGTACTTTTCTAATGTAACACCGGACGACAAATATTATTAAAAACTAAGCGCTACTTGTTCGTTCAATTTTGCTGCGTTTAATTTAACTTTTTGTATTTTATTTTATTATTGAATATTTCAAATTGTTATTGAAGTAAAGAACTAAATATATAGTATACAGTGTAGTTCATCTTTTTCTTACCTTAAAGTTACAGCCAGTCTGTGTTTTGGCGAAATACATTCGCGAAAATTGGAGAACTTTTCGATCCTTTTTTCAATCCCCTTTAGTATGTAGTCGAAAGTTTCAGGTGTCATCCTGAAGTACTCAAAAAACTTCTCTGGTTGGTCCCATATCTCTCGAAACAACATACGAAACTCTCCTTTGTCGTCTCTACCGCTAAACAACTGGCTCACGTGCTCCGATTTTCCACTATTTAAAATTAATGACTTTAATAAAGGATTATCCAAAAAATATAGATCATCGAGTTCGTAGATTTTCGCTGGGTGGCAGAAACGTACTGACGATCAAAATGCGTCCACAGTGTAACACCTTGCTCTGACGACGAGTTCGTCAGAACACGTAAGAACAAAATTTCGTACGAATTCGCATGCATAGTAACCGTAGCCTAACCTGGTACAAGCCCTCAGCCTAGAGTACACATGTTGACACACCCGCTTTACAAAGAAGAATCTCTCAATCTACTGAAGTACATTCTCATAGATAACTCCTATCCGGCATCCTTCATCAATAAATTTCTATATTCCAAAAGCTATGGACAGTCCATTACGGAAACACCCAACGGGCTAACATTAGCGTCCATATCTAACAAAATACAGATGAATAAGTCCCCCCTCACTCCTGAACAAACCACAAAATATGCTTCGCTCCCGTACTTCCCACAAATCACTAACAAGCTTAACAAACTTTTCAAAAACTTACCCGTCAAAATAGCCTTAAAAAATACCAGAACCTTAGGTAAGTTATTTTCTAAGACAAAAACTCCATTGGCCCCTCTAGAACAAACTAATGTCTATTATGTACCCTGTGCAGAGTGCAACTCCTGCTACATTGGCCAGACCAGCCGCTCTCTTCAAGTTCGACTAACGTCCCACAAAAGCGACATTAGGATTTCTAAAACCATCTTGTGCCCTTGCACAGCATGCCATTTCAACCAAACACAGTATCGACTTCACGAATACCAAAATACTGTGCAAACAAAAAAATTATCATAAGCGATCCATCCTTGAAATGTGTCAAATTCTAAAACATCCATCGTCCCTAAATAAGAGAACCGACATCGACAACTTGAGCCAGATATATCACTCTCTCATCATACAAAACAAATAAAAAAACCCGTTATAAGACAGTAACTTCATTCCCATTCTTCTTTCCATTTTTTTGTTTGGTTGTTTTTTAAAGAAAAAGGAATAAATGAATCATTTTTTAAAAAAGGTATGTCCCCGTTCCGCCCGCTAATTCCCTCAAGAATCGTACCGGCTTGCTACATTCCAGAGAAACACATGTACGACAATAAGCCACATGTGAAAATGATGACATCCTAGAGCTGATAGAAAACAATAGAAAAGATTAGTGTGGTTTGACCCTCGAAAGAGCTTAAACCAACATTCAAATGAAGCCATCGGTTAAAATCAAATGAACTAGTGTTCTTACAGTTTTTCTTTTATTTTTTTGTTTCGTTTCTCTCGTTTAGTTGTCAATCTTTAATGTTAAGTTATCGTAGAGTTTTTATAACATCCAAAAACCCTGCAAATTGTTTTTGTAAGTATGAACCCTGTTGGTTGTTTACTTATATTCTAAAATCTTTTTTATTTGAAGTGAACTGATGATGCTTTTAAAAGTAAAAGCGAAACGTATTCGAATAAATCAATAAAGTAGTTGACGACTTTACTGTGTACTAACTGTACTGTATTTTTATCTTTAACAAATATAATAAATAAGAGAAGTCCAATAATGAGACCCCTGAGGTCACAGATAGTCGCTGAGATAAACAATTTCCATATTTTACATACTGACACTTACCAGACACATAACTACTTATCCACTCAAGTATTTTACCTTCATATCCATATCCTTGTAATTTAGCAATAAGCAGATCATGGTTAACTCTGTTGAAGACTTTAGAGAAGTCTGTGTAGATAGCATCAACCATAGACCCTTATGTTCAATTGAATTAGTAATAAAATTAGTATACAGTATTATGTTTGTGTATGTAGACTTACCTTTAGAAAAGCCATGTTGCTAACATGAATTTTATAATACCTATATAGTGATATATAGGTTTATAATATTATGTAATTTAGTGATATAAATTTACAATCAATTTATTTATATAATGTTAACATGTAATAAATAAATATAATATAAACATAATTTATTTATTTCATCATTTTATAATATGTATAAGGTTTAACCTAAAACACTTAAATAAAATATTCTACATTAACGAGATAAAGAGTGTTTAATTACAAATATACACAAATACATAATCTTATTGTTTTGCTTATTTCACATGAATGTCTTTAATCCCGTAGATTTTTATTTTTGGGGACATATGAAGACCCTTTTGTTCAATAAATTAATCACTGACTAGAATTATGACACAAAAGAAAAAGAGAATACTGCAAATTTTATTAGAAATCAACCAAACATATTTCTAAAGGTTAGGAGAAATTTTTTCTGATATAATTCAAAAATGTATTGAAATGAAAGAAGGCGACTTTGACAATGTATCAAATTGATTTATTGTTACAGTAGTCTAAATAAATATTTTTTCAATGGTATTATCTTTTGTAGCCAATCATTTTATTAACAAGCTCGAGATCCGAAAACTTACCACGGAAAATTGTTTTAGTATAATAAGAAGTTATGATTTTTTATGAATAAAAAAATTAATATGAAAAAATCATTTGAAATGAAATTTACTAAATCTACTAAATGTATAACTTTATTAGTGACATAGTTATGACTCGTGGAAAATGAAATATAGCAATAAAATAAGATTATGTATTTTAAACATATCCTCTAACACAAATACATAACTTGACAACTACTTACTCTATTACATTGAGACAAAAGGTTGATATTTACGTAAAAAGTAATGAATAATCAAAAACAGGCTGTAATGATTATTACAACAGCAGTGTAGATTGTGAGGTGAAAAAAGGAAGTATTTAAAATCCTTAGAGAATACGAAGATATCATATTGTTGCAAACTGTGTTATAACATTTTAAAATAAAAATGTTTATATATTGTTAAATACAAACACATAAATCATGTACAATTAACTACAAAAATAACAACAAAATAAAAATATATTATAAACTGGCCCAAAAGTTTTTAAAACCCTTAGAGAACATGAAGAAATGTATTGCTGCAAATTTTATATTATAAAATTTTTAAATAAAAATATTTTTGATCAGATTCATCATCAGAGAATTTGATTGATATTTCGTAATTAAGGTATCATTTTATAATCAATATATTTATATATTGTTAAATAAAAAAAAATGTTTATAATTTAATAAGCATTATACCATATATGTTACAATTACATTTTCAAAAATTAAATCAAACCTAAAACATACTACAATGTAAACCTACGAATACACCTAAAAGATACTACTACAAATAACAAGGTTTATAACACAGACATTACAACTTTGAGGAACCTGACATAAAATTCATTAATATAGCAAGACTTACATGGATAGAGCATTTCATCAGGCAAAAGGTAGGTGCAACAGTCAGAAAGGTTTTTGACAAAAGAGGGCTGATATGACAATGAGCCAGAAGAAGACCCAGATTTAGGTATCGAGACAACCTAGAGGATAATTTATATTCTATTGGAATTATAACCTGGAGAAGAGTTGGCAGACACAGGTGTGAATGGAGGATTGTTCTGAAGAAAGATGTGATGCCACTGATGATGATAATGATACATTGTCACAAACTATCTACAAATTGTCCTAAAGTCCTCAAATCTGTCAGAAGAGTGTAATATTTTAAAATATTCCCATTTCACTTTGCCCTTATTGATTGCCTTTCACAACTTCTTGTCTTTTTTCTTCTAGGATTGTAAATTGGCTCCTGCCCCAAATTTGTCATGCTTCATTTACATTTGAGAAAACAAACCTTTTTAGTTTTAGCTAGAGTTTGTCAACTTGTTCCTGTAAGATAAGAATTTTTGTTAACATCATCAAATGTCTTTAGACAAAGTTAAAGAAATTTTAAAATAGTGCATTAAAATAAAATATTTGTACCTGTTTCTGCAATTTTCTCTACTTCAATATTAAGCGGCTGGTAGAGTTCAACTGGATCAAAACTGTAATCAAAATAAACAGTTTCGTCTTTATCCTTCTACAAATAATTTTTGGTAGTACATGAGTACTTTGGTTGGTACCAATTGATTCATTATAGATTGTAGTGGAAAACAGCATGTAAAACATATAAAATAACTCATCTTTCTAATAAAACAATCTCTTACCAATTGAGGTAGCTGTTGATGTAGATGGCCCTTGTATTGGGCAATCAAATGCATTAAAAAAAATAAGTAACACAGCTTCTCTCTTTATAAGACACATCTCTTTAAATATGTTAAAAAATAGAGACAATGCAGCTTGATCGGAGCGATTGCTTAAACAACGTGGAAAAATCTCATCAGTATAATATTTATTCAACACTAAAGCCCGATTGATGTAATCTAACCGGCGACCTGCTATTTCTATAACTCAAGGAACTATCATTTTTCATATATTTTTTTCCTAAACAATTTAGAATTTAAACATAACTTCAATAGGTCACGTGACAAAATCGTCGAATGAAAAGATGGAACATACTGATTACCTAACCTCACTAACTGATGTCAAAAATGTCATCCAGTCGCCCAATGAGAAGATGGAATGCAAGGTGGCAATTAGCCTCTCGTCATGAACGGTGTCGAAAACAAAATGTGAAAAACCATGAAACAATATTAGTTAAACATAGCATTACTACAGCCAAAAGATTCAAAACTTTGATGATGTTAAAAATGATAACAGCAATCCAGGTGTTGGGATTTAAAAATTTTTAATTATTTAATATTGGATATAAAAGATGTAAAATTACTGATGTTGTTAAAGGTCATGTTTAAGAGAATGACGTATGCATTAGGCAGCTTATATTACTCTTTGTCGTATGGAGTGTGGTCTAAAAAGTGTAATTTGTGACAAATTAGCTTAGATATATGGAATTGTCCTTTTATGTTGCTCACATCTAAGACAAGGTAAAATTGAATAGAAAAAAAAGGTTAATATAAGTGAGTCCAATAAATTGAGAAAAGGGATTAAAAATCTTCCGGCTGAAGGAATTAAAGTTATAACATATGGAATTAATTTAAAATTGAAAAGGCTGAGCTCCTCAGAGACTTGATAAGAATAAAAGTAAAGGAAATGACTAAAGAATAAAGAAGAGGGGGTTAAAGGAAAATAAATGGGTTAATCAAAAAATTTGAGATAATAGAGGTCCTTCATGCTTAAAGCATCTAGCACCCTGAACAAAATATATTTTGGTTGTATTAAATTCGGTACATAAAAGCCTGAAATTTTATTTGTGAGTGTGCTGTACTAAGTTGTTGACTAAGAGAGGGAAGCAATGGTTGATTAAGGGTTTTGGTGAAGTGGGAAATAGTGAATTTTGATAAATTGTTGGGTTATGTTTAAATGGTTACTGAGTTTAGAACTAATGAGTGGATGGTAGATATATGAAATGACAGAGAACTAGCAAAAGAAAAAAAATGGACAGGAATATGATGTAAACGATAATGAAGAGTGTAAAAATGATGAGATATGATAGATATGGATGGTTATGAAGTTAACAATAGGGTCGGAAAAAATTGGGAGGGAGGGTTGTGACAATAGTGTAAAGGGAAGTAAACACTTCCACCTTCTCACAACATCTCGCACAACATAAACATACCCTCAATATACCAGAAAAAGTACAAACTGTATAGGGCAACCTGGTGCTCATGGTCTGGAGTAAAACCAAGAACAAAAAATTTTATCGCCAGACCGTGTGTACCAAAAATGACCACACTGTTTTTCCCTTGTTTTAATTGTCAGAACGTCAAATTATCAAGCACACACAAAAACTAATATAACTTTGATGTCAGAAGTAAAAAAAAATCCTTTGGTCCGAGACGAAAGGTGCGCGTTTAAGCTTTGGGGCTTAACGTGTTAATTCAGCAAATACAAAACACTTCAAGCGTAAGCTACAGATTTGGTCCTTCGATACAAATAATACACATGTCCACCCTTAATTAATTCATAAATAATACAATAATACATAGTGATTGTGAAGTCACGCCAAGCCGAAAGCGCCGTTGAAGACAGGGGCATTTAAACCCATACACAGAACCAGCTCCAGCCAATCAGCCAATTCAAGGTTCAACATTCAAGAGCGGTGCGCTGTATCGATATTCATCTGGACGACAAGAACTTCATCTGGGCTTCTGGCGACTAGAACTCTTAAGGCAATACAGTCAATTATATTGGCAGCAAAACTGTAACGTATTAATTATTCAATAAGAGCTATATTCCCTACTACCTTTCTTTCCTATACTAAAATTAAAAATTTGCATTCTTTCTATTCATATTATTTTACGATTTTACGGTATATATTTTACTATCATATTAAATATTACGTAGACATATTTAATACAAATAGTCAATTATTTATTTTTCGTATTATTTTAGGATATATTTTACTATTATTAAATATTATTACAAACAGGCATATTCAATACATAAATGGTCAAGTTTTATTTGCATTCTTATAAAGCAGTTGTTGATTTATTAATATTTGCTTATTTGTTTTTAATTCAGACATATGTAAATAAATGCATGTCTCAAATTGATTCATTTGACGACAGGGACTTAAAAAACAGAATTGGACACATTGAAAGTCTACTAGCTGAATATTCAGTTATGCAGATAGAGATTAAATGCTTGGTACAGGAAGAGGACTGGCAAAACGAATACAAAACACGCGAAACCTTTGAAAATGATTTTTATTCGATAATTGCACAAGCGCAAGCCCTGATTAAGGAAAATAGCACAGACAATGCAAATTCCATTGCGAATTCAAATAATAATAAATTCAATTTTTCAGAAGTAAAGTTGCCAGCCATCAATTTGCCAATATTTTCAGGCGAATGTGGTGATTGGCTACAATTTAGAGATTCATTTGACAGTTTGATAAATAACAATAGTTCAATTAGTAATGTACAGCGGTTTCATTATTTAAGTAGATCTTTACAGGGCGAAGCATTCGAAATTATTGCAAACATGCAGGTCTCCACCCTCCACCTTCACCTCTTGCGAAAGTTGTACCAGTAGCATGCATGTCAAGCCTGGCCTTGGCTTTATCACTTTGAAGCTTCAAACTTTTACGTGCAAATTCTTAGACTTTTTCTAATTTTTCTTTCAAATTTTCAATGTAGGTCGGGGATGAACGTTCTTCTTCGCAGGGAGGCAATCTTCCGAAAATAAGATCTTGAGGAAGCTTCATTTCTCTTCCGGTGATCATCATTGATGGAGAATAACCAGTTGCTTCATGTTCGGAACTTCTATAGACTAACAGGAAAGGTATTGACAAACAGTTCTATTATGTCTTTCGACCATCCCACTGCTGTCAGCAATGTTACAGTTCTTGAAAATTAAGTTTATTCAACACTAACAATATTACAATACTTTTTAACTAACTGAAAACTATAACTTCAACATTACAAATTCAAAATACATCTGCTAAATATTTCTTTATCCCACCGTTGTCACCAAATTTTCGATCTCATTTTCATTACACAACACAAATGTGTATTTGTCATTCTCACGCCGCGTTCTACCATGCGCAGTAACCTTACCAACCACTTTTACAATGACCTGCCCTGAGACCAACGATCGTAAAATGAGTTCTGGCTTTATCATACTAAGTAAATCTGGATATATTTCATCACGTACCGTCGCACCCCATATGGAGACAGTCCCTTTATCACCAATTATTTAGCTGAAAGCTTCAATCTTGAAGCACTATCTAGAACGAAGTTGACTCGTTGGGTCTTTTCACTACCTAACTCGCATTATTTGCATCGGTTCCTAAAATATATGGATTCACCTGGAATGTTGACTCCAAATAATGAAATTAAGTTGTCGGATTTCTCACTGCAAATGGTGAAATTTAAATTTATGCAATACGATTCACCAGATATTTACTCGGTGAGTTCGGTTGAAGATGAAGCGGATGACATGTACATTCGAGCGTTAGCTGTATGGATTAGTTCAATTTATATATCTAAGGGTATTAAGCTCAAGGCAGTCAGTGATGAAGTAACTGCAGTGATGAATGATGTGTATCATAGCTTTAGTACAAACTACAAAGCGTTATTGCAGAATGAACCTGAGTATGCTCGGTTTGCCGATTTGGTTTATGGTTATAATGGAATAAGAGCTATAATGATTGAAGCACGTACAAATGGAAATGGGGATGTCTTCCTAAATTTAAATTTTAGAAATGTTGAGGCATGGGCTCGATCCTCCATAAAAATGCTTTTATATGAGGCGATAGCCTCCTCATGGAAACAGAACAAGAGGAAGGCCCCGTAAAAGATGGATAGACGACGTAGAGAGGGATCTTAAAACCATGAACATCAGGCAGTGGCGAAGGAAAGTATCCGACAGGGCAGAATTGAAGAACATTGTTAAGCAGGCCAAGACTCACAAAGGGTTGTAGCGCCATTAGAAGAAGAAGAAGAAGAAGAAGCCTCCTCATTCAATGATTTTATTCGTCATAGACATCCTGATGGTATGAGGATGGATGAAATGCAGGCGATGGCAAGTGTGCTATTGTCATATACCTACGATAAGAATCTGTTGTCTGCGTAGTCCATTGACGAAAAAGAAGAAGTAGTTCGAGAACATTCAAGATGACATCGAAAATTCTTAAAATGTCTAGTGAAGTTTGGAACGTCAGAAAATATATAATTTTACAGTTGACAGTTAGTTAAAAAGTATTGTAATATTGTTGGTGTTCAATAAACTTAATTTTCAAGAAGTTTAACATCATTGGAGACAGCGGTGGGATAAAGAAATATTTAGCAGTTGTTAATGGTAAATACAAGATCCACTGAGTTTGACAAAGAAATGAATACGTCCGGACCCCCTGCATGGTTTTTAAAAATGAAAGAAGATGAAGAGAAGCGTAGACAAGAAGAGAAAGCGGAAAATGAGAAGCGTAGGCAAGAAGGGGAAAAGAAAAAGGAGAGGCGTAAAAAAATAGAGGTAGAAATCATAGATGGTTTATCCCAAATTCACAAAAGTTTTCAGTTAGAGATAAGTCAAATCATTAGTAGAATAGATAAATTAGACGAAATACAAAACAATTTTGAAAATAAAATAGAACAACAAAATGATTTTTCAGCAGGTTTTCCAAAGTCAGCTAAAAATTCGATATTAAAAACATAACGAAAGCCTGCAAGAATTTGAAGCCGACATTAAAAAACTATTGCACTTCGCATACCCTCAGGCACCTAAAGATTTTCTGGAACAAATTGGAATACAGGCATTCATAGATGGACTACAGGATGTTGAAATGCAACAAGCTCTCCGATTACATCACAAATCGCTAAATGGAGCACTAGTTTCAGCCCAGGAGTATGAAGCGGCAAAAAGCATTTCCAGATCTCGCCCAAATTTAAGAGAAATAAAATTTCAAGAAAATGAAGAAATCACAACCGCAGATAACCAACAACCTATTTTATCCCAAATTTTAAACGTACTGCAAATCTTCAACAAAAACCTCGAAATGAAAACTGAAGATGTTTTAATTGCGGGAGAATAGGACATTTTCAAAACAATTGCAGAAGCCGATCCCAAACAAGGAGAGAGAATTAGGCTAGAAGGTCGCCTAGATCGACATCCAGAAGCCCCCAAATTCGCACTTACACTTTACATAAAAATGAACAGAATTTATTACTTAAGGGCTACGTTGAAAATCAAAAATGCACCTTTATTATTGATACTGGTGCAACCAGATCCTTTATTTGAACCGGATTTCTGAATGAGAAACTACAACCCACTAAAACAAACTTAGTTATTGAAATAGCTTCAGGCCACACTATTCCAATTCATGGAGAGATAACGGTAACCATACAGATTGGTAACACCTTGATAAAACACATTTTCCTTGTAGCCGATATTAAAGACGAATGCGTTCTTGGGATGGATATTATGCAGAACAAATTTATCATAGATCTTCAAAATAAAATTTTGTTAATTGAAAATGAAGAAATTGTTCTAAATTTGGAAGAATCGGTACCTCAAGTAAGAGTTATAGTGAGCGAGGATAACGAAATTCCTCAAAATTCTGAAAGTATCATCCTGGCGAGACTGAGTCAAAAACCTGTAGGTCTACATTTCGGCGTTGTGGAAAGCGATGAACTAGTTAGTGATGGAATTTTGATAGCCAGATGCCTCATTAATGTAGATGAGATGATTCCAGTAAGGGTTGCTAATTTGTCTAAAAAGCCTTTTAAATTGAAGAAAGAAAAACAAATAGCATTCTGTACACCAATAGAAAAAATAAGCAAGTGCGAAAAATATTTGAAAAAGAATACAGCTTCCAGTAACCCAGTTGACGCTAGCCTAGTGAAACAACTAATCAAAAATGTTGACCACTTAACAACTAAAGAATTAAACAAAATTAACGAATTTATTAATGAAAACTACGACATTTTTGAATCCGAGAAATCTACAGGCCGTACTAGTTTAGTTCAACATAGAATTTATACTGGAGATGCAACATCAATTCGTCAAGCGCCACGGAGATTGCCATTTGCTAGACAAAAAGAAGTTGAAAACATAATACACGACATGATAAATGCTGATATTATCGAAGAAGCTTCGTCCCCCTGGTTTTCACCAGTAGTCTTAGTAACTAAGAAAGATGGATCTACTCGCTTTTGTGTAGACTACAGAAGATTAAACCAGGTTACACAAAAAGACAGTTATCCGTTGCCACGAATAGATGATACACTAAACACTCTATCAGGTGCCAAATGGTTTTCTACCCTAGATTTAAAAAGTGGCTACTGGCAAGTAGAAGTACATCGTGATGATCGAGACAAAACAGCTTTTTCAACTGGCCGTGGATTCTACAGGTTTCAGGTTCTACTATTTGGTCTGTGTAATGCTCCAGCTACGTTTGAACATCTAATGGAGATGGTTTTAAGAGGACTTACCTGGAAAACGTGTCTAGTATATCTTCATGATATAATGATTATGTCCAAAACGTTTGATGAACATCTGAAAAACTTAAGCGAGGTATTTGACAGATTGAGAAATGCCAATTTAAAGTTAAATTATAAGAAATGTTCACTATTTCAAAGAAAGGCATACTATTTAGGACATATCGTTTCAGTAGAAGGAATTAAAACTGATCCGGAGAAGATTTCAGTTATTAAAGATTGGTCTAAACCAGGAAATAAAAAGGAAATTAGAAGTTTTCTTGGACTCTGTTCATATTACCGAAAATTTATTAAAGATTTTGGCCGCATAGCTAAGCCCCTTTCTCGACTAACCGAAAACAATATTGAATTTGACTGGACACCGGATTGCCAAAATGCTTTCATATATTTAAAAAAACGACTTACAACAGCACCAATTCTAGCATATCCACGACAAGATGGCAAATTTCTGTTGGATTGTGACGCATCTCAGCATGGTATTGGCGCAGTATTATCACAAGAACAGGAACGCGAAGAAAAAGTTATTGCATATTTTAGTAAAACAATGGGAAAGGCTAAAAAGAACTATTGTGTTACCAGAAAAGAGCTACCAGCTATTATAAAAGCCCTAGAACATTTTCATACTTTTCTTTATAACAGAAATTTTATAGTTAGAACTGACCATAGCGCTTTACAGTGGCTAATGAATTTTAAGAAGCCAGAGGGACAAGTGTCTCGGTGGATACAGAGACTCCAACAGTATAACTTCGACGTAGTACATAGAAAAGGGAGTCTCCATAACAATGCCGATATTCTTTCTAGGCGACCCTGTTTGGGACGACAATGCCAGTACTGTAAAAGACTTGAAGATAAAGAGAACATAACCGAAGAAGTAAGTCTCCAGGTAACCACAGTTATACAGGAAGAAGATAATGATCAGACTTCCCTGAAAAATGGAGTTAAAAGAGTCATACGAGAATGGCTTAAAAATGGAGTAAGACCTATTTGGCAGGAAATAACCAAACACAGTGGAACTATAAAAGCGTACTGGACTCAATGGGAATCTCTGTATCTTTCCAATGGTCTATTATATCAGAAGTGGGAAAGTCCCGATGGAGTACGTATAGTTCAACAAGTGGTACTGCCGAAATCACACATTAAAAGTGTGTTGCTAGAACTTCATAGCAGCCTTTCTGGAGGCCATTTTGGCTCCAAAAGTACACTGGCCAGAGTTCGAGACAGATTTTACTGGATCAATTGTCGCCGAGATGTAGAAGATTGGTGTAGGAAATGCGATTTATGTAATGGTAAAAAAGGCCCTAGAACAAGAAGTCGTGGTAAAATGGCACAATATCTTTCCGGAGAGCCTTTTGAACGACTTACAGTGGATATTCTTGGTCCACTTCCGATGATAGAGAGAGGGAACAAGTACTTAATGGTCGCAATGGATTATTTTTGAAAATGGCCTGAAATTGTACCCCTTCCTAATCAAGAAGCGACTACAGTAGCAGAAGCATTTATAACACACGTATCAAGACATGGAGTTCCTTTAGAGTTACATTCTGATCAAGGACGAAATTTTGAATCAGAATTATGGCAAGAATTAATGAAAATCTTGGGTATTAAGAAAACTCGCACTACGCCTCTCCATCCACAATCAGATGGAATGGTCGAAAGACATAATAGAACTGTTTGTCAATACCTTTCAATGTTTGTCTCTGATAATCAAAAAGATTGGGATAGTTTAATTCCTCTATTCCTGTTAGCCTATAGAAGTTCCGAACATGAAGCAACTCGTTATTCTCCATCAATGATGATCACCGGAAGAGAAATGAAGCTTCCTCAAGATCTTATTTTCGGAAGATTGCCTTCCTGCGAAGAAGAACGTTCATCCCCAACCTACATTGAAAATTTGAAAGAAAAATTAGAAAAAGTCTACGAATTTGCTCGTAAAAGTTTAAAGCTTCAAAGTGATAAAGCCAAGGCCAGGCTCGACATGCATGCTACTGGTAATGCCATTTTTCTGCCGACAATTCCTTTATAAACGTTTCGTATTATTACCTTCTCTTCGGACGTTAACATTTTCCGTCTCTTTTGCGGCTTTTCATTTTTGGAATCAACATCAACATTTTTGGAATTTTGCTGTCTTCTCTGGGAACAACTCGGTTTTTCGTTCATTGCATTTCAATAATCACAGAATATAACTAAAAATTCACTAAAAACCAAAACTCCAATAAAACTTAAATCAAATAATTACAGAATATAACTAAAAATTCACTATAAACCAAAACTCCCACCTCTTTAATTGGTTGAAGTTGGTTTCAATAATCACAGAATATAACTAAAAATTCACTAAAAACCAAAACTCCAATAAAACTCAAATCAAATAATTACAGAATATAACTAAAAATTCACTATAAACCAAAACTCCAAACTTTTTAAGTGGTTCTTTAAACCACTCCCTGATTTTTTTGTGTAGAATAATATTTCAATTTTATTTTGTTCGACTAATTCACATTCTTTAGGAATTTCGGAAAATGGTAAACGCTTGTAACGTTCCAAAGAACATTCATTGGACGTCAATCTATGACGTGCCAACGAATATTCATTGGGTGCCAATTTGTAACCCTTCGAGGCTCAATTTGTAACATCCCAACGTTGAGCTGCTGTTGTCAACTTGTAACCGCAAACCTTAGTTTGCTGCTACAACCCGACTAACATCACTAACAACGTTGGAGCGACAAATCGTTTCCCGTTGGGACCAATTTTTAACGTCATAACCCCTAATGTATCAATTGCAAAACTGCTATATTAGACGTTACACGAAACACTCCCTGGCTAGCTCACTCAGGACGTGAATATGGCCTACTCTGGAGCAACACACGCAAACAAGTAAAAAGAAGAAACAATACACAGTTAAATTAACACATGTTTATTAAAATATTAAAAAAAAAATGACAGAAAAATACCTGTTTAAATATGATATTGAATTTAAATAAAAATTATTCGACTTCTTGCTACAGTGTTACATTATAGTAAAGAAAAATGTTTGTCACCAAATCCTAGGTTTTATCCTGGTCTTTACTGCTATGGTTGTTAGCAAGCCATGTTGTTAGCTGTGGATTTTCTTGCCCCGGAGTCAACTCTCCTATCGGAATGATAGTGCCATTCTCAGGCAGGTTGGTCTTCTGGATGTTAATAGAATTTGACCCGCACCTGAGAAATGTATCCCGGAGGTTGACTAAAATGAAGAAAAACACACCTTGCTTCAGAAAATGGTGAAACCAAAATGAGAAACCTTGCTTGGGGGATGAGTAGGTGACCAATCAAATTTAACAAAATTTTATCATTATTCACCCAAGCAAGTCGAGAAACAATTCTTATTTATGTATTTATCAAAAGCAAATAAGTAAAAGTAAGGATATATAATATTTTTCAGCAAATAGTAATTACTTTTTACAACTGAAATATTCTAATATTAATTAAAAAGCGGATTCGGTAAAAATGACAAGATATATTTATTGAAAAGCTATATAATTTAGAATTTAGAAACATTTCTATATAGAAATGGTAGTTTGTCAAAAGTTAATTATTATTAAAATCAAAAGATATTATTAAGGATTTAAAATTAATATTTAAAACTATAAAAATATTCGTAAAACTTTTACATACTATATTAAAGAAACTATATATTTCTTATCGCTAGTTTTTTATATAAAATAAAAAACATAAGAAATGTCCACAAAAATATGTACCTACTTACATACCATAATCATAAATAATGATCTTAGAATTTTCAAAGTTAAAATTATAAAAAGATTTTTATACAACAGGTAGAATCAGGAAACCGATAAAATATATTATACTCTTAGCTCCTAATCAGGAGACGACACAACAATTGGTTATTGTACTTTTACAGAAGTCATGAAGAAAATCGACATTTTTAGAAATAGAAGCCATTATATCGACTTTTGTATCGAACGGGAAGGGGGAAATGTCAACAAAAAGGAGTCTTTGACAGACAGTTAACCAACAATGCAATGACAATGTCACTAGCATTAAACTAAACAGAGAATAAAGATGGCACCTCTCGTTCCAAAGTAACAGAAATAGAGATGAAAATAAAATTCATTCTTTAGAAACTTGAGTAAAAGATAAAAATGATGATTATTAAGAAAATAGGAAAGGTAGATACTGAAATATATATATATATATATATATATATATATATATATATATATATATATATATAGATATATATATATATATATATATATATATATATATATATATATATATATATATATATATATATATATATATAAAGAAGATATATTTGGACGCCAACTGGTTTTTATACCAAATACCAGTAAAAATGAAAAGAGAATAATGAATCAATTAAGTAACGACATAATTCTGATACAATCTATATCTGAGAAAATATATAGAAAAATAAGAGATACAATGGAGGATATAGAAGAATATGAATTATGACAGAAGATATGGAAATTGGAGAATAGAATTAACGAAATATATTAACATAAGAAAGAAAGCAGGCAATGTAGCAGTTATAATGCTACACGCTTCAGCGGTAATCTCGCTTGTAAGCTATTGGCTGGAGCAATTACCTCAATCGAGCCTAGATTGTGGAAAGTTCCTCGACCGTCTATAGTACTGATATTAAAATCACTATTATCAGACACAAATTGTATAAATGGATTAATCAAAATTCTCTGTGATTCACAAGCAGCAGAAATTTCATACAAGTTCACTTCTTTATAGCTGCATGAAAATCCAAGCTGATAGCATAAATCGACAATTTTTCTTGATCCAAATTTTCGGTAAAACGTTGCTCCTGTACCAAGTTGCAATGACGACAAAAAACTTCTGGGTCGTGCAGCAGACACAATTGCATGGGCTATAGAAGATATTTGTGTTGAGTACAATTGATCGTTACTAGAACTTTGCTTTTTATCACTAGAAATTATGTTAGTCAAAAGACGAATCAAGTGTGAATGGATATCTTTGTTCACGTTTGTAAGTAAATTATCACTGGCAGGATATTCATGCATATTGCAAAAAGTATTTCTAATTTTTCTTCTTCTTCAATACTTTGTTTTCGAGTATTATACCATCTTTCCGTAAATATATCATACAGATTTTTTGAAAAACATACATAGATATTGCCACCTATTTTGCTCGAGACAATGACTTGATCTGAAAATTTACTGCATAATCAATTTTTTATTGTATCTTCATGAGGGATTGTATCAGATAATTGTATAGTTTCCATAAGCTGCTTTATAGTAAATTGGCATTTGTTCACAGTTTGTAATCTTGCATAGCATTCTTTATGATACTTAGCTTTCATAGTTACAAGATTTTGTGCACCATTAACACGTTTTAGAATTTCTCGATTGTTGTCATCTCTAAATGGACTAAGTAATTTTTTTTTTTTTTTTTTTTTTTTTTTTTTTTTTTGTGGCATTGACTTTCGTCATTCAGCCAGTCTCTTTAAGTTTCAACTTGACAAATGCCTTTTCTTCGATCAGCACTTTTTTTTTCTTTTGTAACATTTTTCTCACTTCCACAAATTAAACAATTTTCATCCCAATCAAAAGAAGCATCAAAAGAATCATCCCCCATGGTAGAACTTGAACTAGATTTCCTCAATTTTCTCTTTATGGGACTAATATTTTTGCTGGCAAGAATTTCCATTTTTCTTTTGGCTGCCTCAACATTAATTTTATTTATATAAGCACTTCGGCAGGTATCATGAACAAATACTTTTTCTGATGAGTCTATTTTAGCAAACAAATTATCATGCCTTTCAATAGATTTTTTTACCGTGTCTTTACCCTTTAAACCGACATTAACAACTTTTTCAATGGTTTTCGAAGAACAAATTCTACAAAACTCTTCATCTCTATCAACATTACTACAACTTGTACTTGGGGTATACATTGTATTTTTACTAAAAAAATAATATGAAATTGAACTCAATTCCTTTGGTTTATAAAAAATTATAATAAATAAATTTTAAATGAAGCTTACCAATATGCACTATCTTGATATTTGAACGTGATTTAAGAATTACTTATTTTATGAGCTGTATAGTACTTTTAAATAAGCTAAAAAACAAATAAATTATTAAGCAGGACCATCTGAAATTGAAATAATTTGCATTTTAAGATATGTTTGTGTAAGTATATTTTTTAGTAACTTGTTAAATCTTTTATAAACTTTTATTGACAGGGTAATTTTAGTACACATGAATATCACAAATATTAATTATGGTTTGCAACTTGGAACTTAATTTATATTTAACATTTATGTTTTTTGCGAGTTTTTTTCATAGTGTTTTAAAGATTAAAATTATTGTAATTCTAATTAGATAAATATTATACACATTTATAAATATTGTACACATTAATGTTATGCTTAATTTATAAATGGATTAATCAAAATTCAACAACAGCTTTAGATAAATATTGTACATATTAATGTTATGCTTAATTTTAAATATAAATTGTAAATAAATACTGTGCTTAATAATAATGATTCGACAATATAATATTCATCTGCTTCCGATAAGGTGTATTTTGTTATTTAAAATTGTCAAAAATACTGAATGCTCCATACAAACAAATTTTCAAAAAATACTCGGTTTTTTTATTAAATTTGATTTGTTACTGACACTAAAAATTTAATAATTTTTATTACATTTTATTTTATTAAATTTTACAATTTTCAAAAAATTTTGAAAGTTCTATGTTTAAAGAATTTATTTTATTACCTAAACTGTTTTTAAAATCATAAATATAAATTTTTGTAAACTATCGATTGCAGTCCAAAATACAACATTTTAAAAAAGTTTATAACAATTTTCGGAGGAATATTTATTACAAGATTAATATTCTGGTATTTATTAGTATGTAATAAAATGTAATTTAATCTTACCAATATTATTTTATTAATTTTTATATATAATAAAGATGTTTCCAACACAATGATATTTTTAAGAATTAGAACTTATAACTAATCATACAATTAACTTATATAGTAAGTGAATCTACGACAAAAGGACGCGGAAAACAGGACGCGGAAAAAAAGGACGCGCGAAAAAAGGTCGCGCGAAAAAAGGACGCGTCGAAAAAAGGACGCATATTATTAAAGAATTACTATAAATAGTTTATTTTAATTGACATTAGCCATTACCCCCTTTTTATCCCCATATGTTATTACAGAAAATGATTCTACCTAACCTAAAATCGGTTACGGTAAGAGTAAAAAGTGAAAAATAATTATATGAAAAAAACTTGCCCTCACATTTTATCGAGGCTTAGGACTAAAATATCTTAAGTAAAATAATAAATACTAATATAATGTTGATTCAAGATTTCTGGTATTGAAACAGGTTAGATTCCATATTATCAGAATTATGTATGGGATTAGAAAAACCCAAGTACCAGCCCAGTAAGGGGTCTAATGAGGGTTTAACGCGAACCGGAAGGTTGGTAAATTCCGCAGGTAATGTTAAGAATGTAAATAGAAACGATTAGTAAGAAAATAATACTTTCTAATTGTTTGATAATTGTTTTTAAGAAATGAATATTACAAAAGGTCCGATATAACAAAACATCATTAACCAAATTGTTTATATAGGGGAAACTTGTCGCGGTAGGTAATTTATTCTGTTCTTAACAAGAAAACATTTTACAAATTGATATCAGTCTGTTAAGATGGTGTTAGCGTTTGTGAAAAGCCAAAAAGGCAACAACTTGTTACTTTATAATGGATTTCTCCATAAAAAAGAGCGAGTGATTGGTGAAAAGACAATTTGGAAGTGTGCTACTTATAATACGTGCAAATGTACAGGAGGAGTGCATACCGTTGTGGATGAAATTACAAAATCCACAGAACATAATCACGTTGCAGACACGGCAAAGATTGAAGCAAAAGAAGCTTGTAACCGGATGAAAGAAGTTGCACAACAACTGGAACACTCCACCCAAGGTGTAGTAAGTGAAATTTCTCAAGGACTTTCCTTAGCTGCTACGGCACAACTTCCATCAGTGTCGTCGTTAAAAAAAACTGTGCAAAGAGTTCGGAACGAGCTAGGAGGTACGCCCGCAAATCCGAGAAATTTAGAAGAACTTGTGCTTCCTGAAGAATATAAAACAACTACAGGCGGTGAGCTATTTCTATTATTTGATAGCGGGCCAGAAGAAGAACGTATTTTGTTATTTTCAACACAAAGAAATTTAAGATTTATGGAACAATGCGATCATTGGTATGCCGATGGA
The DNA here is from genome assembly GCF_040954645.1 of Diabrotica undecimpunctata. NCBI lineage: Eukaryota > Metazoa > Arthropoda > Insecta > Coleoptera > Chrysomelidae > Diabrotica > Diabrotica undecimpunctata. Next base: position 47,013,039 of record NC_092811.1, on the reverse strand, counting down.
ACATTTAACTCAGCACCACCATTGTTTTCTCAAACATACACAATTCATGGAATGCGATACAGTAATGTAATCCCGACTGTATTTGCACTTCTAACGAACAAAACACAAGAGACTTATACACGTGTTTTTCAGCAACTAAAGGTGTTGAATCCGGCCTTGCGCCCTCTAACAATAATGATGGACTTTGAAAGAGCGGCAATGAATGCTGCACAAACTGAGTTCCCAAATGTGAGAATCCGCGGATGTTTTTTTCATTTCTCGCAGTGTATGTGGCGCCATATTCAAAGTGCCGGATTGCAACGTAGATATATTGAGAATCCTGACTTCGCCCTTCACCTAAGACAATTGACAGCTCTTGCGTTTGTTCCAGACAACCATGTAGTCAGAGTGTACGAGGAGTTGCTCAATAGCGATTTTTATACACAAAATGAAGAACTACTAGTGCCGCTGATTAATTACTTTGAAGACACTTGGATAGGGAGATTAGCTAGAAGAGGAAATCGAAGACAACCCCTTTTTCCAGCAAATGTATGGAATTGTTACGATTTGGCAGACCAAGATATACCTCGAACTAATAATGCTGTCGAAGGATGGCATAACAGCTTTTCTTCTCTTCTCAATAGTACACATCCGAATATTTGGAAATTTATTAATTCTTTAAAAAAAAAAGAATATGATTTAAATGTTTTGAAAATAGAGCAGTACATTTCGGGCAATGTACCTCCACGCAAAAAAAAATATCAAGATACAGCAAACAGGATAAGGGCTATTGTTGCCGATTATGCTGACAGGCCAACTTTAGAATATTTGAGAGGCATTGCTCACAATTTTCAGTTGCAAACATAAAAAAAAATACAAAAAAAATTAATATCAAAAATAAAACAAAAAAAAAATTCCAAAAAAAGCAAAAAATTAAAAAAAATAAATAAAAAAATACTTGTAAACACGCCAGCTTCTGCTGCCAATCCTAAGCCTGGATAAAGTGTGAAGGCAAGTTTTTTTCATATAAATATTTTTCACTTTTTACTTTTACCGTAACCGATTTTAGGTTAGGTAGAATCATTTTCTGTAATTATATATAGGGGATAAACGGGGGTAATTGCTATTGTCAATTAAAATAAACTATTTATAGTATTTCATTAATAATATGCGTCCTTTTTTCCACGCGTCCTTTTTTCGCGCGTCCTTTTTTATGCGTCCTTTTTTATGCGTCCTTTTTTCCGCGTCCTTTTGTCGGTATACCATAGTAAGTAGTATATATTATGTACTTACATGTCTTAAAAAAAACATAAGAAAATGTAACGTCTTTTTGGAAAAATTTTAACACAAAATCTACGCCACGTGTTCAGTTTCTGCTGTTTCAATATATACTGACGAAAAAGTACATAGACACATAGAAAAAAAGCCGGTTTAGTTATAGCAGATGTTCCAAATAGAAAGATCCCTACCTGTTTCCAGTATGTATATATTAAATGTCTATTAGTTCCTTCGAAATGCTCAATGCTCCAAATTATAAAATTTTTCCGTGGTCCAAAATTTATTCTAAAAAGTACTATTGGTTTTTTTACAATAACTCGGTTAATTTTGATGCTACAACATGCATAAAAAAACGATTTCACAGGTAATTTACCGGGCTATAAGCATGGGAATGTTAAAACATTCTAAAGTCCTTTATGTTTAAAGGGTGAAAAAGTCAAAGGGTCGAAAACCAGTGGTTCATGTGCTATAAAGCAAACTTCAACCAACTATATCTGTTATTTTTTAAGCTACAAAAAAATTAAAAAAATGAAAATTTTTGTTATTAAAACCTATTTTTTGTATTGTCATCTTTTACGTATCTTTTATAGTTTTGAAGATATTATAAAAAAAAGATTTTTTAATATTTACAAAAAAAATGTAACCATTTTTTTCAAACACTGGGTATTCTAAAGTAGCTAAACTTTTGGATTATACAAAAAACACTAAAATAAAGTGAATTCTGTAAGGAAAACAATTTATTTTAATCCTAGTGAACATGACGTTAGTTTTATTGCGTTTTTTTTTTACAAAAATTTAAGAAATCCATCGTTTTTTTTATCGTATCTCACGTACAGTTGGCGCAAAGAACTTTTACCACCACTCATTTTAAAGGTCTTTTCAAGCTCTTTTAAAAATATTAGATGAGTTTTTGTCGAAAAATGTACCCGTTTTCCGTTATTTAACGTTAAATACTCGTATTGAAAGACAAAAACAAAACTTCTTTGAACAGCCGTAACTCAGTTAATATTAAACTGAAAATATTTATTAAAAAGCCAATCTTTTTGTTTTTTTATAAGCTTTAATTTTAGTCGTTACACTTTTTTGATTAAACTCTTAGTTTCAGAGCTATCTTTAAAAAACCTTTGAAAAACATGTTTTTTCTTAACGGAAAATGACACTTTTCAACAGAGAATAACTCACAAAAAGTATTGATCTAGAGTAAAAAAATGTTTACTACATTTTTTGTTTGAAATTTGTCCTTCTATCGAATAGCGTGATTATTTTAAGTGAAAAAAATTCCACCCTAGAAAGGGGGTGGCAAACACCCCCAGGGTGAAATCGCACATCGGCACTATATAACTTTTGTTCCCTGAGTAATTATTTACCAACACACAAAATTTCAAATGAATCGATTCAGTTATAAGAATTCGGAGGTAAAAACCCTCAGTAACTGATCTATAAAGTAGAAAAAGAACCAACGTTTGTTTTATTTTTGTAGTCAAACCCTCAAAATAAATCTTTACATTTGAAGAATTACGAGAAGATTTTTTAAAAAGATGTTGCTCTCCTAAGGCCGCCAGATGGCGCATTGTCCAGAAATAACCTACACAGTTTCCTATCTATTCAGTAATATATATTCTTTATCTATGGTGTGGAGTACTATATGGATGAAGAAGAAGTGAGACAAATTGTTGAACTTAACCCAGATACTCCTATTGTCTGTTAAAACATACGCTTTACAAATTCCTGTATTATTCGACTTTTACTATTATTCACTAGATGTCACAACGTAGCCTGCTTTTTAAATATGCATCAGTAGTGGTTTGCATTTATCTGCAGTCGACGTTTAGCTAAGTAAGGTGTCGAAAACTTGCAATAAATATTAGCGCACGTGGTATATACAAAATGGATAAAAGGAAGTAAGTCTTTTAAGGATACTATGGCATTATTTTTTTAGAAAGTTTTTACATTTACTTTCGTTTTGGATTATATTTTACTATAGTTATTACTGTTATCAATATTTATTCTTTTTTCTGGGAAAAAATAATGCTCAAAAACGACTGTATCTTATAAAATACGGTAGGATAACATGCTACTCAGTCATAACATTTTGTAACTTTTTAGTTATTGGACGAAACCATTGACTCTCAATGAGTTATTAGATGAGATTGAACACCTAGATGATCCATCTTCATTACCTGATGGTATTATTGTCTTCCCTCCATCCGATAAATATGATACCGACGAAGATTCCGGTGATGAAAACCACATTGACATAAATAACCTTCCACCAAATTGACATAAATAACTCCAGTCAATTAGGAGTACAAGCTGAAGTTGTTTTTGATAGTGCACCGTTGGAGGATGAAGGGCTGAATTAAATTATTATTTCGGGTCCAAAAGATACTACAATTCAAGATTTTGATAGTAAAGATAACCTTCGGTTGTCTGTGCATGTGGTCCGCTTTAGTGTACGTGCTCCACAACCTAAACCGAAGAAAAAAAGAGAGTATTCCTGGAAAAAAACAAAATATTGATCCCAATTTTTTCGACTGGAAGCCAGTAAAAGAACCAACAAATTTTCTCACGCCCTTACAGTTATTTTCCCTTTCCATTGATGATGAAGTTGTGGACCTAATTACACATTTTAGTAATCTATATGCATCTCAACACAATCGCTCTGGAGATATCAATTAAAATGAAATTAGGTGTTTTGTTGGGATAATACTTCTAAGTGGATATTTCTCATTTCCTCGAAGGTCTATGTACTGGGAAAACAACGATGACGCAGGGTGTAAGTTGGTGTATTCGGCTATATCGCGAGATAGATTCAATTTTATTATGCAAAATATACATGTTTCTGATAATACCGAATTAATCATAATTTGACATAATCAATAAAGATTTTCATATGTTTCGTCCATTTGAAGAACATCACAGTGTTGATGAAGCGATGGTCCCTTACTATGGACAGCATCGATCAAAACAATTTACCAAAGGTAAACCCATTAGATGGGGCTATAAACTATGGGTCGGAACCACAAAACGGATATGTCGAGTGGTTTGAACCTTATCAAGGTGCCACAACTCCACTTTCGTATTGTCATTTGCCGATAAATTGCAGTCTGATAATCCAGGTGCGCCGTTTCACTTATTCTGTGATAATTTTTTTACCTAACTTCCATTACTACGTGAGATTGTTCTCATACGCTCGCATTTGCCGACCAATCAGCGTACGGGAAACATCTCCAAACACAAAAAAATTGTTCATTGGTTGGAATAAGGGTTATTCCAACTTTTGAGCAATTCAATTTTTTCATTGGTCGATTTTATGGAAAGTCCACTTTCATACGTCATAATCCTCCAGAACAAAGGATTTTCGTGTATAAAAGAAGGTGGATTTTCTGTAGTCGGCCAGTTCGAGCTCACCCTCGTATTCTAAGACTCTAGGTACGGCGCTAGTCATCCACCTAGAATCTGCCTTTTATTTACCATTGTTTGATATTGATTTTATTGCTATTTTTCTGTGCATTTTGATATATATATATGTATTTTTGTTGTATTTTTCTGCTGTGATATTTCTCATAGATCATACACAGAGAAAATACCATTTACTTTTGCTATTTTATTATTGCATATTTATTGTTTGAGAATATCTTGTTGCGACATCTCCTTAGCGGACCATACGCTCAGATATATTCCCATTTTTCTTTGCTATTTAATTATTGCTTTTATTGACATAAATATTTCCACTGCGATATCTCTCTTTCTAGAGACCATACGCTCGAAATATTTATATATTTCTGTGTGCTTGTTGTCTCCTTCCGTAAGTTAGGGAGGCACAAGTTATTTCGAGGATTCCTTCCGTGAGTTAAGGAATCTCTCACCTATTTTGTCTTATTATTGTTGCATTTTATTTCTATTTGTGTATACAAACAATTCCGTATATTTTCTGTTATTTTTCGTGCAGTAAACACGCTTGTGGAACTTATACCCTGAGACTAAGCACAAAAAGTGTTTGCGCCCATTTCAAACTTACTTATTTTAACATATATACATATATCTTGCACTTGTACGCTTTTCTGTGGCATTTCACATCGCGATCACGCACTCAAAGCACATAAATCTTCTCAGATTTGTGATAGTTTCAAGCTGAAACATACACGAATCCGAGTATCACCTACGAGACCAACCATAACTAGACGAACTGCTCAAACAAAGATGGTGGACACTCATAGCTCTTCCCGGTCCAGTTCCCGAGACCGTAAGAAGCCCGTAGAGCAGGAGACAGGCCAAACTGCAGCCCTCCACGCCTCTCGGCAACAAGATAACAGCAAGAAATTTAAAATGCACTGGAAGAATTCGAGAAAATCGAGTTCCTGGTTGTCCTCTAAAAAATTCCAAGCTTTTTAAAAAAGATCAGAGGGGTGTATTTGAATACTCACTCGTAGAAGACGAAAATATTATAGTATGTAAATAGAACGACAATAATGTCGTTACTATTTCGTCAAATGCTACTTCACCACTGCCAAGTCTACAGGTGAAAAGATATTCGCAGAAAGAAAAGAATACTCATCCCACAGCCATTAATGATAAAATATATAATGAAAATATGGGAGGAGTAGACCGTGCAGACCAAAACATAAGCTTATACAGAATAGGTATCAGAAGCAAGAAATGGTACTTTTATTTTCGCATTGCCTTGATATGGCAGAGCACAATGTCTGGCAATTGCATAAAAGTAATGGTGGGAAAATGGATCACCTAGCATTCAGAAGATGCATAGCGTCAGGATTACTGGAAATGTATAAGAAAACAACTAAACGCGGACCTTTAAAAAAAAGTTAACTTACACATTTTGAGTCAAGGTACGATAGATTAGACCATATCGTCATGTATCAAGAAAAACAAACAAGGTGTGGTGTATGCCATAAGCAGGCAGCGTTTAGATGTAACAAGTGCGATGTTGCACTTCACTCTAAATCATGTTTTTTTATTTATCTTAATAAAGAAGAACTTTAATTTTTATACTTAGTTTCATTTATTGCATAATGAAATAACTGATCCTTAAGTAGCTTGAATTCCTACTGTTGGTTATAACACACCTGGTAACTCAAAAATGGCCAACCTAAATGAAAACTTTTATTTGTAAAACTCGTATATAATTGAAGTAGAAAGCAGATAGCAGAATTTATTAAAAATTTTGAGATAAAAAGTTTTAGGAGTATCTGGGTTAACATCGTCTTGTTAATCGTTAACTTGATATCGTCTCGTATACATTTGCTAGAAAATTTGAACTTTTGTGAATATTATTATGTTTTAGATTTTTGTAAAAATACTACAGATAGTTTAAGTCTCTTGCAAATATTGTATGCGTTTTGCTCTATAATACCAGATGATATGATGAATATTGCTCTTAAGGAATTCATTTATTTTTATAAAATTAAGGTAATTAATGATTTGAATAAATAATAAAATTACAAATTTGGAGTTTTTATTTCACATCAAAACGTAATGTTTCGATATCTGAATTAAATAATTGTCTACAAAAAGATCTCATGCCGGCATTTTGAATGCCAATTATTCTTTTTTATTTTCTCGTAATTATTCTTTGTTAAATCTTTTCGGTTTTTCTCTTTTGATTTTTATGGGAATGGATGGGATGGGATTTATCATTTTAACATCTGCATTAAATAAATGTCTACAAAAAAGACCTCATGCAAACATTTTAATGACAATTATTATTTTTTTTATTTTCTCTTAATTATTCTTTGTTAAATCTGTTCGGTTTTCTTGTTTGATTTTTAATTAATGTTTTCTGTAGTGTTATTTATCCCTTCATTCCAGATAGGATTTATTATTTCAACATCTGCATTAAATAATTGTTTACAGAAAGACCTAATGTCAGCATGTTGAATGTCAATTATTCTTTTTTACTATTATTATTTATAACACTCCTTCATTTCAGATGGATTTAACAAAAATTAATTCGTCATCTGTAGTTGCAGCGAGGAAACCAGTTAAGAAACTGAAAGACTTGCCTATCAACATTCCGGTGTCAATTAAGGAAGCCCGAATTGTGAAGACAACATTTGGTCAAGTCGTTCTGCTAGATTTGGGAGAAGAGCTGGTTTTTTTTTACCGACAAGAGTTACAGAGACCTACAGTCCCGTCATCGGGGAGTTTGCGAGCGGCAAATATTCCCTAGTTTTTCAAGGCCAGGTGGACATCGGGAGCAAGTACCAACCGATGTCATCATTTAAAATCGTCTAATTGAAAATACTGAGATAAAGAGAGAGAAGTAAGCATTATGGATATTGTTAAACAATGTGAAAATTTATTGTTATTCATCAAAAGAGTCAGAAAGATAGTTTTTGTTAAATTCACAGCTAAAGACAAAGAAATTTGGTTGAAACGCTTAACGAAACAAATCAAAACTTGCAATAAAGTAATAAAAAAACGCAATTTGTCGATAGGTACAATTGGAAAACTGCAAACGCCTGTAGGGCATTTTAAAAAGATTATTTTCAATAGACATGTACGTATAGAACAAACTAAAACAGAGGTAAATGGGAAAATCTAGTTTTCGCGTTAAATAATCGAATTAAAACTGGAGTTCAAGTTAATTTATGGCAAGGACTTAGCGTATTTCCTAAACAATTGTTATATTATTTTTAAAAATAAAATCAGAAACATTTTAAAAGCAGATAAAGTTGTTAAAGTTAATGTTTGTTTTTGTGGAGAATTTATTTAAAAATAGGGGGAGGGGGAAATTGTAAATTTTAAATATTTTAAAACAAAAAATGCTGTACTGGACGTATTTAACGATACACAGCGGTGGTTTTTTGAGATTTTGAGAACATTAGTCTACTTCCAGTCAATAAAGAAAAATAGATTTCATTTACACTTAACGATGCAGTTACTAATATAAAATTTCGATTTATTGATTCATTAAGATTTTTAGGAGCTTCTTTAGATGAATTATCAGCAACATTAAATAAAATGACTTTAAAATTTGCAACCGGCAATTTAGCAAATTAAGTGACGATAAATTTAAATTAATGATTAAAAAAAGGGTATTTTGCTATGTGTGATGTCCTCTCGTGGGAGTCACTATCCGGGTAGCTTTTAGACAGTCAGAGACAGAGTTCAAAATAAAAATAAAACTTTATTGTCTTCCTTAAATTAAATTGACAAAAATCTTATGTACATATTTACAATTTGGTTTAGTCTTCTCAGTACCTGGCCTATTTATTCAAATTAAGTTTGACCTTGTCATATGAAATTAGTCTTATCGGCAAGCGAGTGTGTATTTGAAATTTTACGGGGACGTTGTATCGATTCAATAACAGCGGACGATAGGTACAAAGAAAGGAAAGGAACTCAACACGTCCCTTAAGTGATTCGGGTTAATAGGACACTCCTCGACAGTCTCAACACGACTGCTTCAGAGTACGGGTAGTGAAGAGCTCAACACGCTCTTCGGGTAACGGCGGTATGGGACGGAACAACTTGTGAACTCAACACGTCCACAAGCCGGGGTAGGGAAGAAGAGAACCTTCAGTCAACACCTGTCGATTCTGTCTCTATGAGGAAATGTTGCGGTTTATATAGCGGAGCTTGGTAATTAGTTTTGCCCTTTCTACTGTCGATACATTCCTACTTCATGGGTTGGTTCGCGCGCACGCTGGTTTAACGGTGATGGCTTGGACTCATCGTTACATATGATTTTATTGATTGTTGGGAAAAATCAAACATTACCGATTTACCTTCAATAGAGGCATTTTATAATGAACTAAATGTTAAGAATCTTACAGATGAGCAGTATGCTCATGCTAAAACAGTTTGTAACAGTCGTTACTTTTATTACAATTTATATTAAAATAATAAACAATTTATATTAAAATAATTTCAGAGATGTAGTATGGGTTGCCTAACTTTAAGTGTTCATTTGCCCATTAAGTGTGTATTGTTAATAATTTAAGTTGTCACTCTGTTCTTATTTGGTACCATTGCGGACCAGAGAGATGACAGGAGATTAGGGGGGAGTGGAAACTGGCTCTTGGTTAAGAAACTGTGAATTAAAATTCACTTTTGATCGGGAGTTTGAAGTGGTACATAGGCGGTAGTTAGCGAAAGAAAATCCAATTAATGCATAGAATTTCCTTCACTTCAAGAAGTTAAATATTCTAAGTATAACCATAACAATTTAATTGACGGTGTTTTCGGAAACTCGGGAAGTTGAAGTGAGATTTCTAGCACGGAATTAAGTAGCTATCTGGTAAATAATACTTTTTTATATTATAAACATTAGAGTATTTGATCTATATCCTATTATTCAGATTCATTATTTCATATTTTAATATAGTATTTTGTCCAAGGCCATTATATTTTTACTCTATGTGAAGCAAGGTCACGCTACATCCGATTGGATGGGTTTTTTTTATCTACCATAATTATCTTTTTGCTCCGGTTTCTTATGCTGAAAGAAACTTTCCTCACTTCTTCTTTGATTTCTTTTTTATCAATGTTGAGATTAGAAGTAACGGGGAATTGTTTTCAGCCACCTACCATGGAATTATAAATTTCCCTCAGAACATCCGAGGGAGAGTACCACTTCAACTCTATAAGAATCAGGGTCATTGGGACAAGCCAGGGGGTATTGTCTACTCCACCCTCATTTTTTTTCTCCAGCCTGCACCTAGAGATAGGGCAGGACAGTCATCATCGGAACTGAGCCAATTAGCACCAGCTCCGTGCTAATTTCGGACCTCAAGGAGGACTTCGCTGGGACACCGAAGCCATTCGGGAGTATCCTTCCAGACAACTGTTTCACCTAGGAGGACAGTTGGTTTTTACTTCAGAACTATATATATATATATATATATATATATATATATATATATATATATATATATATATATATATATATATCTTGTTTCACCAGTTATAGGTTTTTTTATAACATATATATATATTAATTAATATAACTCCCCTTGGTGTAAGGTATCGGTAAGTTTGAGCTCAAATTCTACCCAGAGATTATCTTCCATTGTTTTTTTGTATTAACCATTTATTTCATTATTAACTTTAATTATTTCATTATGTGTTTACTTAACTAATTTTTTTATATTTCATCTTGCGTTATTAACTCTGGCTATTATCCCTTCAGGATAATAGACCGTTTCAATTGTTTAACTTGGCTTGTTCCCATTTATATATATTACTTATTTATTATATTTGAATTTAGAGTTGTTTAACAATATTGTTGGTCATATTGTAGGTAAGTTTGATATATTTACTTGGCTATACGTTCTTCCAACGTTAGCATTATTTTGTTTAAGGTTGTTTTTTAACCTAGATGTAGGTTGTACACTCTATATCAGAGTTATTCTGTCTAGTTTTCAACTTTTTATTATAGTTGTTTTCAACCTTTTTTTTTAAATATTATATTGTGAAATTTTCATATACTTTTTGGTAACTTAGAGATTGTCAAAATCTAAGAAGTTATATTTAATAAACTTGAATTTGTTTTGCATATAATTTTTTTATTAATATTTCCTTACCTTTTTACATTTACAGCATTCTTGTTTATTACATCAACTTTAATTAATATTAGCAGTATACGATACCTGGAAGAGTGACTGTTACTCTTTTTAGAGTAGTATCCCTCTTCTGGCGCCCTCAATTTGTTTTCTTTGTTAATTTTCATTATATCTATTTATTTTTCATATCTTCTTTTCTATCCATCATACATATTTTCCTGATTTACTGTCTTTAAAAGGCATGCAAATTGGCCGTATCCATCCTTGAGTTTCTAGTGGTCATTCTCTTGCCTACATTGCTAGCCTAGCCACATTCCGTTCAATATTTTTTTTCATACTTCTTTACTTAATTGTTATCTATTTTATCCCATATATATAGACCACTCTTCTTATACCTCTGTCCTCCTACACACCCCAGTATTTTGCTACATCGGCGTCCCAACGCGGTGCCTTTTCCAAGTTTTTGGTTTTAAGACAGTAGCTTTTAGCTTATTTCTTTTCTTTTTTTTCTTACTTGAGTTTTTGTATTTTTGCTTTTTCTTTTTTTTTACTCATATTATTGCTGATTTATTCTATCTTTAAATTTTTTATTAATACTAAACAGGTATAGTTATACTGCTGTATTGATTTATTAGTTTATTTATTAGATTTATTAGTTATTAATATTTTGAGACCTCAATGATAGGTTATAGTAGTACAACTTACATTCTAGGTTGAATTTTGTATTTTTATTGAGAACTTATATTTACTTACTTACCTACACATACTTATATCGTATATTATTTAAACTTTTATTCCTACAGCCAACAGTATTGTTGTCCACATTTTTTTTTTACAACTTAGGTATAATTAATAATTAATATTTTATATTTCTGATCTTGGTATCACTTTGTCCATATTTTTCCTCTCATCATGTGTGCTTTCAAAGTTGAGCATCTTTTGGTAAATGAATTGGATTACGAATTGAATGTTAGGGGTATAACGCCTGCAGAGTCGGCAAAGGTTGAAGACAAACGCAAGCTTTTGCGTGGAGATTTAAAGCAGAAACAGGACAATAGGAGTTTTACTCAGATTTCTGCTACACACATCCCTTTCGATGACCAACAGAAAGGAATATCCGAAACCTTAGATGATTTGTCGACGAGAATAGGAGATTTCAGGGGAACTGTACAAGATAACTTGTATGCGCGACTAACTTCTCGTTTAGCTCACATTTCTGGCCGCGTACATTTGTTACATTGCACTACTGAAGAGCAGGAATCTTTTAAAAAGACTGTTTCTCTGAGAATACTTACATTGGAGGGTGAACTTGATTCTAGAGTTAATTACATTGTTACATCTACTCCTAATGCTCCAGTCAATGTAGTTCCTAGCTTCGCATACTCCAAACCTGTGCAAGTACACAAATGGGGTGTTTCATTTTCTGGTGAAAAACAGCACACTGATGTGATGTCATTTATAGAAAGGGTTGAATGTCTTCGTGTTTCTAGAGGTGTCTCTGAAGAGGATTTGTTTGCTGCTTCTGCTGAACTGTTCACCGGTACAGCTTTTACATGGTTCATGAATAATAGAGGTAGTTTTTCTTGTTCGTCTGATCTGGTACACAAGTTGAAGTCAGATTTTCTTCCTTACTCATTCCAGGATGATCTATTGGACCAAATCAAAAACCATAAGCAGAAACCTGGAGAATCTGTCACCATGTTCATTAACACTATTTTGGGCATGTGTAGCCGTTTGGAGACTTCTTTATCAGATTCTGCTAAGATAAAAATTATTCTTAAATGTCTGTTACCTTTTTATCATCAACAGCTAGCTCTTATGGACATCCAAACTATTGATGACCTTACTGTAAAGTGTAAACGTTTAGAGGAAACGTTATCCTGGTTCTCTCAGTCTTCATCCACATCTCGACCTTCTTCTAAATTTTCTTCTCAGCCAAACTCTTTTAGTCATCGTTCTTGGCAAAATAAGGGCCCTGAACGTAATGTGTCAGTTGTAAGTTCTATCGTCTGCTGGAATTGTCGTCAGTCTGGTCATTCGTTTGTTGAATGTTCGATCCCTCGCACTCGTATTTTCTGCCATGGTTGTGGTAGGGAAAACACTCTAAAGAGAAATTGTTTTAAGTGTTCGGGAAACGAATTGTCGGAGGTCCGTCCCCTGAGCGTTTCTCCGTCCACCATACAATCAGGGAATCAAACCCAAACTTCAAACGAGACCGCTGGTCCAAGCACATCCAGCAACCCAAACCCATCTCCGAGTCGGAAAGGGAAAGGGGTAACTTTCAAAAAAGCAAAGCACACCACAGGACAAAATCAGTCCCGAAATTAACTACTAATCATGAAACGTTGAATCCGCCTGTTTTAAGTGATCACAGATGGTCAACTACCAATTCTTCTTTATCCAGTAGCATTAAACACAATTCTAATGATTACAGTAGTGAAATAGTTCCATTATCAGTATCAACTTCTAGGTTTGTTGATGATGATGATATGTCTATGGTTGTACCATATAATATTTATAACCAATCAAATACTTTAGATTTAGATTTAAATTCTTTACTAGTTAGGAAGGTTAATGATAATAAGCCTTATTTACCCATTAAGATTTTAGGACAAGCATGCTTAGCGTTGTTAGATAGTGGCTCTAATATTTCATTGATAGGTGCACATTCGTTACATCTATTGAAAAATGCAACTTCTTCCATTATGCCCATTTCATCTTTGCAGGTATCTACTGCAGATGGTAGAGTTCAGTCTATTACAGGCAAACTTCAAACTGAAATCACTGTTGCCAATATATGTAGAGAAATCACATTTTATGTTATTCCTTCTGTACAGAATTCTATAATTTTAGGCATGGACTTTTTCAATGCTTTCAATAGCACGTTAAGTTGTTCTGATTTTTCGTTTTCAATTTCTGAATTTAATTTAGCTACTCTAAGTGCTATTCATGATTTTTCTAGTCTATCTAGTTTTGAACAAAGGCAATTAGAGAACATGATCTCTAAATTTACTACTCTTTCTTCCAAAGACAAACTAGGTCGTACGTCTTTAATATCTCACACTATTGAGGTGGGAAATTCCACTCCTTTTAGACTTTATCAGTATCCCATACCTCAAGCATGGCAGGCTGATTTAGAAACAGAAGTCGATTCGATGCTCTCGTTAAACATCATAGAACCTTCTACCTCGTCTTACTGTAGCCCTCTATGGTTAACGAAAAAGAAGGATGGATCCTTTAGGATCTGCTTTGATGGTCGGAAATTGAACAGTATTACCACTAACCGGGATGCTTATCCTATCCCCAGAATAGATGTGATTTTGAGCAAACTTTAGAATGCCAAATACATCTCTTCTATTGATTTGTCTAAGGCCTTCTTACAGATCCCATTGAGTGAAGAGAGCAAGAAGTATACTGCTTTTGCCGTCAGTGGCAAAGGACTATTTCAATTTGTCACTATGCCTTTTGGTCTTGTTTCTGCTCCCCAGACAATGTGTCGTCTGATGGATTTAGTCATTGGTCCTCAGTTAGAGCCCTATGTTTTCTATTATCTGGATGATATTTTAGTTGTTACTCCTGATTTTTCCCTTCATATGGAAATTTTAGATAAGTTGTTTTTACGCCTTAAGGAAGCTAATCTAACGATTAATTTAGATAAGTGTCAGTTTTGCCGTCCTAGTCTTAAGTTTTTGGGTTATGTTGTTGATAATCAGGGTCTAAGGACTGATCCTGATAAAATTGTTGCCATTAAGAATTTTCCTATACCTAAGACCACAACCCAAGTCCGTAGGATATTGGGAATGTGTGGTTATTATCGTCGGTTTGTACCATCTTACTCTACCTTGTTGTCACCTCTTACTGATCTTCTGAAGAACAGGAAAAAGGGACAAACTATTAATTGGACTCCTGAGGCAGATGAAGCTTTTAGGCGCGTTAAAGATGCTTTAACGAGCGCTCCAGTCATGATGTCACCTAATTTTAATGAGCATTTTTATTTAATGACTGATTGCTCTAATACTGCTTCTGGTGGCGTGTTATTTCAGTTGAAAGATGGCTCTGAACACCCCATCGCTTATACGAGCAAGAAGTTGAATAAGGCACAGAAGAACTATTCCACTACGGAGAAAGAACTCTTAGCTATTATCCATGGGTTAGAAGCATTTCGTTATTATTTGGAAGGTCGTAATTTCACTATCATTACAGACCACAGTTCTTTAGTATGGCTTCATAGCATGAAAAACCCTTCACAGAGACTTTCCCGATGGATCTGTAAACTGGCTGCCTATTCCTATAAGATTATCCATAGAAAGGCAAACGGGGTAGTAGTTGCAGATGCTCTTTCCCGTGTCCATGACATTAACGTCTTAGATCTGTCCTCTTTAACTCCTGACGCGTGGTATCAGAATATGATTGATAGGGTTACTCAAGACCCACAAAAGTATCCTGATTTTAAGGTAGAGAACAATGTGCTGTACAAACACATTTAGGTCCGGTAGAGACATTATCTAATATGTCCGACTGGAAAATAGTCGTACCTACGCCAAATCGGGAAAACATTTTGCATATGTTTCACGATGAGGTTACTGCTGGTCATTTTGGCTTTTATAAAACGTATCACCGTATTGCAGAGTTATATTATTGGCCCGGCTTGCGCAAATCTGTAAAAAAACATATTGCTAAGTGCCTGGTTTGTGCTACTTGTAAACCAAGTAATTTACCACAAGCTGGACTCATGGGTTCCTTCAGGAACATTGATTTTCCTTGGCAAATGATCTCGTTGGATCTCATTGGACCATATCCTCGTAGCTACAAAGGAAATACCTATTGTTTAGTAGTTGTGGATTATTTCACTAAATTTCCTTTAGTTTTTCCTCTTCGTCAGGCCACAACTCCAGCAATCGTGAAATATTTGGAGGAACAAGTCTTTTTGTTGTTTGGTGTTCCCCAAATTGTTTCCTGTGACAATGGTCCACAGTTCGTGTCTAAAGCTTTTAAAGACCTTCTAACCAAATACAAGGTTCAGAAGATCTTTTATAATGCTGCGTACCATCCGCAAGCAAACCATACTGAGAGAGTGAATCGAAGTATTGTCACAGCCTTGAGATCATACACTTTCCCAGATCACAGAGCTTGGGATCAATATATTCACTCCATAGCTCAAGCCATAAGGACTTCTGTCCATGAAGTGACACAGTGCTCTCCATCATACTTGAATTTTGGCAGAAACATTGCTTTATCTGGTGACTATTTTGGGTTAATTTCTGAAAATTCCGCAAATCTCCCTCAAATATCCGAGAGACTTCATCGTCTAGATGACCTTCAGACTCTACCTCCAATTTTTGCTGATATCAGGAAGAAGTTAAAAACTTCTTACCTCCGGAACAAAAGTCAATACAATTTGAGGAAGAGAGATTTGCGATTCTTTGTTGGCGATAGAGTTTTAAAGAGAAACTTTGTAAAATCAAGTAAAGGTGATGCTATTTCGGCAAAATTTTGCCAGAAATACATTCCGTGTACGGTTGTAAGGGTAAGATCTCCTTTGGTATATGAATTAAGGGACAATTCGACCAACAAACGAATTGGTCAATTTCATGTAAAGGATTTACTGCCTGATAACACCATCGACGAGGTTAGTTCTTCATCCTCAGAAGAAGACTAACTTAACACTTTCGTTTAAGCTAATCTCTTTCTCTGTTTGTCTTTAGCTTATTTTGATTATATTTTGCATTTTAGTCTAAGATTTTCTTAATCACCAGATAACAGGTACACCGCTATTTTTTGTATCTTTTGGCATTGGTTAATGACTTCTATAACTTATTAGATAATTAGTATGTATGACTTATCCATTTTTCTTTATATTATAAATGATGCACTTTATAATGAATTAATATTCTTAAGTACTAATTTTCCCAGGAGAATTACTCCTTTTAACCTCTTATGATACGAGGGTTGTTTAGTATATATTTAAATATTTATATTTATACTTATAGTTAATCCTATTACTGATAAGGAACTATGGAACTATGTTGTTACACTACTGGATCATATATTGTGTGTTATATTTTTGATATTTGATTCCTTAGTATTTGTTTTGATATATTTGTTCAATATTCGCCAATTTGGAAAGATGTGATTTTTTTTTTATCTTTGGTCTGCTTTATTCTCACTTGTCACGAAAATCTTAAATACTCTACAATAATTTATGTCCTGATTCCATATACAGGATGGTTCTGGAATTAGTTTGGAATTTTGAAGTAGGTAAGGATGACCGGTGTCCTTCTTATTTCTTCTTATTTATTCTTCTGAATTTTCTGTCAATGAATCTGTCAATACTCAGCTTTAGTGAATACGTGGGTTCGATGATCACTGCTGCTCAATTAGGTTCGTACTATATGTGTTTATTGCAGAGTAGGCAGATGTTTATGCCTCATAATATTTCTGGTCAGGAAATGCTCGCGACATGTCCTAACCATTCTTGTGTGATTGTCCAAATATTCCAGTTACCTTTTCACAACTTGATAGGGAAGTTTAATTAGTTCATATTAGTTATCTTACTTCAGGTTATGTTTTTATCTTTAACTATCCCTACACATGTCAAGTTAGTCATTTTCACTATTTAAGAGTTTAGACAAATGAGTTGTTCTCTTAGTGTAATCCCACTTCTTTCCTTAGGCATAAATTGCTGTTTAGATTTAGGACTATTCCCGGATAATTCCATGCTGCGAGAACTTGTTATAAATCTACAGTTTTGTTCAAAATTGGTTGCTTGTTCTCGACATATTTTTTTTCTATCGTTAGTAATGGTATTATAGGAAAAGTCCACCACTTATATTTTCTTAGGATTTCTATTGGGATTCTATCGGTGTCTGGTTATTCTCATACATCTGTTGTAGCCACATGCTATAGTTAGCGAATACCAGCACACTCAAAATTTATTTAGCCTCTGAATTCCTTTAGTCCATTTTAGACTTTAGGTATTTATCTTTATCTTTGGTTTAGTTCAGTTACATATTACATTACTTAGTCTGAATAAGTGTGACAATGCTGAATCACGCTTTAGGAAATTTTGCTTTATTGTAATTACTTAGTTGGTATTGGCTCATATTACCGGATGAGGGTAAGAGCTAATTTAGTTATTAGCATTAGTGAGAATTGGCCCTTTCCTGATCGTTCTTCTTTGGATATGCTCTATTTATAAATCTGGTGTCCATCGATAGTCCGATTTTGGATTCAGTGTCTGATTCCTCACTTATTTGGTTTATTTGGTTATGTAGGTTCGTATCACCAGATGTGGGTGTACGTAGACCTCATTTAGTTTTGAGATTTAGTATTGGTGTGAATGGGTCCATAAATCTTCCTGGTCGTTCTTCTTTGGATATGCTTTTATGAATCTGGTGTCCATTGATAGTCTGACTTTGGATTAAGCGTCCTATTTCACATTTATTTTGGTTATTACGTCTTTGATATACTTTGGTATGTTTACGATTTAGATTACTATTTGTGTTATTAGGTTTGGTGAGAATTGCTCCATAAATCTTCCTGATTGTTCTTCTCTGGATATATTACTATGAATCTGGTGTCCATTGTTAGTTCAATTTTGGATTAAGTGTTCAGTTCTTAACCTATGTAGTTTATGATTTCTTTGATCTTAGTTTAGTATATCTCCGGGTGAGATATTGTTTGAATTGGCTCATACATTTGCCTGGTTGTTCGTCCTTGGATATACTTAGTCTTATTGATCTGATGTCCATGGATAGTTCAATTGTGGATTTAGTGCCCAATTTGACATTTATTTGTCAGCAAGAATTTAGTTGGTATGTTTAGTTAATATTTGGCTTTTGAGCATATTGTCGATTGAGATTTTGATTCGACTTTGAGTCATCTGAGTTTGTGGTGTCTGGCGCCATGACCATTCTTTTTTTTCCCGTGATCTTTAGTTCGTGGTTATTTTTTTTTTGTGTAAACTTACGGATCAACGTGGAATGTTAGGCCAGTACACTTAGTTATTGATACTTTTAATTTTAGGAACAAAAAAAAAATTTTGATTAAAATTTTTTTTTCCCGACTAGTAGGGAATGTAACAGTCGTTACTTTTATTACAATTTATATTAAAATAATAAACAATTTATATTAAAATAATTTCAGTGATGTAGTATGGGTTGCCTAACTTTAAGTGTTCATTTGCCCATTAAGTGTGTATTGTTAATAATTTAAGTTGTCACTCTGTTCTAATTTGGTACCATTGCGGACCAGAGAGATGACAGGAGATTAGGGGGGAGTGGAAACTGGCTCTTGGTTAAGAAACTGTGAATTAAAATTCACTTTTGATCGGGAGTTTGAAGTGGTACATAGGCGGTAGTTAGCGAAAGAAAATCCAATTAATGCATAGAATTTCCTTCACTTCAAGAAGTTAAATATTCTAAGTATAACCATAACAATTTAATTGACGGTGTTTTCGGAAACTCGGGAAGTTGAAGTGAGATTTCTAGCACGGAATTAAGTAGCTATCTGGTAAATAATAATTTTTTATATTATAAACATTAGAGTATTTTATCTATATCCTATTATTCAGATTCATTATTTCATATTTTAATATAGTATTTTGTCCAAGGCCATTATATTTTTACTCTATGTGAAGCAAGGTCACGCTACATCCGATTGGATGGGTTTTTTTTATCTACCATAATTATCTTTTTGCTCCGGTTTCTTATGCTGAAAGAAACTTTCCTCAGTTCTTCTTTGATTTCTTTTTTATCAATGTTGAGATTAGAAGTAACGGGGAATTGTTTTCAGCCACCTACCATGGAATTATAAATTTCCCTCAGAACATCCGAGGGAGAGTACCACTTCAACTCTATAAGAATCAGGGTCATTGGGACAAGCCAGGGGGTATTGTCTACTCCACCCTCATTTTTTTTCTCCAGCCTGCACCTAGAGATAGGGCAGGACAGTCATCATCGGAACTGAGCCAATTAGCACCAGCTCCGTGCTAATTTCGGACCTCAAGGAGGACTTCGCTGGGACACCGAAGCCATTCGGGAGTATCCTTCCAGACAACTGTTTCACCTAGGAGGACAGTTGGTTTTTACTTCAGAACTATATATATATATATATATATATATATATATATATATATATATATATATATATATATATCTTGTTTCACCAGTTATAGGTTTTTTTATAACATATATATATATATATATATATATATATATATATATATTAATTAATATAACTCCCCTTGGTGTAAGGTATCGGTAAGTTTGAGCTCAAATTCTACCCAGAGATTATCTTCCATTGTTTTTTTGTATTAACCATTTATTTCATTATTAACTTTAATTATTTCATTATGTGTTTACTTAACTAATTTTTTTATATTTCATCTTGCGTTATTAACTCTGGCTATTATCCCTTCAGGATAATAGACCGTTTCAATTGTTTAACTTGGCTTGTTCCCATTTATATATATTACTTATTTATTATATTTGAATTTAGAGTTGTTTAACAATATTGTTGGTCATATTGTAGTTTGATATATTTACTTGGCTATACGTTCTTCCAACGTTAGCATTATTTTGTTTAAGGTTGTTTTTTAACCTAGATGTAGGTTGTACACTCTATATCAGAGTTATTCTGTCTAGTTTTCAACTTTTTATTATAGTTGTTTTCAACCTTTTTTTTTTTTAATATTATGTTGTGAAATTTTCATATACTTTTTGGTAACTTAGAGATTGTCAAAATCTAAGAAGTTATATTTAATAAACTTGAATTTGTTTTGCATATAATTTTTTTATTAATATTTCCTTACCTTTTTACATTTACAGCATTCTTGTTTATTACATCAACTTTAATTAATATTAGCAGTATACGATACCTGGAAGAGTGACTGTTACTCTTTTTAGAGTAGTATCCCTCTTTTGGCGCCCTCAATTTGTTTTCTTTGTTAATTTTCATTATATCTATTTATTTTTCATATCTTCTTTTCTATCCATCATACATATTTTCCTGATTTACTGTCTTTAAAAGGCATGCAAATTGGCCGTATCCATCCTTGAGTTTCTAGTGGTCATTCTCTTGCCTACATTGCTAGCCTAGCCACATTCCGTTCAATATTTTTTTTCATACTTCTTTACTTAATTGTTAACTATTTTATTCCATATATATAGACCACTCTTCTTATACCTCTGTCCTCCTACACACCCCAGTATTTTGCTACAAGTTTGGGATACATTTAGCATTGCAAATTTAGGTCAATATTCGGATTTGTACTTAAAGACCTATATTTTGCTTTTAGCAGATGTTTTTGACAATTTTCGCAAAAAATGCTTAATAACTTATGGGTTAGATCCAGCGTGGTACTACACAATGCCCGGGTATTCTTGGGATTGTATGTTGAAATACGTGAGGTCTAAATTCGAGTTATTGCGTGACGTTGACATGATACTGTTTATTGAGAAAGCAATTCGTGGAGGAATTTCAGTATGTAGCGGTAG
Organism: Diabrotica undecimpunctata; assembly: GCF_040954645.1. NCBI lineage: Eukaryota > Metazoa > Arthropoda > Insecta > Coleoptera > Chrysomelidae > Diabrotica > Diabrotica undecimpunctata. Next base: position 46,991,759 of record NC_092811.1, on the reverse strand, counting down.
AATGTCGGAGGCCAATAATAGGTACATGTCTAAATATGACCCCACAAAGCCCTCAAAATATACCGTATATAATTCTGTAGTCCAATTGGGTGTGTAGGCCTTTTCAAATAAATGTTTTGCCTTTGATACACGGACAATGTCGCTAACTCTAAATTTTAAATGAGTATAACTTTTGTTTAAAATTGTTTTTTCGTTGGATTTGTTAACCTGAGATGATTTGTATCCCGTTTTATTGTGTTTTGTATTGTTGTATTTCTCGGTAATTATGGGTAGAGCATCTAACCATTTGTACGATCCATGTAAACTGGAATACTTGTACAACTTTGTTTTTAACGTTCTAATGACTCTTTCACAAATGGCGGATTTTTTAATCGTGTAGATGCTGTAATGATTAATTTCGTGTTTTTTCATTAATTAACAAACTAAAAAAGAGAGATAATTTAATGTCGACATACAACTGGCAAAGAGCAAAAGTTAGAGAATCGATGGGAACTGGTAGTGGGGCTGATGATGTTTACAAGCCTGAGTAGCCTTTTTATGATAGAATGTCAAATTTTTTGGATAATGTATATAAACCGAAAAAAAAAACGAAATATTTATTGTAATTAAACTTTATACCTATGGAACTACTAATATCAATCTTTTTCTTATTTGTCATTAATAGAGACTGAAAAATATGCACTAAAAAATGTCTAAAATATGCGTGCAACTTGCATCTTAAAACAAGTTGTCTATGCACAAATAATATGTGAAAATACATTTGTACTTTAGAAATAGGCATATGTACTTATTTTAATAAAAAATTAGTATAGGTTAAATACAGTGTGGTTAAAATTTAAAACAAACTGTATTATTATTGATTGTTATATTTTCTAAACTTCAGGTTTTGTGACAAATAAAACGGTAAAATATACAATAGGTAAAATACATTTACATGTTTTTATTGTTTTTTTTTTTGTAAATTCTTATTATAAATTTTGCATATAATCCAGTCTCTAGTCATGACTCAAATCGACATGAAAATATGAATAACTAATCGTAATTATTTTGCCACGCTACAGCTCCATCTGTTACAAAATATTCTGCAAATTTATTTCTTATTGTCTTAGCAGAAAGAGGTGCTCTTATTGGTATATTCCTCATTGATAACAGGGAAGTATTTCCGTCAGGATCATTTCGCCAGGAGCCTGGATGCAGTTCTCCTTCTTTTTCAGTATTAAAAGTACCGGGTGGATTGTATATTGCTCGGGATTACAATATTGGTTACTTTCTTTGGTTCTAATATAAACGTTTTCTTTAGTACTCTAAAAATAGCAGACAAGATGCCGAAAACATTCTCTACTATTCTAGACCGAAATACGGCTTTAACATGTTTTCAGTGAGAGCAAATGCACTATCTGACACAAAAGTCGTTCCTCCCTAAACTGCAAACTCATTGATGCCGGCAAATCCAGTTCATTTCTAGAAATTTTTTTATACAATTCTGTGTTTCTGTACACAGCGCCATCACTTATTCTACCTTGACATCCGCAATCTACAAATAAGAAATTATAGTCAGCATCAACCAAAGCTAACAGTACAATGCTAAAAGTTCCGTGATAATTGATATATTCAGAACCACTGTGAAACGGATGTTGTATTAGGACGTGTTTCCCATCAATTGCGCCAAGGCAATGAGGGAAATTCCTTGTGCAGTTGAACTCATCTTCAATTTTTAACCATTTTGCTGTCGTCCGAGGCAACTGAAATGAAAATAACAAATTTATATTTTTTTCAGGTTTCGCTAAACACGGAGGGGGCTGAGGAGATGGAAGAAAACGAAGATTATATTGATACAGAGGCAACAATAACAATGCAAAAAAACTTTTAAAACGCCTCAAAAGTTGGAAAAAAATAAATCAAAAAGAAGTCGATCAAACGCGTGTGACGAAATGAAAAATCGCAGCGATGAAGCATATAATATTTTAAAAAATATTTCGAAGACGGAGACTGACCCATGTTCCCTGTATTGCGATTTGTTGTGCAATAAATTAAGAGCTTTACAAAAAAGTACAAGAGATATCGCCATGACGGAAATAGACAGAATAATGTACACCCTTAAACAACAAGACAATCACACAAGGAAATTCCCAAACATAATTTCACCCATTAGCCAACTACACAATTCACAACCATCTCCACAATATCAATTCGCACTACCCCCAACTTACTCTCACCACTACTACTCACAACCACCCCCAGGTAAACTTCAGTCATCTAACTCACAGCAATCCTCACAATATCAAGTCTTACTGTCATCCCCAGGTTACTCTCAATCATCTACTTCGCAACCATCCACAGGTAACCCTCAATCATCCAACTACCAATATCAAGTCTCACTGCCATCCCCAGGTTACTCTCAATTATCCACTTCACAACCATCCCCAGATAACTCTCAATCATCCAACTCGAAGCAATCTTCACAATATCAAGCCTCAGTGCCATCCCCAGGTAACTTTCAATCATCATACTCACAACCATCCCCAGATAACCCTCAATCATCCAGCTCTCAACCGCCTGCACAACATAAACACTCAGTGTCACAAGGTAAACAGATGAAACAATATTTTGAAAATGTTATTTTTGATTAGATCTTTGCTACCAGCGGTATATTAAAAAATACTTTCTAATAAATAATTGATTCTAACATTACTTACTTTTATTTCTTCCTTTAATTCTACCATCAAGGATTCACAAACGTCATCGACACATCTTGAAATTTTTTGTATGAAGACTTTAAAAAGATAACTCAAGCTTGTGTAGCTATCTCCAGATGCCAAAAATCTAAGTGCAATTGCAAACCGTTCTTGAACAGAAACATATTTTCGCATGTTGGTATCATTCCTTGATATACTCGTAACTGGATAAATTTTATTCAGAAGGTATTCGAAAATACTTGTGAGTCATCCTACAAAAATTAAAGAGTGTGTTGCTTGGCTCCTTTTGGAAATCAAGAAGCATATCAGTTCCGTTATACATTGGTGTTTCTTCCGAACTATAAGATTGGCACGTGAAGCGCGCTTAATTACATTTTGCTCGAATTTAGGCAGGTTTGTTTTGGTTTGTGATTTCATAAACTCATAGATAAGGTAAGTACAAGTTTATAATTTTATAATAACGGGGATGCTTCCTCGTCTGGAAAAGACCCACCAGATGGAAACGGTAGGCAAAACAAAATGGAAGTTGATAACAAAATATATAATTTAGACAACAAATATGTTTCGACTGAAATTGGACCGTACTATATTGTAGAACCAGTCGATAATCAGCGGTAAAAGTTGGTCATTATCTATTTTAACATACTACTTTTAATAAAGATGTTATTGATATAAAATTGATTGGTAGAAATAAGGTAAAAATTATTTTTAAGACTTATAATATCGCAAATGCTATTATAGAACATAAATTAATAAAAGATAATAATTTGATCGCTTATATACCTATATTTTTTAACCATAAAAAGACAATTATTAGAGAGGTTAACACTTTTTTGGTCGCAAAGTATATATTGGAGAATATTGAAAGTGAGCAAAAAGTTGTAGAAGTAAAAAGAATGAAACGTAGGATGATTGATTCCGATAATGAGACACAGTTTGTCCCAAGACAGATGATATGTTGAGACAAAATATGTTAAAATTGATTTAGTGAGATTTGCTGTTGAGTCATACATATACCCTGTCATACAGTGTTTTATGTACCTTCGATATGGTCATACAGCAAAATACTGCAGAAGCACTATGACTAAATGTAAAAAATGTGGTCAAAACCATGATGAAAATGACGATATCGATTGCACTTCTAATGCTTATTGCATATACTGTGAAACGCATGACCATCAGTCCATATCAAAAAATTGCCCGAAATACCAGGAACAATTAAAAATTAAAAAGATCATGTATGAAAAAAATGTATCATTTAAAGAAGCTGAAGGTATTGTAAGAAATCCGTCTTACGCTAAAATAGTAACACATAATAATTTTGATATTAAATATGATTAAATAACCTAAATAATTTCTCTGAGCTGAATGGTAATATTGATACGAACAATTTCCCTTCCACGAGTAATAAAAATTGGGTACCACGTCCTCATTTCCAATAGCCGAAAAAGCGCAAAGTAAGTTCGCCACTTTCAGTTAATAAACCCCCTTCATTTAAACTTAAAAATAGCCCATCAGATCCTGTTATTCCTAATCCACACAGGGAAGCCTTCCAGTCATACAAAGAAAAATTAGAATTACAGATCCTGAAGAAACTTCCTTGCATTTTTAAAAATATGTTAAAAAAATTTAATTTAGTAAACCCAGATCGACTAGTTATTCAGGAAACACAAACAGAACTCAAAAAATATTAGGTACAATACAATATAGTGATAGTAATGAAAATTATTATTAAGTAGATGATAAATATATTGCAATGGAATTGTAATTCCATTACTACAAATAAAGCTAATCTTGCTAATTTTCTTAACCATTACTCTATTAAATTTGATTTAATTATACTTAATGAAACTTGGTTAACTAAAAAGAAAATATTTCATTTACCAACTTACAATCTATTACATGTAGACATAACTGATGGATTTGGAGGCACTGCTATACTTATCAAAGATTCCCTATCCTATCATGAAATTTCAGTCCGTAAAAACTTTAATTCCAAAATAGAAGTATGCGCAGCATATATTGATAAATTTAAGATATCCTTAGCCTCCATTTATAAATCTCCCAAACTAAAAGCAACTATAATCTGGCCGCTTAAAGGATGGAATCCAAGGTCGCATGATCACTCAATGCAAGCATCGTCAGTCGCTCAAAACTAGACCTTCTGAGAAACTGTTTACACCGTCATTATTTGTGTTTAACTTCCGCTGTCTGGTGAATTTTGTTGGCAGTGCTAAAAATTGTTTGTAGAGTTTACGCGTACGTATATTAATTCGTATTAATTTTATTGTGAGTTAGGTTTATTGACGATTTTATTAATTGTGTCTTACGTTTATTAAATATGGATGTCAACACTCTTTCACCTCCAAGAAAAATATTAAAAAAAAGACATTTCACTATTGAGGAAAAAGGTGTAATAATGAACACTTATAAAAAAGCATCCCAAGAATTAGCAGAACAGGGAAATCTTGTAAAATTCACTGCTGAGGTTACAGGTAACTATTAGCATTATTATGTCAACAATATTATTAATTATATTTTTAAATTTTAGGTGTCATCAAGTCATCAGTGTATAATGTTTTACAAGAACATCGTCAAAATAATGGTGAATTTAGACCACCAAAACCATATTCTAGAGGAAACAAAGTGCTCGATACAATACAGGTGAGCATAAGATCATGATTCGTCGGATAGTTCACAGTTTCTTCTTCGATAATGAGCTTCCAACAATCCAAAAAATTATGAAGAAAATTTCTGAAAATCCTCATATCCCTGATGTAAAGAAGACTACTTTGGGAAAAGTATTGAAATCAATTAATTTTCGGTGAGAATGATTTTTAATGTTAGTAATAGTGATGTAACGAATATTCGTACTCGTATTCGCGAATATTTGCATATTCTTGTATTTTCGCATTCGCACTAGAATTTGCGAATTTTAATGAGAATGTTTTACGAATATGAATACGCTGTTTATTTAAGTCGATTTGTTTTTACACAATCCATTATAGTATAATTATTTTAAAACTATTTTATTTTGCAGCTTTAAGAAACGATGCCGCAATAGTGTATTAAAGGAAAAAAATGAGATCATATCGTGGAGGCGTCGATACTTGCGATGTATAAAGCGGTATAAACAGGAAACTCGAAATATCTTCTATCTAGATGAGACTTGGATCAACGCTGGCCATACTGTTGACAAAGTTTGGACTAATATGTCAATTACCAGTGCTCGACAAGCACATGTGGAAGGCCTATCTACAGGACTGAAACATCCTTCTGGAAAAGGAAAAAGCAGTGCCACGCGAAAGGCTGATATTCAAACTTGGTTACGACAAAAAAGTATTCCATACACTGATGACATGGTCAAGGCAGAACTATTAACATTGGTGAAAAATAATCCTATTGAGCAAAAATATGTGGTAGACGAAATGGTTAAACTCACAGGTAGGTGTGTGCTGAGGTTGCCACCGTACCATTGTGAGTTAAATCCCATCGAACTAATTTGGGCACAAGTAAAGTGCGAGAAAAAATAGTACATTTAAGTTATGCGACGTAAAAGTATTGTTCAACCAAGCCATAAATAATGTTACAGCTAATAATTGGCAAAATGCTGTCAATCATGTTGATGGAATTATATCCAAGATGTGGCAATTGGATTTTATTATCGAACAGCAATTAGAACCAATTATTATTAATTTAGGTAACGATTCTTCATCGGAAGACTCTGATAGTGATTGGCACCATTTTAGGCAATATACTTCCTCGAAAAGACACCGATTTGGAGTGAAAATATGTGTGTTGTGTGATTGTGAAACTGGAATGGTATTAGATTTATTAAACCGCGTGTGACTTTCGACGTGAGAACCAGTAACAATATTTTAGCAATGAGATGGAACGACGAACGTGATTTTTATATGCTGCCAACATTTGACGATGACAAACTTACATCAACAAATAATAATCTAGGAAAACCGTGAAAAACCTGATTCTGTCATGAATTATACGCAAAATATACGAATGGTAGATAAAGCAGACATACAAATATCTGCAGTTAAATGGATCAGAAAACCCATCAAGTAGTACAAAAAATTATTGTTTCACATGTTGGAGTCCTTACAACAGAACGACCTGGAAGACAATGCAGTGGAATGTCTTATCTACTAACAGCCACAACTTTCGTGGAAAGACATTCGTCAACTAGTAAAGGACAGAAACACCAAAGGAACTGCCATGTATGTGCACATACACAACTTAGACAACAAAAGCTCACAGCTGTAGCAACTGGATGTCCAGAATGCAAAGTGCCCATCTGTATACAGGATTGTTACAAAAGTTATCATTCCAGGAAAAATATTAAAATAGGTAGGATTATGTTTTATTAAAATTATTGTAATATTCCTGATATTATTTTATTTATATTACATATGTATATACAGTGTAGGTAAAACTTTATGGTCGGTATGGTAAAATTTAACAGGATATCTAACGCAGATATAAAATCATATTTTCAGCGAACAGACAAAGATAACAATCATATTTCCCTTTGGTCTCCCCTCCACATTTCTTATTGCTGCCCATTGCCCAGTAGTAAGACGATTAGTTTCGATTAGTTCCGATTAGTTCCGATCTGAGATCTCTGGTTCCGATCCTAAGAAACTAGAGGTCGGTCGTTGACATTTTTATCGGAACCGTTTTTCGTAAACTGTATCTAGTTGATTGTTTATCAGTAGTTTCAAATAAACTAGTACACAAAAAAACATATTGGCTATTATATTGAAAGAAACTAACGAAGGATATATATTATAACTTAAAAAATAAATTAAACAATACAAATAGTACTTACATTTACATGACACATTATTAAATCGCGAATCGTCTAAATTGACATTTAAAAACATACGTTTTTCCACTTTTCTTGTTGTTTCTTCTTTTGTTTAAAATTAAACCAGATTTTGAACATGTGTTCACAATGAACATATTTTGTTACAATACTACAATATTTTATGAATATAGTGGTTAAGTTAGGATATACATGGCGATGGTTTTTCCACCACTGTAATGGACAGTTCCAATCACCGTTCGAAATTTTTTGTGGGTAATATCATCAGACAAATACATGTCGACTTCTTTTATATCTCTAGATACAGGTGTATGTTTAGATGAGTCATGTCTAATAAATTCATCAAAAATTCACCATGGACTTAATTCGTCTTTATCAGTTTCTTTTTCTTGTACTGGTTGATTTTCACTAGTACAATCTTCTTTTTCTTTTTTATAGAAGTAACCAGCTTCTTAACTCGTTCTTTTGTTTATTATAACTATGTATTCTGATTAATGAATGAGTTTCGATTTACGATTGATCTGCACTTTCGATTTCAAATCTTTATTGATAGTTCGTCAAAGGATTTATTTATTGTAAATATTCAATTATGAATTATTTTTCTTAGTCAAAATTATTGACCTAGTATAAGAATAATATTTTATTTTCAAAAAATGCGCATTTGTAGAAGATGCAGCTTTTATGGTCCACTTTCTGAATATTGCAATGATTGAAACTTCTCCTGACGTATTTCTGTCCGTTTCGACTACTTCTACTACAAGTACTGACATACTGCCACCGCGACCCAAGCGTCAAAAGGTGATGGATACTTCCATTAATAAAAATATTAGTTTAGAACAAAAGAAACAAATAGATATGGATTTAATAAACCTATGCAAAGACTCGTTTCATCCGTTTTCCATAGTTGAAGAACGAGCTTTTAAAAAGTTTGCAGGGTGGATTCCTGGATATAAACCACCAACAAAAAAAACTTGTTCATTACGTCAGGCTCATTACTTCAGGAATGTTATACCAAAACTAAGCAAATTATTAGATCACAAGTTGTTAAAGAAGTAGAAAATATCTGTATTACTACTGACCTTTGGACATATGGAGTAACTGAGTTACACCGCATTAACAGGTCAATATTTAACCGAAAATTTAGAATTTAAAACGATTTTATTAGGCTGCTGCCATTTTTCTGGAAACCATAATTCAGAAAAGATCGCTTTTGAAATTAGTGAAATTATTTCACTAATTTCAAATTTCAGTTTCTAAAAAAACACATTTTAAAAAAAGTACCTTATCTTTTGAAAGGCTTTTAAAGTATCAATTACAACATAACAAAGTTCCCAAACGGCCAATCCAAGACGTGGACACTAGGTAGAACTTCACCTATTACATGTTAAAAAAGAATGACCGAGTTAGAAGAGGCAATCCGTTCCACTTTTGTATTAATTAATACAGACTTAGACTTGGACCAAATCTAAATAATGAAGACTGGATTATTTGTTTTCAATTTTCCCAAATTTTACGGCCTTAAAAAATAACATAACATAAGTACAATGAGTGGCCAAAAATACTTGAAGGGTAGTTCGGTGATTGTTATGGTACGCTGCCTTCAAGAATCTTGAAATAAAATTTTAGCAAACGGTAACCTTACATCCATAGTATCCGACGTAGTACAATTACTAATATCGGGTTTAGCAAAAAGTATTGTAAATGTGAACACATGTTCAAAATCTGGTTTTAATTTTAAATAAAAGAAGAACACGGTTAACAAACTTACGTTTTTAAATGTCAATTTAGACAATTCGCGATTTAATAATAACGTGTAATGTAAATGTAAGTACGATTTACTATTTGTAGTATTGTTTAGTTTATTTCTCAAGTTATAATAAATATATCCCTGATTAGTTTCTTTCACTTCAATAAATATACACATAAACGATAATAGCCATTATGTTTGTTTATGTAGGTACTCTCTTACTTGAAACTACTGTTAAACAATCATAGTTATTGTTTACGAAAATCGGATTAGTTGCGTTAAGAGCGTAGGCGCAAAATTTCAGGCCAATGCTTTTTAAATGTATTCATTTTTTTCGAATCCTGAGAAAACTAACAAATATTTTTGAAAAATTTAAACGCAGAATGAAAGGTGACATTATTGCCGAGGGCCGAAATAAACAAAAAGTTTTTTTGAATGAGATGCTTAAAATTCAAAATCACACTAAATTTTCTCTTTTTTTCCCCTGTAACTTATTAAAATAAACATTATAGAAGTTTTCAGAGACTTTCTGCCCTCGGTAATAATGTATTCTTTCATTCTGCGTTTAAATTTTTCAAAAATATTTATTAGTTTTCTCAGGATTCGAAAAAAAAAGAATGCCCACCTCTACTCGTTCGTTACCTGTGTTCTACTTTGATTCGGTGCTTTGACTACGCGACATGAGACGTTGCCAAATAATTTCGTATGAAGGTTTTTTATTGTGGTTTGATATTTCAATTTATTATTTTTATTGCGAATAAGGCACAACGTGACTTTAAAATAAGCTTATTTTGATGTTTAGATTTCCAATTCGGAAATCGTACTTAGAATACGAAACATTAATAAATTTTATTTACATACAACGATTTCCGAAGTGGAAATTAAAATGTTAAATTAAACTTATTGAAAAGAAAAATTCTGGCAAATTTAAAATAAAAAACAGTAAGCTGCCATTTAAATCAATTCGCCCAAATTTGATTATCTTAGAATGTTGTTAAAATGCTAAAAAGACAACAGGTCAAATAAAACCAATAAGTTTGGCAATTTTGAACTTCTTCTCTTTTCTTAGTTCCACTAATGCTATTTCGACGATATAATGGGCTGACCTAATATACCTCTCTCTTTTTAAATAGGTGTTTCTCACTCCATCTCACGTAAGATACATACCGACCATAAAGTTTTACCTACACTATATATATATATATATATATATATATATATATATATATATATATATATATATATATATATATTATATGTATATATTATATGTATATATATATATATATATATATATATATATATTATATGTATATATTATATGTATATATATATATATATATATATATATTATATGTATATAATATATGTATATATTATTATCTATTAATTATAATTATTGTAAAATTCTTGACATTTACTCTTACAATTATTAATTTCCCTACTAAATTTAAATTTTGCTAAAATATTCATCGAAACAGAAACGTGTTTTTCAATCATTTAAATCATATATTTCTTTGTCAACCGATTCTTGCGAATAAAGAATCGCATTCCATCAAATTTATAAAGCGAATTTATCTCTTAATTTTATTTAAATTTAATTTTTGACATATTTATATAAACTTTTTTATTTGTCCACCCTATAAAAGTTGAAATTTAGAATTTAAATCTATACGCAAAAGCCAATAAAATGTTTAAATTTAATGCTAATCAATAACCTGTAAAAAACGGTATAAATATATTATTGCGAGTGTTAGTTCGTTTTTGTTGAGCGGTGTAAACGTGGGAAAAGTGATAAAATAGGGAGAGGAATATTTAAGAGTGCGTGTCATTCACGTGATCATTCCATCTTTTCAGCGGCCAATCTATAGGACTGATTGGAGTAATCTTTTTTCACAACTACAGGGTGGTGTCATTATATGCGGTGATTTTAACTGTCATCACAGCCTTTGGGGTTCTACAATAGATAACTCACAAGGAAATCGACTGAAAAAAATTTTCGTGCCGGTCGGACCGGAGACGTACAAACTCGCATTGATGGAGGCGTATGTAGGAACCGAAAACTATCTGATTTATTGACATTCTTCTATTGGTCAGATTAAGTTAACCACGCTCCAATGAAAAAAATATGGAATCGACAATTACATTCCTTGTTTTTTGCGCGCTTCAAGCGGAGACACAGAGAATATGACAGTGAAGCACGCGGATCTAATAGGGATGAGTACTATTCATTGAAATACGTTCAGAGTTTTGGGGCGCTTCAAGCGGATACACAGAAAACATGATAGTAAAGCACGCGAATCTAATAGGGATGAGTACTATTCATTGAATTTTGAGAATGGCTATGACGTGATCCTTTGTTATTGGTTTTATGTAGGGGTTTCAACTTGTTTGTGCGGTAATTTAGTGTTACCGTAGATATCGCATAGATAAGTGGTTATCGTTGGATTAATAATGGCTTGCAAATATTTGACGGAACTAGAACTATATGATTTATTAAATCAAAGTGACGATGAAGATTTTACACGTCTGGAAGATCAGTTTGACGGTTGGGACAACGACGATAGTGAAAGTGATTGTGAAATTGCAGAAAATAATTTGGTACCAGCCAAAGCTGAGGTATTTTGTGACGAAAATGGTTTAGATGCTAAGAATAATCAACCTAATCAGGAAGATAATCCACCACTTAGCAAAAAAAAAGAAACAAGTTTATTTGAAGCAAAGTTGACCTCAAACCTTGTTTAGAAAATTTTAATGTGACCTATTCCGGTTGCCTACTTGAAAACCTGCCAAAAATTCCAACAATTTTGGAGGTTTTTGAAAATTTTGTTTTTAAAGAATTCGTCGAGGAAATAGCGGTACAAACAAACATGTATTACCATTATATTGTAAGTGAAAATCCATCACAACAAATTCACAAATATACATCACCAACTACCGATGAAATCTACCTGTTTTTGAGTCTTTGTCTACTCATGCCTCAAGTAAAAAAACCAAAGATAGAGGATTATTGGTCCCAAGATTTCGTAATTCAGACGTCTGCATTTGGTCAAATAATACGATTTTTGCATTTTTCGGCCAACTCCAACGTTATCAGGGAAGATAGGCTGTTTAAGATGAGATTCATTATCGATCATTACCGACAAGTATTTAAAAAATGTATGTATCCTTTTCAAAACCTCGTGATTGACGAAAGCCTTACGCTTTTCAAAGGAAGAATATCGTTTCGTCGGTATATTCCTTCCAAGAGGCATCGATTTGGGATCAAATTTTATATTATAGTAGATTAACCGGATATATACTTGATCTACTGATATACACAGGTGCTACTACAGAAATAAAGCAGTTCGACGAAAATCTAGGAACTTCAGGCAATATAGTAATGACTTTGATGAAGCCTTATTTCGACAAAGCACATCATCTATACACAGATAATTGGTACACTAGTCCCATTCTGTATCAGAGTCTTTTAGAAAAACAATTTTAATACTGTGGAACAGTGAGACCAAATAGAATGTTCATGCCGAAGTTTGAAAAAATTGAAAAAGGTTCGATTGATTATTTTTCAACCCAAACTTTACTGGCTTTGAAATGGAAAGATAAAAGGGACGTCCATATGTTATCTACGATCCACAGCAATAAAATAAAAACTGTGACAAATAAACGAGGTGAACAAGTTCAGAAACCAGACGCGATTTTTGAGTACAATCAAAATATGGGAGGAGTAGACAAAACAAATGTGCTTCCGAGTACTACAGAAAGTGTAAGAAAAACAGTGAAGTGGTATAAGAAAGTGTTTTTTCATCTACTAGATTTAGCGGTGCTGAATTCCCATGTGATATATAAAATGAAAACTGGAAATAATATTCCATTATTAGACTTCCAGAGGACTTTAGTGAAATTGATAATAGAAAAATATAAAAAGGTGACACCTAGAAGTTGTAGGGGAGGATGGGGCATCATGGACCATGGGGTAATGTAAACCACATCGGTTATTTTGTTTAAAATTGGCAACACTGCATCTAGTAACTACTACAAATATGCGTAGACATCTTATCTACTTTTAGTATGAGTGTGAACTCACGGGGAGTACGTTCAAACGTGTTATAATTAAAAACACGTGTTTCGTCGCTGCTGATCTAAGGAATTTACTACTTTTGACTAAAGATTTCTCGGTAAGTAGACATGATTATTTTAACTTTTTGATACTGTGGTGTTGCTTGTAAAATGTGCTTTTAATAATTAAGATTTGCTTTTGATACGTTGTGAACTGGTACGTTAATTTCCATATTTTGAATGTGTACTACGCATGGGACAACGTGGACTAGGAGTGGTTCACATTGCCCCATTATATTTTCTTGACACTTTTTTAATTATATGCTTCTTTTGCAGTTAGAAATGGTACGAAATTATGTGAGGAAAACTGAGCAACAATCCTGGTCTCTTGTTGCCTTGAAGAATGCTATCCGGACAGTTAAAGCTGGGGAAATGGGCTATTTAAAAGCTAGTAAAGTTTATGGTATCCCGAAAGCAACGTTAATTCGCAGATGCAAAGAAAAAGTAACAAGAATTTCTCCTGACGAAAAGGGTCTAGGTTTCTACAAAACGGTTTTTACCAAGGAACAGGAAGAAGAATTGTATAATTATATCTTAGATATGGAGAAGCGTTTATACGGAATTACTTTGCTTGATCTTCGTCACCTAGCTTTCCAGTTAGCCGAAAAAAATAACATATACCATCCATATAATAAAACAAACAAACTTGCAGGTTTAGATTGGGCGTACGGATTTCGAAAACGGCACCCAGGGCTTTCATTACGTAAACCCGAATCAACATCTGCTGCAAGAGCTGAAGCTTTTAATCGTTACAATGTAAAACAATTTTTTGATCTGTATAAAGCTACTTTGGATTCTAAACATGTCAATCCAACGCGTGTTTTTAACTGTGACGAAACTGGTCTAGGTACAGTCCCCAAATGTAATAGTAAAATCTTGGCGCATAAAGGACGGAAACAAGTTGGACGGCTTACTTCTGCTGATAGAAGTGGAATAACAACAGCCGTTATTTGCATGTCATCATCAGGAATCTTCATACCGCCGATGTTAATCTTTGCAAGAAAGAGAATGAAAGTTGAACTCCAAGCTGGTGCATCTCCAGGTTCAATATTCGCCTGTAGCGATAGTGGCTGGATAAATAGTGAACTCTTTTTAATATGGTTTCAACATTTTCTTCAACAAACGAAACCAAGTGAAGACGATCCGATCTTATTGATTTTGGATGGACACAGCAGCCATACAAAAAACATAGAAGTAATTAATTTGGCTAGGGAAAAACATGTACATATCATTTGTTTGCCTCCACATTCCACCCATCGAATGCAGCCAACCGATGTTGGTGTCATGGCTCCTTTAGCACGATATTATGATATGGCATTAGAAAAGTTTCTTAATAACAACCCAGGCAGAGTGGTAACAGCTTTCCAAATCTCTAACATTTTTGGTGAGGCTTTCTTACAAGCTGCAACACCTTTGACTGCTATTAACGCTTTTAAAAAATGTGGGATAGTACCTTATGATCCCAATATATTTACAGACCTCGATTTTGCACCATCTGCTACGACTGAAAGAGATTTGGAGAATAATAGTCTACCAGTGTCAAGTCAAGATGAGGCAATTCCTTCAACTTTAACTGCAGAGCCTCACTTAAGTCAAGATGAGGTAATTGCTTCAACCTCAGTTGCAAAGCTTCATACTGGTAACGATTTTCAATTGACAATTTCCCCTGCACACAATAGAGCAACAACTTCATTTGGAGCAAACAGCCCTAAAGACATTCGTCCTCTGCCAAAGAGAAGTAAATTAATGGAACCAAAGAGGAAATCCAAAAAAGGTAAAACGGCTGTACTGACATCTAGTCCGTATAAGCTAGAATTAGAACTTGAAATAAACACGAAGGAGGCAATAGAAACAATGAAAAAGGAAAAAGCTAAGAAAAAAATAAATGATGATAAGCACGAAGATAGTGAAAGAAGTAACAAAAAAATAAAAGTTTGTCCTTCCAAAGATGGTAAGGGAAAGAAAAAAAAATAAATGTAACCATCAAGTACAAGATGATGGCAATGGTGAAGATGCTGAATGTTTTTACTGTAACGAGTGGTTCTCCTCATCAGCCAATGAAGAAGGATGGGTACGTTGCTCGGCCTGTCTGAAATGGGCTCATGAAGCATGTGCGGGAATAGATCCAGAAGATGATGAAGAATTTCAGTGTGAATTTTGTATTTCTGAATAAATATAACATGTGTCTATTTTTACTAATGTTCTGTTACCGGTTTTCTAAGTATTTTTAATAAAAAAATTCTTTTTACTTGATTTTATTTACCAAACATAGCCATTAGATAATGAAATAGTGTGACTTTCCTCAGTAGTTCACATTGCCCCACCCTATGGGGCAATGTGAACTTTTGACATATAGTCAGTTGTCATTTTTTTGTTGAAAATACGTTAAATAAATTATGTTTCAATTGCAACTAAATGACAGTTAAATGTTTAATGAACGTCCCTAATTAATTAAACAAAACAAAATCATTTCTGGTTTAACAGTATGTGCATATCTTCCTTAGATGGTTCACAATGCCCCATCCTCCCCTACAAGCAGCAGACCGGAAAATGCTCACAATCCCTTACGCCTTATTGAAAGACATTTTCCTTCAATTTACCCCAAAAGGCCTGAAAATAATAAATCTGTTGTCAAGCGGTGTGTTGTTTGTGCAAAGTAGAATAAAAGAAGAGAAACAGCCTATAATTGTGAATCATGCAACGTAGCACTATGTGTTATAGGATGCTTTGAACGGTATCATACAGTACTAAAATTTTAATTTTTTTGTGTATTTTTTTTTATTAATAAAATATATTTTGATTTTGATTTGCGTCTCAAAACTTATTTATTTCCCTAAATATACTTAAAATAATACTAAAAAATATAACATATTTTTTTTCTTATTAATAATATATATTTCGATTTTGATTTTCTTCTCAAAAATTATTTATTTCCATAAATATACTTAAAATAATACTAAAAAATATAACATAATTTTGTTTCTTATTATTAAAATTATATTTTGATTTGCTTCTCAAAAATGATTTATCTCCATATTTCATATATAAAATAATACTAAAAAATATAATATCTAAAACCGCGTTTGTGGACCAAAGCCGAATAAACTCGCAAGCACGTCGGCTACGGTCCAGCGAGCACAACCGCCTGAAATCGGTGCGGTCCTAAAAAGGTTAATTGTTAATAATAGGAAAGATGCATATCTGGAATATAAAAATACCACGAATTACGAAAATTATCTCAAATTCAAGCATATTCAGGCCAAACCTAATTTACTTTAAAAAAAAAAACAACAATTATGCTGGAAAAATTTTATTAATAAATTAAATAAAAATACCGCAATATCAAAAATTTGGAATTTATAAAAAAAATATCTACAAAAACTCAACTTTTAAAAAACATCCTATATCTGAAGAACTAATAAACCAAATTTTTGATATTGTAGCACCTAGTTTTGTGCCAAATATGCTTGAAGGACCGAAAGAGAACACTGTCAGCCACTATATGGATGCATCTTTTGATACAACGGAATTTGAAGCTGCAATTAAGACCTCTAGATGTACTGACCCGGGTAAGGATTTTGTTACATATGACATTATTAAAAATCTCCCCCAAGTTGCTAAAGAATTTATAATAAATATATACAATGATTGGTGGGTGAATGTAAACTATATCGAGCAACTTAAACAAATTACCGTTTGTTTAATTTTAAAACCAACTAAAGATAAAAATATGTCTTCCTCTTATCGCCCTATATCTTTAATGTCATGTATAACTAAAACATTTGAAAGAATGATAAAAACAAGACTGGAGTGGTACATAGCGTATAACAATATTTTACCTAATACTCAATACGGTTTTAGAAGGAGATATGGTACTTTGGATGCAGTACCGTAAAACGGGGTGAATAGAAACAGTGGGGTGAATAGAAACAAAACTTTATTTATATTATGTAATTTATTTCGTACATAACTATGGATAAATAGTGGCAACCATTATTTTTTTATGTTGCTACACTTTAGGCTAAAAGGAAAATAATGTTTTGTTTGGTTGGCAGCACTGGTTCCCGTTTGTTTGTCTTGTTGACATTTACCAGGCGATTCTTGTGTTTTTTTATCCACTTAGAACTTTCCAGGTAAGTCAGAATACGTAGTGTTCTTAAAAGTAAATAGCTGCACAAAACATAGTTTAATTATCCGTACAAAAGATTACGGCTTACTTTAAGCTTTAGCTTTAACGGTACTATTTCAAAAACTATTCATATTTTTTAGGTTATGTTTTCAGAATTTATGGGGTGAATAGAAACACATAATTTTTACTGTTTCTATTCACCCCACAAGAAAATTGTAATACTAAATCACATTTATACTAGATAAAATACATATCGTGTGTTATATATTTATGTTAGACACTTAAATGGCATAGCTGTTTTGTTTCAGGGCCCTGTAAAATGCCAAGAAAGTACAAACCGGTGGTTGGAGGGGGCTATAAAAAGCACGATCCAAAAATAATCGAAAATGCACTTTCTGACATACAGAAGGGACTAAGCCTTCGGAAGTCTGCTGAGAAACATGGTTTGCATTATATATCGGCACTTCAAAACAGGCCTCAATGTAAGGAAACATGGTGGTCAGACAGCTTTATCTCTCGAAGAAGAACAACTGTTTGTTGAAAGGCTGAAGGTATGTGGCGAATGGGGCTATCCTATTGACACTTTAACTCTACGACTCCTTATAAAAGATTTCTTAGACCGAAGAGGGAAAGAAGTTAAGAGGTTTAAAGATAACCTTCCTGGCCGTGACTTTGTTGAATCATTTTTAAAACGTCATAAGGATTAAATGGCCGTGAGAATGTGTCAGAATATTAAACGATCGAGAGCTGGTGTGACACCAGAAACAATTAACAACTATTTTGATGAACTGACAAATGAATTAAAGGATATGTCCTTATATAATATTGTTAACTATGATGAGACGAACCTAAGTGATGACCCTGGTAAACGAAAGGTCATTACACGTAGAGGGACAAAATATCCAGAAAGTATCATAAACTCATCAAAGGCATCTACGTCTGTGATGTTTGCAGCCGCTGCTGATGGCACTATTTTACCCCCTTACGTAGTCTATAAGGCATTGCACTTGTACCAAAGCTGGACAGAAGCTGGGCCAAAAAACGCCAGGTACAACCGAACAAAGTCTGGCTGGTTTGATTCCTTCTGCTTCGAAGATTGGGTACTGACAGTTGCTCTTCCATACCTGAAAAAACAAACGGGTCGAAAATTTCTGATTGGGGACAATTTGTCTTTTATTTATCAGTTGAATCTGTGAAGTTGTGTAAAGACAATGCTATCAATTTTATTTTTCTCCCAGCTAACTCCACCCATCTGACACAACCTCTGGACGTGGCATTTTTTCGGCCAATGTTATTGAAAAAGTTGTGTGATTCATTGAAGAAAGAAAATGTGATCGCCGGTTTTAAGAAGTGCGGTATAGCGCCTCTAAATAGGAACAAAGTGCTGTCTATGCTTCCACAAATTATTGATGAAGAGAAAAACCAAAATCCCGAAAACATTCAGAAGAACCACGAAGCTGTTGACAATAGTTTCAAAGAGCTCCTTCATAGTCTTAGAGAAGATCAGACTCCTAAGATAAGGAAAAAGAGAACCAAAGTTAATGTGAAACCCGGCAAAAGTATCAGTGTTGAGGACTTTGGCGACGACGATGAGAACTTAAATCCCCAAACTTCACGTGCTAGTGACCAAAACTCATGTTCCTCCAAACAGGTTCAGCCAAATAAAAGCCGAAAGCGTGTGGAGTTATCATCAGAAGATGAAGATGACTTTTCAGTGCAGGATACTGACTCTTCCGATGCCCCTGATCTAGATGAAAGTACTGACAAGGCCTCAGGCGAAAACCTCGTCATCAATGAAGATGACTACATGTTAGTTAAAGTTTATGGTAAAAAAAAACCATCTTTTAGATGTTATATATGCAAGGTTAGTATAGTTTAAACAGGATCCTATTGTGCTATCCCGTGGGAACTTTGTTGCTAAAATATAAAACCCATTTTTTTGGTTCCTAATATTTTTGTAATGCAAAATCACTTGGTCGTCCAAAAATCGTAGCGGGAGGGGAGTGGTGGGGAGCCTTACAAAAAAAATTTTTTTTTCATCGTTTTTCGGATGTACAATATCCGAGAATTCATTCGTCAAATTTGCATACCCATCTGGACATTAGAAATATATTTTTTTTATTTTTAAAAATACGTCATACCATTATTGTATACGGAGCGCCTTCATACAAAATCACTTGCCCTGAAAACCAATATTTTTAAAATCGTTTACCTCGCTCTACCTCGAAAAACATTGGGTTTAGCAAAAAATTGGTTTCTATAAACGTTATAGACCAAAAATCAGAGAACATAAGGGTTTTTTTTAGAATTTTGATTGGATAATTAGTTTAAGAAAAAATTAAATAAATCGAACGGCATGTCACGACGGACAGTGCTGAACGCAGAAATGCGAGGAAGGGTGAGATTCCTATGCCGTAGTCAACCGCAAATCGACTCTACTGATGGCGATGTTGTTATGGTCGTTTTTTCATTGTGATGGTGATTTTAAGGAGGATGAATACTCTAGCGTAAATAGTGACTTCTTTGTTGTCAGATTATTAAAACTTTTAGAATACTGTAATAAGTATTTAATACTTAAGTGATAGTAGTATTTATATTATCATAATAGGTATTGTTGTATATCTTTAAGGTTGTAAACTTATTATTATTATTAAATTATTAATATTATCCAGATTTAGCCATACGGCTCGCACTCCCTTAAAGGAGAAAATTCACTCATCTCCGATACTTACGATATCAAAAGGATTGAGCTCTGGTGGGACTCTTTCCGTGTTATCGAGCCCTAGGTGACTTGGTATGTAGGGGTATCCCGTATCCCCAAAAATGTTCTTACAGATTACAGTTCTTATAGTTGTTATAAAGCTTACTAAGGAGGTTAAAGTGGTTAAATTTCAAAAGCTTGGGATATACACATCTAAAATGGCACCGCTTTTCCTTGGCAATAAATTTCTGATTCAAGAACAAAGGATAGTAATAAAAACAATTAAATCTATGTACTTACCTATTTCTTACTTACTAGATATCTTATGTTAGTTATCTTATTCTAAGTCAGACTCTTCAGTATTCTCAGAAGAACTAACATCTTCTACGGGTAAAATTGTTTCACGTATATCACCTTTGTTGGCCACATTTCACCTGGGCCATACATTTACAAGAACCAATGCATTTGATCTGTTTCCTTTTACACGAGCATTGGGACCCTGTACAATCTGAAAATTATAAAAAAAAGCTAATATAATTATTCTTCACATAAAAAGGCAAAAGTTGACTCACCTTTTTTGCATTTACAACTATTCAGAATATATGTATCTTTCGGCAACTTGGGTTCCGTGCTTAAAACTGGTACTAGCTCTCCATTTTCTTTACTCCAGTCACTTAGCAACGGATTCGGCAGAGATGGTCTTGGTGTCGCACTACATAGCCATATTTTCGTCTGGAAGTGTACACGAAGGCAGTGTTGCCTCAGACTGTCTAAAGTAGGAGGCAGTTTATGAATAGTATTCGTAGTAGCCAAAATACCTCTTAGAGTATTAATACACTTAATATTTTTGTTAGGTGTATAAAGAAGAATAACAAATTTAACAATATCATCGAAAACTTCTTTGCTCAAATATTCTTCACTTCCCACTCTAGATAGGAGGCTATAATTTGATAGAAATACCTTCCAACATGTTTTCTTCCCAAGAGTTGCAAACTGGCTAGTGGTATCACAACCAGTGAGGGCATGAAAGGCTGGTAAATATTTCCTTAGGGAGTGATCCATAGAGAGTTCGTGGATACCTATAAATCTTTCGTTGTCCTTTGTTCCAACCCTCATCCAAACTTCTGGAGTTAAAAGGTCTTTAAAATGGGCCAGGAGTACCAACACATCGGTACCTTTACAGTCGACTATACATCTTGTATATCCCTCCATTTTTGCTGACAGAATGTGTAATATTATTCTGGTATCGGCCTCTTCATGTGATGAGACTAATATTTCAGAATTCAAACCAAAATTTGTTTTGTAATTTAAAACGTCGTAAAATCCTCCGCTGGTTACGAAGTGAGCGGTACAATTTGTTAAGGAATATTCAACTAGCTGATTGCTCACGAAGTGTGTAAGCTGGTTTTTGTTAAAAACTAAATTAATAAATGAATTCCATTTTTGAGGTAATACTGTATCCGGACCTTCAATTGATCGTTGTATTGATTCATTTTTGGTGTGCATCTCTTTTATCTCGTGCAGTTTTTTATGGAAGATTCTTCGTAGTGATCCAAAACAAAATCGATCCTTTTAGCGCTGTAGGGGTTCTTGAACACTATTGATTTTAAAATTCTTGCATAGTCGTCAAATGTTTTGGCATTGGATGGTTTGCCAACTGCTTGAATCAAACTCATACCATCAAAAATGTGACACGTTTTGTGATTTTGTAACGGTAATAGTAGATATTTAGACGTAACTGTAAACTGTTCTATTATAGAACCTAAGGCAGATTTATTTGATGGTACCGACAAAACTCCTGCAGGTGCAAGTGACATTGAATAAGCTGTCAATTCATGTTTGAAAACATCCTCATAATTTATGTCTCTTCCAATTGCCCCGGCTGCTAGTATTTTTTGCAAAAACTCTTGCCCAGCTTGAACGATTTTCTTCTTTTCAGCGACAGTTTTATAGGTACCTGCACGACGAAGTGTTGGAAGATTATTCTTCTTAATAGGTTTGAAAAAATTGGGAGCTCCAACAGTATCAAGAAACTTTGCTAAGCCCTCTTCTCCAATTTTTTGTATATTTAATAACGATGTTTGAACATTCGGCGATGCAATCTCATTAGTTGAAATTACGAGAAGACGATCTTCGCTTTTGGAGAAAACATTAAATCGTAAAAACTCATCATGCAGTTTTTGTACAGAATCTTGATCAATTTTCATTCGTTTCTTTCCACCTTCTACGTTTTGACTTGATGAGTGGTTGCTTAGGTCTAATGATGCACGAAATTCATCTACCATCATGCCAATCATGTTGTAGCTTAAAAACCATTCATCTAATTTTGTGCTGTTTTTGGTCAATCCCACGATTCCTCCTGCATCTTTTGAGGTTTTATTTATGTGTTCTAAAGCTTGATCTACAGATAGTTGGTTAAAGTTTCCGTTCAAACGTTTTACAACAAAATTTCCTCTCATAAATTCTTCATGAACTTCTAGAGCTTCCTCATGAAGTTTGTACATGTCCATCAAATATATTGTTCCCCAACGAGAATAGTTTACATGGTCAAATGCGAAGAAGTAAGGCAGCATTTTTCGAAAACTAGACAAATGTATTTCCCAGTTTCCGCTTCTTTCAGCAAACTGAAATTCTAATAGAATATCTACCATTTCCAAGTATGCATTCCAGTATTTACCCGTGGCAGTTTGAGCTGCAATGAATTCTGGAAACTCTGGCAAAAGTTCATGAGTTCCAAGTTGAGATTTTATCGGACAGTTGCATAACGTCTTCTTTTCTCCTGAGAGTATCGATGATTTCCGATGCACAAAGATGAATTAAATTAATATAATGTACAGAAGGACTGCCACACTCTAAAAGCCACTTTTTATAAAGATTTATTATTAATCTTGACAGAGCTTCGTACGTCAACTTATGGGCTCGTATAGCTTTATTGTATTTTTTTCCAGATAAAATACCATCAATTGTGAGTAGTCCACTTTTTGTCCCCAGATCTAGGGAAAAACTGTTCCGGCCTTATGGAGAATAGGGCAAATTTCCCCAGCCCCGTATCTCAAATTTCCCCAGATTCCGACCGCAAACTCGGCAGTTTTTAATCAAAGTATTATTTACTAAATAAATAAAAAATTCTACCATGTGTAGGACTCGAACCCGCGACCCATACGTTCGTGACTAGACGCCCAGACTACTAGGCCAATCGGTCATTTGAATTATGTAGGCTTCAATAGGTATAAAAAAAGTATTTATCAAAGATGGTCATGACGAAGCAACCCGTGTACAAACCGCAGAGGATAATGCAAAAGCGAATAGTTTGACGATATGAATATTGCAATTATATTTTTAAACTTGTGTGTTAAATATGAAACGCCGCAAACTCAAAGTACGATAAAGAGAAACTAGTTTTAACAAAAACAGTTTTTAGTTGTAAAGAATTATGTTTTGAATCGAGTATCTAATTCGATTATTTACAAATTAGTAAAGATTAGGTTAAATATCAGTGTCGCAGAAAACAGCAAAAGTTCTGTGGTATTGTAAGCGTAATATAAACAAATAGTTCATAATAACCCAATGTACATATTCGGAATGCAATAATTTATTTATTTATGAAAAGTAGAAAATTATAGGTGACGTGTTATTTAAGAAAGAGTTCAAAATAAATCGTAATAACTAAAGTAAATAATATACTTAATGGTAAAAGTTACGATCTATACATCTGTGAGGGTGTTTTAAAAAATTCAGCCATAGCGGCAAAGGTTCCAGTAACAGGTCATGCTCTTTTAAAATTTTCAAATGCAGCGCAAAGAATCCATTAGTGACAGACAATTCACACCTTTCCATGCCTAAAACTGAAGTGTCTTGTGAGCAAGACTCAGTATGTATATTCTCAAAATACAATATTTCCAAAAAAGACAAATAATTGTAACGCATAAACACATAATGCAATTTTTCGGTGATTGTTTTCAGAAACGAAAAAAATAGTTAGCGATCTAATGAATTTAGGTTTAAATAAAAGACATCCCTACAAGAGAAACTAATTTAAAAATTAGTAAAATTATTATAAGAATACGCCAGGATGGGGTAAGGAAAAGGGAAACAGGTCCAGGAAATGGATCATGGGTATACCCGCCATCCAACCCGTGCCAGATAAACCGACACTACAGCATCTCGTTCAGTATAGGGTAAAGTAAGTGGTTCTAAAAACAGGACATAAAACGCTTACACACGCCTTGGTTTTAACAAAGATACATAGAGTATTAAAATTCATTTTCAGTATTGATTAAGCAGCGATACAAAAAAAGAATACGACAGGTAGGCTCTAAAGCAGAATGACATTTCAATAAACGTATATTACCTAAAAAAAGATAAACATTTTACGACCCTCTTAACTTATTTGACAAAAGAAAAGAAGGATAAACATGTGAATCTGCTTCTTGTTCAAGATAAATACGATGATGATACCGAAGGTCCTATTAGATGCCATTATGTATGGATAAAAAATCTATCTCGCCTATTATCAAAACAGTTAAGTAATATAAATGGAACAAAATATGTCTGTAATGCCTGCCTCCATTACTTTGGATCACAGGAAACATTAGATAAACATACAATAGACTGCTTAAAACAAAATGAGACTGTTATCAAAATGCCTGAAGCGATCCATAAAATGCTTAGATTTAAGAATTACATGAATAAGATTAATTCCACTATTTGTTGGTAATGGCCGGTTTCTCGATATTTTGAATTATATCCCGACGCCTTTGTATGGTTTCCGAAAACATTTGGCTTAAAAGAGTTGAAGAAGGGGTATTTTGCTCACTTTTTAATACTCCTGAAAACCAAGATTATATAGGTACTTTACCAGATAAGTCTTATTACGGACCCAATACCATGAAGCCCAAACAAAGGGAAGAGTTTCTAAAAAGGTACGAAGAACATAAAAACACCGAGTTTGATTTACAGAAGGAATTACACGCTTACTTTGACTCAGATGCTCCTCGCCCTCCTTTAAAGTAACGTCTATTAATTTATCTATTCTGTAAACATAAACGTCTGTTAGTATAAATATCAGTATTCATTAAAATTTACTTACTTTTCGTTACTGTCTAAACCATCAAGCCTGAAACAAAAGCCGCATTATATTATACATATTGCAACACGTTTAATACTTACTCATACAAAGACGCCTCGCCAAAAATATCCAGGATGGCTCTGTAAATCAATAAAACAATAATTCTATAAGTAATAAAATGTGGTATATACATACTCTTCAGCAGATGTCTCCTCTTGCTCCTCGCCCTCCTTTAAAGTAACGTCTATTAATTTATCTATTCTGTAAACATAAACGTCTGTTAGTATAAATATCAGTATTCATTAAAATTTACTTACTTTTCGTTACTGTCTAAACCATCAAGCCTGAAACAAAAGCCGCATTATATTATACATATTGCAACACGTTTAATACTTACTCATACAAAGACGCCTCGCCAAAAATATCCAGGATGGCTCTGTAAATCAATAAAACAATAATTCTATAAGTAATAAAATGTGGTATATACATACTCTTCAGCAGATGTCTCCTCTTGCTCCTCGCCCTCCTTTAAAGTAACGTCTATTAATTTATCTATTCTGTAAACATAAACGTCTGTTAGTATAAATATCAGTATTCATTAAAATTTACTTACTCTTCGTTACTGTCTAAACCATCAAGCCTGAAACAAAAGCCGCCCTCAAAGGCAGAGAAAAAGCTGACCAAGCCGTAAAAAAGGTAAAAGGCGTACCTTCTCCGACAGACTATGGAAATCTAGAGTAACGGTGGCCAAACAGCGAGTTCTTCTCTTAAATTCAACTCTAACAATCTTGAAAGCATCACTTGAAATGGTGATGAATGGTTATGAATATGCAACTACAAAAACTATTAGATATACTACATCCATAAAACCTTATAAATAACATCAAAAAACAACACGACAGTATGGTAAGGAGAAAGGAGCAATGGTAAAGGAGACAGGAAAACAGGTATTCCCACCAACCACCCGTGCCAGTTAAACCGACACTGCAACATCTCGTACAAAAATAGGTAAAATAGGGTAACAAATGTCCAGCAAAATAAGTGTACAATTTCTGTATAGACGCTAAAAAAAGCGTCGCTAAAGGTCAAATATTTCGTACAATGATATTTAAAGAATACCCGCCACAAAAATAGTTATAAACATGAAAATAGGGCTACATATTAGAAAGAGTATAAGCATAACACTACATATAGAAAGTAATACCATTCTACACGAAGTAGGTAAATACTTTTTTTTATACATGTGTAGAAATTGTAACCAATTTGTACAAACCCCTCCTTTGGCTGATTTTTTCATCATATAGCACTGATGGTTAGCTGTTTCTACAAATTGGTTACAATTTCTACACATAGAATAGCCGCACTCATGTCGATGTTCCCTCTTACAAATTTTATTACAAGTGGTGCATTTAAATATAACCTTGCATATCTCTGTATGGTTTTCCAGACATTCAATGTTGTAGCAATAACGGTTACAGTCGCCGCAAAGAATTTTGTTTTGCGTAAGCAAGTCGTGTTCTGACTGCTTGCAGATTGTACACAGCGGTGCTTTCTTGCACTTGTGTTTGCTTTGATAAGGTGTATCGCATTTCTCGCAATAAAATTTGGTGCCGTACAACCCTTTCAACCTGTTGATTACATCGAAGTGGTTACCGTTTTTATATAGATAAATTTTGTTTGTTTGTTCGGGGCCTTCGTATATGATTGTGTTGAAATTTTCAGCGCAAATTATCTTTATTTGTACATCCAGTAGTTCTTCGACCTGTTTAAAATCGGTCAGCGTGAAACCTTCGATATAACAACCACCCAACAGATTGCAAAGCTTTTCTGCCAAAACAGTCTGTAATTTTCGACCTATACGTATGTTATGAACATCACTTTTGATCAATTTGTGACCCAAAATCTCGTTTGTGACGTATGTTAAGCCCACTATAACTGCTCGAGCCCCGCATAAGGTGTCATTGTTTTTAATTTGAGTAATGCTTTTTTTAGTGCGACGGTCCTCTGACAAATTTATCATTCTACGACGACCGCTACCCCTAGGCATCTTGAAAATTTGAATATCGAATTTCGTGTCAGCCAAAAGAACAGTGTCGTTAGACGTCAATATGTTTTCAAGATGCTGTAATAAACTGTCCATATTGGTATCTGCACTAGTTGTTGTCGAAATGGGGTGATTGAAATTGTCATTGTGGGCAATTATTCTAATTTTATCGCCCTTTTTGTATCCGCTTTGCTTCTTTGCATCAGCCATAGCATCCTCCAACAGAGCTTTCAAGTTCTCTTCGCCGTGGCTAGGAGAACCCCCTGTCGCAGAGAGTCGAAAACTATGTAGGTAAGCACAAAATGTTGTTATGAACCTACGCATCAAAAACTTTAATGACCAATTTTGAACCATTTCGAAAATTATCAAAAATTAGAAACTTAAAAAAATCAAAAAACTTTACAATTTTTTCAAAAAAACTAAAAATTCAAAATGTAATATCTATTTTTCAAAAATTCAAAAAAAAAATTGCACACTTACTGTAAAGGATGATAAGAGCAAGAGCTGATATGAGAAAGCACGTCTTATCAGTACGACTGCCTGATAAGAAATGAGAGTAAATCTTGTTTTGCGCCTTTTATACGTTTTCACCGTAGGTCACGTGACACTCTATGATGAGGAAAAGGGTAATGCTGTTTGAGAAAAATCAGGGGTGTTTTTTTTCAATTTTACATAAAAACAGCTGTATAAAGTACTTAAAACATATCAATTAGTCATTTTACGAAATCCCTGTTGTAAATTATCTGTATTTTCGAGTTGCGGCTAGCTATTATCATAATGTGATATAACAAATTGAAGTGAGTTTATTCAAAATAATAAAACCAGGTACCTTTATAATTAATTATTAGAACAAAACAAAATCTATTTTTCGAAAAACGGCGATCATTTTTTCAGAAAATGATTATGATATTAAAATTTAGGACGTTGTCCCGCTTCAGGAGAACTCGTAGCACTTTGGCTAGGCTATTTTTGCAAAATTAACAAGATCTTGCCTACCGAATGAGGATTACGTCATCGCTACTTTTAGACATAGATAGTGCCGTGTGCAAAACATACACATCTAAGGTGTTGTCTTGTTGTTTTTATCAAGGTATGCCAAAACGATTAAGATAGATGATGTCATCAATATTTTTAGATAATGATGCGTAGCGGTGAATTGTTAGATAATAAAAAGGCATGTTAAATCCCAATAGCACTAATCCAAGAACCTTGGATAAATAAGACCAAAATAACTGGTCTTAGCAGCCTAAACGGTCAAATTTTCAGCTTACCAAGCAATCAACAACCGAGAACAGCAATATATGTTCCCAGAAAAATCAAAGCCTCCCCTATGGCGCAGTTTTGCACCTCAGACGTAACTGCGGTTAAAGTGAAGTGCCCATGGGGAAAGGGCAAAAATAGAGAGTTGATACTAGCATCAGTCTACCTACCCTCAGATGCAGCCACCCTACCACCAACAAGGGAAATGGAAGATCTGGTAGACCATTGTCTCAGTCAGAAGGTAGAACTTATTATCGGCTGCGATTCGAACTCTCACCATCTAGGCTGGGGCAGCAGAGATAACAACGAGTCTCTTTATAACTATATTACTATAAAAGATTTGTATATCTTAAATAAGGGCACCGAACCTACCTTTATTAATGTTCGTAGCCAAACAGTCATCGATATCACGCTGGCAACAGCTGAAATATCGAATAAAATTCAGAACTGGCAGGTATCGGAGGATATTTCTATGTCCGACCACCGCTGGCTAACCTATAATATTAGTCTGGAAAAAAGCCTTATCAAATCGCGCGACCCTAAGAGGACGGATGTAGAACTCTACAACCGACTCTTAGAAGATGCTCTGCGGAATGAAAGGGCTTCAACTCCAGGAACTAATACAGAATTGGAAAGGTATGCGGTATCTATCCAAAACAAAATAAGCTATGCTTATAAAAAATCCTGTCCAATAAGGATGGTCCAGGAAAGTCGCAAAACCAACTCTTGGTGGTGCACTGAATTGGAACACCTTAGGAAGACAGCAAGAACAGCTTTTAATAGAGCAAAACGCACCAAACTCAAAGAGGATTGGGATTCTTACCAATCAAATCTCAGAGAGTTTAAAAAAGTCTGCAGACAAAGACAAAGAGCTGCTTGGAGAACCTTCTGTGAGGAAATCAAAGATTTCCCGCAGGCTTCCAGGTTACAAAAAGCGCTCTCAAAGGACCCACATCGGCATGTCGGCATACTAACGAAGGAAGATGGGAATAAAACTTCCAACCTTCGCGAAAGTGCTGAGGTCCTGATGAAAACACACTTTCCCGGTTCTAGTGTCTCAACAGCACCAAACCGGATGGAAGAAGCAATCATACCGTCAACAAACGACTGGCATCTCGCCAGAACAATGATTAATGAGGAAAAGGTAAAATGGGCCATATTGTGCTTCACCCCTTTCAAATCACCAGGGCCTGACGGCATATATCCAGCCCTACTACGGTGGGGACTGGATATCCTTCTGCCGCACCTCGTGGAAATATTCAGAGCCTCTTTGGTTCTGAGATATATTCCTAGGAAGTGGAGAGAGGTACGTGTGGTCTTCATACCAAAACCAGGTAGGATGGACTACACCCTACCAAAGGCTTTCCGACCAATTAGCCTAACATCCTTTCTGTTGAAAACGATGGAAAGGCTATGCGAGAGGTACATAAGGGATGAAGTTCTGGTCCATAACCCACTTCACCCAAATCAACATGCATATACTTCGGGAAGATCTACCGATTCTGCACTGCATCATGTAGTGGGAAGAATTGAAAGATCGCTGGATAATAAAGAATCCACCCTAGGTATATTCATAGACATTGAGGGAGCGTTTGATAAAACCACATTCCCAACTATCACCCAACAGCTCAACGTCAGGAATGTTCCCCTGGCCATAAGCGAATGGATATTCAGTATGCTCTCTAATAGAGCAATAAGCATAAATGTAGAAGACGTTTCTGTTAGAGGCATGGTTACGAGGGGCTGTCCACAGGGAGGGGTGCTATCACCACTACTCTGGAACATAGTTCTAGATACCCTGGTTGACCAACTCAGCAGCAACGGTTTCTACACAATAGCCTATGCAGACGATATTGCTGTCCTGCAAAGCGGTAAGTTTGAGAGCACACTATGTGAGAGATCACAAGTTGCTCTCCGACTAATAGAAACATGGTGCAAGGAACACTCACTATCTATAAATCCAAAGAAAACTGAGATGGTCCTCTTTACCAGGAAAAGAAGAATCACGGGCTTAATACCCCCAAGAATTCTAAACTACAGTCTAAATTTTTCTGACGAGGTGAAGTACCTTGGTATTACCCTTGACAAGAAGTTAACATGGAACTCACACTTAGATGGTGGAGCTAAAAGAGCATATATTGCCTATGAGCAGTGTCGACGAACGGTCGGACGCACCTGGGGCCTCACGCCCAGGGTGATCGCCTGGGTCTACACCGCTGTCATTAGGCCAATGCTAACTTACGGAGCTATTGCTTGGGTACCAAAAGTGCTACAGGCAACAGCGATTAACAAACTAAACCATATTCAGCGGATGGCTTGCATAAATATAACAGGTGCCATGAAAACAACACCAACTGCTGCAATGGAGTTGATCATTGGCATCACGCCTCTAGATATATATGTCAAAGAGGTGGCGCTAGTGACAATGATGCGACTGCGCTCAGCTGGTGCAAACCTTGATGTAGGAATGGGACAATTGAGAACTCGTTTCTGGCGAGAAGAGTTGGATGCGTTACCACTTCTACAGGCAGGCTGCGACTCAATTGAACCAAAGTTTGTCTTCAACAAACCCTACAAAATTGAAACAGGACAGTACATGGAGACAAACGTGGCAAATGCCTATTGCATATACACCGATGGCTCCAAAATGAAAGAAGGCTCAGGATGCGGGATATACTCCAGATCACTGAACCTAAGAATAAAGTGGGGTATGGGCAAAAATGCCAGCGTAGTTCAGACAGAACTGACTGGTATCTCCATAGCCGCAAAAGAGATAACCCAAAAAGGTATAGCAGGTAAAACTATAATGATCTGCACAGATAGCAGACAAGCGCTACTAACCTTGAATAGACCACGTGTCACATCAGGTTTAGTAATGGAGTGTCACAAGTCACTAACCCAAGCTTCGGATGGTAATACCATCATCCTGAGGTGGGTTAAAGGACACAATAGGAATAAAGGCAACCGCATGGCTGACCAATTAGCTAGGAAGGCGGCAGGCCTAAGACTCTTAGGACCTGGGGATCTTTTTGGTTGGTCAACTACAACAATCGCGGAAATTGTCAAATGTCACTCCCATACTCAAACCGTAAAAAGATGGGAAGAAGGGAAAGGATGTAAACTTGCCAGGGTAACACTAAGTAACCTTGAAGAGTCAACATCTAAGAAGTACTTGGGAATGACCAGGAAAAACCTACGTTTGGCAGTTGGTTTTTTAACTGGTCATTGTCAACTAAGCAAACACCTCCATACACTGGGGCTAGCAGACACACCTCTATGTAGGAAGTGTGAACGAGAAGACGAAACTGTAGAGCATGTCCTATGTGAATGCCCAGAGTTATCGTTAATACGAGAGTACGCGTTCGGCGAGTCCTGGCCAACACCTGCCCACATAAGAGAGATGTCTCCTGGTGACTTGTCCACCTTCCTAGAATTGGCAGGATGGACAATGAGCTAAGGGTGACAGCTCCCTGGGAGGATGCACAATGGGTCAATTGTGGCCTAAGTGCTGTGAAACTTAACTCGCCCTCCCTACTCTACAGATACAGATACAGATAAATCCCAATATTATTTTATTTGTTAAATTAATACATATTACATGTTTTCTTGAAGGAAGGCGTCGGTTAGTGAGATGATGAATTCTGAAGTATTCCGTTTCCTTAGTAACCGCTAGGTGGGGACAATTAATGAATAAGCTCTAGATAGCGCAATTCAATTATTATTTCTTCTGCTTCTTTTCCATTTAGAGCATCGCTTTTCGAAAGAATTTTGAGGCCTTCTACAAGTATATTTGGATCGTTATTTTCGTTATAGAGGGTCCATATTTTGTTCAATTCCTCGTACAGCTGTCCCCTTTCAGAACTTGGTCTCTGATTTGTCTTTGACTCGTTTTCGGCTTTGCTGCTTTGTTGTTTTCCGTTCAATGTTTTTATTTGAACTTTTCGTTACCCGTCCCATGTTTTTAGTTGATAAACAATGTCTTGACGAGGGTTTTCTTCTTCTTCTTTCTTTCTCAACATACATGGGTTTGATAATTTTCTTGAATTTTTCTGGGAACGCTTGATGTCTCAAATATCCTCGGGAATCTCGATGAATACCTGTGACTTCTAATATTTTTTATAGTTAATGCAATCGTTTGGCGTAAAGTCTTGTGGTTTCTTGTAAAATATTAAATTATATAATCCATTAGTAGCTTTATACTGATTATTGTTAACCCATATATGTTTAGGAGTAAATTTTATCTCCTTATCGCCCATTACCCATTTATTAGTTGTCCAAACATACTGTGGCCCATAACTTCGGTCGATGTCTGTCGAATGATGCCAATATTTTTGAAGGTGTTCGGATCTCTCTTCATCCTTCTGCTGTGTATTGTTTTGATGTTCGCTAGTGTCTTCATGCTTCTCCGATTGATGTACAGTTTTCTGATAATTGTCGCTAGTGTCTTCATGCTTATCCAATTGATGTGTAGTTTTCAGATAATTGTTTATTTCTGTAAGAGGTTCAGTTGTTAAAATTGTTTCGAGATGTTCTTGTTGATCACTCTGCATTCTTTTGAGAGCGCTTTGTACTTTGTTCCAATAATTTTAGCAAGCTGCTTAATACGTTGTTCTCTGTTCAACATCCTACGACTGAATGTCGATTCTGAAGTTAACAGCTCTATTTATAACCGTTGACTAGACGCTAACTTGACGCTGACATGACGCTGACTCGACGCTGACTTGACGCTGACTTGACGCTGACTTGACGCTGACATGACGCTGACATGACGCTGACTTGACGCTGACTTGACGCTGACATGATGCCGTACGTAGCATTTGTGTCTGAGTATATGATGATTCGACGCTGAGTCAACGCTAACATGACACTAACTCGAAGCTTACTTTACGTAATACCTATTTGAGGCAGGCCGTTTCATTTATACGATCTTCAATGTATGGCGTGATGTTATTCAACTATTTATTAATCCTTCTTTTCACTTTCTCTCTGCTATCCTCTGCTAGCATGTCACTGTTGGCGTCTGCACTGTTAACTTGTCACTGATGGCGTCTGCTATGCTCTGATACCCTCTGTGTGTCTCTGCTACCCTCTGCTATCATCTGTTATTCTCTGGTACCCTCTTCTACCCTCTGCTTGCATGTCGCTGATGGCGTCTCAACTGTTAGCGTGTCACTGATGGCGCCTGCTATGTTCTGCAAACCTCTGTTACACTCTGTGTAAGTCTGCACCCATCTGTTAGTATATAGACATTGACCTATTAACACTTTATTTGATTCTCTTTTATGATTTTTCTTTTAAACAATACCATTCTTATCTGATATCCTTTACAAAATGACTGTGGTTTCTTGTTTGTTTCTACACAAAGATATAAATTTCGAATTTCGACCTGAAAATGTAACAGTCTTTGATATTCTTTTATCTTTATTGGTTGCTTGAACATGGCTGAGTGCGAGTTTCTTGTTCAAATTAACATTTTCTCTGAAAATTTTCAATTCGTTACCATAAATCTGATTCAATTCACACAAGATCTTGACTTTGTGTTGATTACGTTCGCAATAAATAATTTCGTCTACAGTGGTGAGATATGGCTAGGCAATAATTATGGTGAGGGCGACTTGGTTCAATTACAGTTTTCTATAGATGGACAAGTGTTTTACGTTGAGAACTTATATGTGAACGAGGGTGAAACGGAGGAAGTGTTTATAGAAGATGGTTATTTTACCTTTGGCACTGTGTACATTGTTTTCACGCCTACTGTCAACAATGCTATAATGTCTCTAATGATTTAGTGGTTCTATTATATGTATTTTTTACTGTAAAAGTGTAAAATAATAAAAACATGAAATTTTTAAAATTTTTATTTAAAATTATTCTTTAATTTTTACGTCTTTTTTTTTGAGGGGTTGGTGGCGTTTTTATTTGATCCTCCTCCTCCTCTTCGTTACTGTCTAAACCATCAAGCCTGAAACAAAAGCCACATTATATTATACATATTGCAACACGTTTAATACTTACTCATACAAAGACGCCTCGCCAAAAATATCCAGGATGGCTCTGTAAATCAATAAAACAATAATTCTATAAGTAATAAAATGTGGTATATACATACTCTTCAGCAGATGTCTCCTCTTGCTCCTCGCCCTCCTTTAAAGTAACGTCTATTAATTTATCTATTCTGTAAACATAAACGTCTGTTAGTATAAATATCAGTATTCATTAAAATTTACTTACTTTTCGTTACTGTCTAAACCATCAAGCCTGAAACAAAAGCCGCATTATATTATACATATTGCAACACGTTTAATACTTACTCATACAAAGACGCCTCGCCAAAAATATCCAGGATGGCTCTGTAAATCAATAAAACAATAATTCTATAAGTAATAAAATGTGGTATATACATACTCTTCAGCAGATGTCTCCTCTTGCTCCACGCCCTCCTTTAAAGTAACGTCTATTAATTTATCTATTCTGTAAACATAAACGTCTGTTAGTATAAATATCAGTATTCATTAAAATTTACTTACTTTTCGTTACTGTCTAAACCATCAAGCCTGAAACAAAAGCCGCATTATATTATACATATTGCAACACGTTTAATACTTACTCATACAAAGACGCCTCGCCAAAAATATCCAGGATGGCTCTGTAAATCAATAAAACAATAATTCTATAAGTAATAAAATGTGGTATATACATACTCTTCAGCAGATGTCTCCTCTTGTTCCTCGCCCTCCTTTAAAGTAACGTCTATTAATTTATCTATTCTGTAAACATAAACGTCTGTTAGTATAAATATCAGTATTCATTAAAATTTACTTACTTTTCGTTACTGTCTAAACCATCAAGCCTGAAACAAAAGCCGCATTATATTATACATATTGCAACACGTTTAATACTTACTCATACAAAGACGCCTCGCCAAAAATATGCAGGATGGCTCTCTAAATCAATAAAACAATAATTCTATAAGTAATAAAATGTGGTATATACATACTCTTCAGCAGATGTCTCCTCTTGCTCCTCGCCCTCCTTTAAAGTATCGTCTATTAATTTATCTATTCTGTAAACATAAACGTCTGTTAGTATAAATATCAGTATTCATTAAAATTTACTTACTTTTCGTTACTGTCTAAACCATCAAGCCTGAAACAAAAGCCGCATTATATTATACATATTGCAACACGTTTAATACTTACTCATACAAAGACGCCTCGCCAAAAATATCCAGGATGGCTCTGTAAATCAATAAAACAATAATTTTATAAGTAATAAAATGTGGTATATACATACTCTTCAGCAGATGTCTCCTCTTGCTCCTCGCCCTCCTTTAAAGTAACGTCTATTAATTTATCTATTCTGTAAACATAAACGTCTGTTAGTATAAATATCAGTATTCATTAAAATTTACTTACTTTTCGTTACTGTCTAAACCATCAAGCCTGAAACAAAAGCCGCATTATATTATACATATTGCAACACGTTTAATACTTACTCATACAAAGACGCCTCGCCAAAAATATCCAGGATGGCTCTGTAAATCAATAAAACAATAATTCTATAAGTAATAAAATGTGGTATATACATACTCTTCAGCAGATGTCTCCTCTTGCTCCTCGCCCGCCTTTAAAGTAACGTCTATTAATTTATCTATTCTGTAAACATAAACGTCTGTTAGTATAAATATCAGTATTCATTAAAATTTACTTACTCTTCGTTACTGTCTAAACCATCAAGCCTGAAACAAAAGCCGCCCTCAAAGGCAGAGAAAAAGCTGACCAAGCCGTAGAAAAGGTAAAAGGCGTACCTTCTCTGACAGACTATGGAAATCTAGAGTAACGGTGGCCAAACAGCGAGTTCTTCTCTTAAATTCAACTCGCTGTTTGGCCACCGTTACTCTAGATTTCCATAGTCTGTCGGAGAAGGTACGCCTTTTACCTTTTTTACGGCTTGGTCAGCTTTTTCTCTGCCTTTGAGGGCGGCTTTTGTTTCAGGCTTGATGGTTTAGACAGTAACGAAGAGTAAGTAAATTTTAATGAATACTGATATTTATACTAACAGACGTTTATGTTTACAGAATAGATAAATTAATAGACGTTACTTTAAAGGAGGGCGAGGAGCAAGAGGAGACATCTGCTGAAGAGTATGTATATACCACATTTTATTACTTATAGAATTATTGTTTTATTGATTTACAGAGCCATCCTGGATATTTTTGGCGAGGCGTCTTTGTATGAGTAAGTATTAAACGTGTTGCAATATGTATAATATAATGCGGCTTTTGTTTCAGGCTTGATGGTTTAGACAGTAACGAAAAGTAAGTAAATTTTAATGAATACTGATATTTATACTAACAGACGTTTATGTTTACAGAATAGATAAATTAATAGACGTTACTTTAAAGGAGGGCGAGGAGCAAGAGGAGACATCTGCTGAAGAGTATGTATATACCACATTTTATTACTTATAGAATTATTGTTTTATTGATTTACAGAGCCATCCTGGATATTTTTGGCGAGGCGTCTTTGTATGAGTAAGTATTAAACGTGTTGCAATATGTATAATATAATGCGGCTTTTGTTTCAGGCTTGATGGTTTAGACAGTAACGAAAAGTAAGTAAATTTTAATGAATACTGATATTTATACTAACAGACGTTTATGTTTACAGAATAGATAAATTAATAGACGTTACTTTAAAGGAGGGCGAGGAGCAAGAGGAGACATCTGCAGAAGAGTATGTATATTAGGGTGTCCCGAAAAATCGCTTTTTGTTTTTGTTTAATACAAGACCTCTTGAAATTGGGGTAATTGCTCGTAAATTATCACAATAATTTAAAAAAAATTATAACAATATATCTTTAGGGTTCTACCGAACTTTAAAGTTTTGAAAAATTGTCATTTTTATGGTAATGTTTCACTATACTTAATTTCGCAACCCGAACTAAATATAAAACATTATTTAATGCAAGACCTCTTAAAATTTATGTAATTATCAATAGATTATCACAGTATTTTTGAAAATAAAATAAAAATATATCTTAAAGGTTCTACCGATCTTCAAAGTTTGGAAAATTTGTCATTTTTGTTATAATATTTTTTCGGCTCCTGAACTAAAATAAACTGAGATTGTACTGTACGAATGTATAATATTGCGTTGTATTATACGTTCCGTTAAAGTTTAGAGAATTCTGTGAACTTTGGTTACGTCAGAAGAATCAATGAGGGCAACAAAAAAGTTGTGTGCTACTCAAACGACCGATTTTATATCAGCAAATTGTGATAAAGAAGAAGAAGCAGTGCCTGACTCTTTCTCAACAGAGACACCGTCGACTTCCACGTTTAATAAAAATACGTTGCGGTTGCCAACAGTTGCTAAAGTCAGTGATAGATACAGTTTATCGATGCGATCTGCTGCTGCTGTTGCTTCTGCCGTTTTTGTTGACGTGGGTTTGGTTTCTACCGAAGATCTGACACTGGTTATTTATAAAAACAAAATCCACAGAGCTGTATGTAACGCCCGAAGAGATGCTTCAAAAGATGTTGCAGGTATTGTTGTAAATAGTATTTACTTTGATGGACAAAAGGACAAGACCCCGATAAATGAGAAAATGGGGAATCCTTACCATCGCAAAGAGATTTTGGAAGAATACATCTCATTGTTATTAGAACCCGGATCAATTTATTTGGGACATACAACGCCTAGTCGTGGCACTGCAAATGGAATTTTTATTTCGATCACAACTTTTTTTGAGGGTCAAAGTTAGAATTTAGATGATGTAATTTGCGTTGGATGTGAAGGAACTGCAACTAATATTGGCTGGAAGGGTGGTGTGATTCAATATTTAGAGGAGTATTTGGAGAGACCGTTACAATGGTGCGTTTGTTTGCTTCATGCCAATGAGTTACCGTTTCGTCACTTGTTCCTGACCATAGATGGTTCTACTTCGGGTCCTAGAGAATACTCCGGACCTATTGGAAAACAGTTAGTTGCTTATGAAAATAAACCCACCGTGACTTTTTGTGCTGTGAATGGTAATTTGCCTGACTTGCCAAAAAAATGTGGTCAATCAATTAAGTACAGATCAAAAATATCTATATGAAATATCTCAAGCAGTATTAACCGGTTTCTGTACTTCTGAATTGGCAAACCGCCAACCTGGAAAAATGGCGCACTCCAGATGGCTTACTACTGCTAATCGTCTACTCAGACTTTATGTAAGTACGCTTAATCCATCAAAAAATTTACAATTGCTTGTTAAAGTATATGCTTCGATGTGGTTCAGAATTAAGCAAAAAGCGTCTTTTAAGGACGGAGCGAAGCATATTTTTCAACTAATTATGTACTCTCGATTTCTACCCGAGAATCTAAGATCTGTTGTGGATACCGTTATCGAAAGAAATACCTTTTTTGTCCACCCAGAAAACTTACTAGGGAGCTGGCATGGCGAAGAATAAAAAAAAGTTAGAGTCACTGAAAGTAGCGATAAACGCAGAATGTTTAAAACATCAAAAATTAACTTCTCTGCTAAAGATTACACCGATATTATTATGTGGCACGAATGTCAGGATTGTCAGGTTACAACACCGCCGGTTCTTCAGCATATTTTTACTGAGGACCTTCACATCATGGTAAAAGATAAAAGCTTGTATATTTTGACTTTCCCTGCCACACACAATCTGTGGAAAGATGTGTTAAACTGATTACAGAGGCCTCGCAGAATGTAACTGGTGCTACTCCTAGAGATAGCTTCATCAGAATCAGGTTGGAGTCTCGGCAAGAAATGCTAAATTTTGGACACAAAAATAAGTTCAAATTTTTAAGTTTTTGTCATCAAATATAGGATCTATTTTGTTTGTTAAGTTGTTTTGAACCTTTTTCATGAATTTTAATAATAAAATATCTTTTAAATTTAATTTGTGTATTATTTGAAGTATATGATTTAGGTCTGTACAAACGTAAAATTTACAAAACTTTAAAGTCTAGTAGAGCCCCGAAGGTGACATGCTATCGTATTTATTTTAAATTTTTCATAATCTCTGGAAAATTACGCAAATTTCGATAGCTCTTGCGATAGTGTAGCTAAAAAAAAAAAAATTTTATGCAAAGACGGGACACCCTAATGTATATACCACATTTTATTACTTATAAAATTATTGTTTTATTGATTTACAGAGCCATCCTGGATATTTTTGGCGAGGCGTCTTTGTATGAGTAAGTATTAAACGTGTTGCAATATGTATAATATAATGCGGCTTTTGTTTCAGGCTTGATGGTTTAGACAGTAACGAAAAGTAAGTAAATTTTAATGAATACTGATATTTATACTAACAGACGTTTATGTTTACAGAATAGATAAATTAATAGACGTTACTTTAAAGGAGGGCGAGGAGCAAGAGGAGACATCTGCTGAAGAGTATGTATATACCACATTTTATTACTTATAGAATTATTGTTTTATTAATTTACAGAGCCATCCTGGATATTTTTGGCGAGGCGTCTTTGTATGAGTAAGTATTAAACGTGTTGCAATATGTATAATATAATGCGGCTTTTGTTTCAGGCTTGATGGTTTAGACAGTAACGAAAAGTAAGTAAATTTTAATGAATACTGATATTTATACTAACAGACGTTTATGTTTACAGAATAGATAAATTAATAGACGTTACTTTAAAGGAGGGCGAGGAGCAAGAGGAGACATCTGCTGAAGAGTATGTATATACCACATTTTATTACTTATAGAATTATTGTTTTATTGATTTACAGAGCCATCCTGGATATTTTTGGCGAGGCGTCTTTGTATGAGTAAGTATTAAACGTGTTGCAATATGTATAATATAATGCGGCTTTTGTTTCAGGCTTGATGGTTTAGACAGTAACGAAAAGTAAGTAAATTTTAATGAATACTGATATTTATACTAACAGACGTTTATGTTTACAGAATAGATAAATTAATAGACGTTACTTTAAAGGAGGGCGAGGAGCAAGAGGAGACATCTGCTAAAGAGTATGTATATACCACATTTTATTACTTATAGAATTATTGTTTTATTGATTTACACAGCCATCCTGGATATTTTTGGCGAGGCGTCTTTGTATGAGTAAGTATTAAACGTGTTGCAATATGTATAATATAATGCGGCTTTTGTTTCAGGCTTGATGGTTTAGACAGTAACGAAAAGTAAGTAAATTTTAATGAATACTGATATTTATACTAACAGACGTTTATGTTTACAGAATAGATAAATTAATAGACGTTACTTTAAAGGAGGGCGAGGAGCGAGAGGAGACATCTGCTGAAGAGTATGTATATACCACATTTTATTACTTATAGAATTATTGTTTTATTGATTTACAGAGCCATCCTGGATATTTTTGGCGAGGCGTCTTTGTATGAGTAAGTATTAAACGTGTTGCAATATGTATAATATAATGCGGCTTTTGTTTCAGGTTTGATGGTTTAGACAGTAACGAAAAGTAAGTAAATTTTAATGAATACTGATATTTATACTAACAGACGTTTATGTTTACAGAATAGATAAATTAATAGACGTTACTTTAAAGGAGGGCGACGAGCAAGAGGAGACATCTGCTGAAGAATATGTATATACCACATTTTATTAGTTATAGAATTATTGTTTTATTGATTTACAGAGCCATCCTGGATATTTTTGGCGAGGCGTCTTTGTATGAGTAAGTATTAAACGTGTTGCAATATGTATAATATAATGCGGCTTTTGTTTCAGGCTTGATGGTTTAGACAGTAACGAAAAGTAAGTAAATTTTAATGAATACTGATATTTATACTAACAGACGTTTATGTTTACAGAATAGATAAATTAATAGACGTTACTTTAAAGGAGGGCGAGGAGCAAGAGGAGACATCTGCTGAAGAGTATGTATATACCACATTTTATTACTTATAGAATTATTGTTTTATTGATTTACAGAGCCATCCTGGATATTTTTGGCGAGGCGTCTTTGTATGAGTAAGTATTAAACGTGTTGCAATATGTATAATATAATGCGGCTTTTGTTTCAGGCTTGATGGTTTAGACAGTAACGAAAAGTAAGTAAATTTTAATGAATACTGATATTTATACTAACAGACGTTTATGTTTACAGAATAGATAAATTAATAGACGTTACTTTAAAGGAGGGCGAGGAGCAAGAGGAGACATCTGCTGAAGAGTATGTATATACCACATTTTATTACTTATAGAATTATTGTTTTATTGATTTACAGAGCCATCCTGGATATTTTTGGCGAGGCGTCTTTGTATGAGTAAGTATTAAACGTGTTGCAATATGTATAATATAATGCGGCTTTTGTTTCAGGCTTGATGGTTTAGACAGTAACGAAAAGTAAGTAAATTTTAATGAATACTGATATTTATACTAACAGACGTTTATGTTTACAGAATAGATAAATTAATAGACGTTACTTTAAAGGAGGGCGAGGAGCAAGAGGAGACATCTGCTGAAGAGTATGTATATACCACATTTTATTACTTATAGAATTATTGTTTTATTGATTTACAGAGCCATCCTGGATATTTTTGGCGAGGCGTCTTTGTATGAGTAAGTATTAAACGTGTTGCAATATGTATAATATAATGCGGCTTTTGTTTCAGGCTTGATGGTTTAGACAGTAACGAAAAGTAAGTAAATTTTAATGAATACTGATATTTATACTAACAGACGTTTATGTTTACAGAATAGATAAATTAATAGACGTTACTTTAAAGGAGGGCGAGGAGCAAGAGGAGACATCTGCTGAAGAGTATGTATATACCACATTTTATTACTTATAGAATTATTGTTTTATTGATTTACAGAGCCATCCTGGATATTTTTGGCGAGGCGTCTTTGTATGAGTAAGTATTAAACGTGTTTGTAATATGTATAATATAATGCGGCTTTTGTTTCAGGCTTGATGGTTTAGAACAGTAACGAAAAGTAAGTAAATTTTAATGAATACTGATATTTATACTAACAGACGTTTATGTTTACAGAATAGATAAATTAATAGACGCTACTTTAAAGGAGGGCGAGGAGCAAGAGGAGACATCTGCTGAAGAGT
Source organism: Diabrotica undecimpunctata (assembly GCF_040954645.1). NCBI lineage: Eukaryota > Metazoa > Arthropoda > Insecta > Coleoptera > Chrysomelidae > Diabrotica > Diabrotica undecimpunctata. The sequence continues at coordinate 46,949,075 of NC_092811.1, read as the reverse complement.
ATGTATATACCACATTTTATTACTTATAGAATTATTGTTTTATTGATTTACAGAGCCATCCTGGATATTTTGGCGAGGCGTCTTTGTATGAGTAAGTATTAAACGTGTTGCAATATGTATAATATAATGCGGCTTTTGTTTCAGGCTTGATGGTTTAGACAGTAACGAAAAGTAAGTAAATTTTAATGAATACTGATATTATACTAACAGACGTTTATGTTTACAGAATAGATAAATTAATAGACGCTACTTTAAAGGAGGGCGAGGAGCAAGAGGAGACATCTGCTGAAGAGTATGTATATACCACATTTTATTACTTATAGAATTATTGTTTTATTGATTTACAGAGCCATCCTGGATATTTTTGGCGAGGCGTCTTTGTATGAGTAAGTATTAAACGTGTTGCAATATGTATAATATAATGCGGCTTTTGTTTCAGGCTTGATGGTTTAGACAGTAACGAAAAGTAAGTAAATTTTAATGAATACTGATATTTATACTAACAGACGTTTATGTTTACAGAATAGATAAATTAATAGACGTTACTTTAAAGGAGGGCGAGGAGCAAGAGGAGACATCTGCTGAAGAGTATGTATATACCACATTTTATTACTTATAGAATTATTGTTTTATTGATTTACAGAGCCATCCTGGATATTTTTGGCGAGGCGTCTTTGTATGAGTAGGTATTAAACGTGTTGCAATATGTATAATATAATGCGGCTTTTGTTTCAGGCTTGATGGTTTAGACAGTAACAAAAAGTAAGTAAATTTTAATGAATACTGATATTTATACTAATAGACGTTTATGTTTACAGAATAGATAAATTAATAGACGTTACTTTAAAGGAGGGCGAGGAGCAAGAGGAGACATCTGCTGAAGAGTATGTATGTACCACATTTTATTACTTATAGAATTATTGTTTTATTGATTTACAGAGCCATCCTGTATATTTTTGGCGAGGCGTCTTTGTATGAGTAAGTATTAAACGTGGTTGCAATAGGTATAATATAATGCGGCTTTTGTTTCAGGCTTGATGGTTTAGACAGTAACGAAAAGTAAGTAAATTTTAATGAATACTGATATTTATACTAACAGACGTTTATGTTTACAGAATAGATAAATTAATAGACGTTACTTTAAAGGAGGGCGAGGAGCAAGAGGAGACATCTGCTGAAGAGTATGTATATACCACATTTTATTACTTATAGAATTATTGTTTTATTGATTTACAGAGCCATCCTGGATATTTTTGGCGAGGCGTCTTTGTATGAGTAAGTATTAAACGTGTTGCAATATGTATAATATAATGCGGCTTTTGTTCAGGCTTGATGGTTTAGACAGTAACGAAAAGTAAGTAAATTTTAATGAATACTGATATTTATACTAACAGACGTTTATGTCTACAGAATAGATAAATTAATAGACGTTACTTTAAAGGAGGGCGAGGAGCAAGAGGAGACATCTGCTGAAGAGTATGTATATACCACATTTTATTACTTATAGAATTATTGTTTTATTGATTTACAGAGCCATCCTGGATATTTTTGGCGAGGCGTCTTTGTATGAGTAAGTATTAAACGTGTTGCAATATGTATAATATAATGCGGCTTTTGTTTCAGGCTTGATGGTTTAGACAGTAACGAAAAGTAAGTAAATTTTAATGAATACTGATATTTATACTAACAGACGTTTATGTTTACAGATAGATAAATTAATAGACGTTACTTTAAAGGAGGGCGAGGAGCAAGAGGAGACATCTGCTGAAGAGTATGTATATACCACATTTTATTACTTATAGAATTATTGTTTTATTGATTTACAGAGCCATCCTGGATATTTTTGGCGAGGCGTCTTTGTATGAGTAAGTATTAAACGTGTTGCAATATGTATAATATAATGCGGCTTTTGTTTCAGGCTTGATGGTTTAGACAGTAACGAAAAGTAAGTAAATTTTAATGAATACTGATATTTATACTAACAGACGTTTATGTTTACAGAATAGATAAATTAATAGACGTTACTTTAAAGGAGGGCGAGGAGCAAGAGGAGACATCTGCTGAAGAGTATGTATATACCACATTTTATTAGTTATAGAATTATTGTTTTATTGATTTACAGAGCCATCCTGGATATTTTTGGCGAGGCGTCTTTGTATGAGTAAGTATTAAACGTGTTACAATATGTATAATATAATGCGGCTTTTGTTTCAGGCTTGATGGTTTAGACAGTAACGAAAAGTAAGTAAATTTTAATGAATACTGATATTTATACTAACAGACGTTTATGTTTACAGAATAGATAAATTAATAGACGTTACTTTAAAGGAGGGCGAGGAGCGAGAGGAGACATCTGCTGAAGAGTATGTATATACCACATTTTATTACTTATAGAATTATTGTTTTATTGATTTACAGAGCCATCCTGGATATTTTTGGCGAGGCGTCTTTGTATGAGTAGGTATTAAACGTGTTGCAATATGTATAATATAATGCGGCTTTTGTTTCAGGCTTGATGGTTTAGACAGTAACGAAAAGTAAGTAAATTTTAATGAATACTGATATTTATACTAATAGACGTTTATGTTTACAGAATAGATAAATTAATAGACGTTACTTTAAAGGAGGGCGAGGAGCAAGAGGAGACATCTGCTGAAGAGTATGTATGTACCACATTTTATTACTTATAGAATTATTGTTTTATTGATTTACAGAGCCATCCTGTATATTTTTGGCGAGGCGTCTTTGTATGAGTAAGTATTAAACGTGTTGCAATAGGTATAATATAATGCGGCTTTTGTTTCAGGCTTGATGGTTTAGACAGTAACGAAAAGTAAGTAAATTTTAATGAATACTGATATTTATACTAACAGACGTTTATGTTTACAGAATAGATAAATTAATAGACGTTACTTTAAAGGAGGGCGAGAAGCAAGAGGAGACATCTGCTGAAGAGTATGTATATACCACATTTTATTACTTATAGAATTATTGTTTTATTGATTTACAGAGCCATCCTGGATATTTTTGGCGAGGCGTCTTTGTATGAGTAAGTGTTAAACGTGTTGCAATATGTATAATATAATGCGGCTTTTGTTTCAGGCTTGATGGTTTAGACAGTAACGAAAAGTAAGTAAATTTTAATGAATACTGATATTTATACTAACAGACGTTTATGTCTACAGAATAGATAAATTAATAGACGTTACTTTAAAGGAGGGCGAGGAGCAAGAGAAGACATCTGCTGAAGAGTATGTATATACCACATTTTATTACTTATAGAATTATTGTTTTATTGATTTACAGAGCCATCCTGGATATTTTTGGCGAGGCGTCTTTGTATGAGTAAGTATTAAACGTGTTGCAATATGTATAATATAATGCGGCTTTTGTTTCAGGCTTGATGGTTTAGACAGTAACGAAAAGTAAGTAAATTTTAATTAATACTGATATTTATACTAACAGACGTTTATGTTTACAGAATAGATAAATTAATAGACGTTACTTTAAAGGAGGGCGAGGAGCAAGAGGAGACATCTGCTGAAGAGTATGTATATACCACATTTTATTACTTATAGAATTATTGTTTTATTGATTTACAGAGCCATCCTGGATATTTTTGGCGAGGCGTCTTTGTATGAGTAAGTATTAAACGTGTTGCAATATGTATAATATAATGCGGCTTTTGTTTCAGGCTTGATGGTTTAGACAGTAACGAAAAGTAAGTAAATTTTAATGAATACTGATATTTATACTAACAGACGTTTATGTTTACAGAATAGATAAATTAATAGACGTTACTTTAAAGGAGGGCGAGGAGCAAGAGGAGACATCTGCTGAAGAGTATGTATATACCACATTTTATTAGTTATAGAATTATTGTTTTATTGATTTACAGAGCCATCCTGGATATTTTTGGCGAGGCGTCTTTGTATGAGTAAGTATTAAACGTGTTACAATATGTATAATATAATGCGGCTTTTGTTTCAGGCTTGATGGTTTAGACAGTAACGAAAAGTAAGTAAATTTTAATGAATACTGATATTTATACTAACAGACGTTTATGTTTACAGAATAGATAAATTAATAGACGTTACTTTAAAGGAGGGCGAGGAGCAAGAGGAGACATCTGCTGAAGAGTATGTATATACCACATTTTATTACTTATAGAATTATTGTTTTATTGATTTACAGAGCCATCCTGGATATTTTTGGTGAGGCGCCTTTGTATGAGTAAGTATTAAACGTGTTGCAATATGTATAATATAATGCGGTTTTTGTTTCGGGCTTGATGGTTTAGACAGTAACGAAAAGTAAGTAAATTTTAATGAATACTGATATTTATACTAACAGACGTTTATGTTTACAGAATAGATAAATTAATAGACGTTACTTTAAAGGAGGGCGAGGAGCAAGAGGAGACATCTGCTGAAGAGTATGTATATACCACATTTTAATACTTATAGAATTATTGTTTTATTGATTTACAGAGCCATCCTGGATATTTTTGGTGAGGCGTCTTTGTATGAGTAAGTATTAAACGTGTTGCAATATGTATAATATAATGCGGCTTTTGTTTCAGGCTTGATGGTTTAGACAGTAACGAAAAGTAAGTAAATTTTAATGAATACTGATATTTATACTAACAGACGTTTATGTTTACAGAATAGATAAATTAATAGACGTTACTTTAAAGGAGGGCGAGGAGCAAGAGGAGACATCTGCTGAAGAGTATGTATATACCACATTTTATTACTTATAGAATTATTGTTTTATTGATTTACAGAGCCATCCTGGATATTTTTGGCGAGGCGTCTTTGTATGAGTAAGTATTAAACGTGTTGCAATATGTATAATATAATGCGGCTTTTGTTTCAGGCTTGATGGTTTAGACAGTAACGAAAAGTAAGTAAATTTTAATGAATACGGATATTTATACTAACAGACGTTTATGTTTACAGAATAGATAAATTAATAGACGTTACTTTAAAGGAGGGCGAGGAGCAAGAGGAGACATCTGCTGAAGAGTATGTATATACCACATTTTATTACTTATAGAATTATTGTTTTATTGATTTACAGAGCCATCCTGGATATTTTTGGCGAGGCGCCTTTGTATGAGTAAGTATTAAACGTGTTGCAATATGTATAATATAATGCGGCTTTTGTTTCAGGCTTGATGGTTTAGACAGTAACGAAAAGTAAGTAAATTTTAATGAATACTGATATTTATGCTAACAGACGTTTATGTTTACAGCATAGATAAATTAATAGACGTTACTTTAAAGGAGGGCGAGGAGCAAGAGGAGACATCTGCTGAAGAGTATGTATATACCACATTTTATTACTTATAGAATTATTGTTTTATTGATTTACAGAGCCATCCTGGATATTTTTGGTGAGGCGTCTTTGTATGAGTAAGTATTAAACGTGTTGCAATATGTATAATATAATGCGGCTTTTGTTTCAGGCTTGATGGTTTAGACAGTAACGAAAAGTAAGTAAATTTTAATGAATACTGATATTTATACTAACAGACGTTTATGTTTACAGAATAGATAAATTAATAGACGTTACTTTAAAGGAGGGCGACGAGCAAGAGGAGACATCTGCTGAAGAATATGTATATACCACATTTTATTAGTTATAGAATTATTGTTTTATTGATTTACAGAGCCATCCTGGATATTTTTGGCGAGGCGTCTTTGTATGAGTAAGTATTAAACGTGTTGCAATATGTATAATATAATGCGGCTTTTGTTTCAGGCTTGATGGTTTAGACAGAAACGAAAAGTAAGTAAATTTTAATGAATACTGATATTTATGCTAACAGACGTTTATGTTTACAGAATAGATAAATTAATAGACGTTACTTTAAAGGAGGGCGAGGAGCAAGAGGAGACATCTGCTGAAGAGTATGTATATACCACATTTTATTACTTATAGAATTATTGTTTTATTGATTTACAGAGCCATCTTGGATATTTTTGGTGAGGCGTCTTTGTATGAGTAAGTATTAAACGTGTTGCAATATGTATAATATAATGCGGCTTTTGTTTCAGGCTTGATGGTTTAGACAGTAACGAAAAGTAAGTAAATTTTAATGAATACTGATATTTATACTAATAGACGTTTATGTTTACAGAATAGATAAATTAATAGACGTTACTTTAAACGAGGGCGAGGAGCAAGAGGAGACATCTGCTTAAGAGTATGTATATACCACATTTTATTACTTATAGAATTATTGTTTTATTGATTTACAGAGCCACCCTGGATATTTTTGGCGAGGCGTCTTTGTATGAGTAAGTATTAAACGTGTTGCAATATGTATAATATAATGCGGTTTTTGTTTCGGGCTTGATGGTTTAGACAGTAACGAAAAGTAAGTAAATTTTAATGAATACTGATATTTATACTAACAGACGTTTATGTTTACAGAATAGATAAATTAATAGACGTTACTTTAAAGGAGGGCGAGGAGCAAGAGGAGACATCTGCTGAAGAGTATGTATATACCACATTTTATTACTTATAGAATTATTGTTTTATTGATTTACAGAGCCATCCTGGATATTTTTGGCGAGGCGTCTTTGTATGAGTAAGTATTAAACGTGTTGCAATATGTATAATATAATGCGGCTTTTGTTTCAGGCTTGATGGTTTAGACATTAACGAAAAGTAAGTAAATTTTAATGAATACTGATATTTATACTAACAGACGTTTATGTTTACAGAATAAATAAATTAATAGACGTTACTTTAAAGGAGGGCGAGGAGCAAGAGGAGACATCTGCTGAAGAGTGTGTATATACCACATTTTATTACTTATAGAATTATTGTTTTATTGATTTACAGAGCCATCCTGGATATTTTTGGCGAGGCGTCTTTGTATGAGTAAGTATTAAACGTGTTGCAAAATGTATAATATAATGCGGCTTTTGTTTCAGGCTTGATGGTTTAGACAGTAACGAAAAGTAAGTAAATTTTAATGAATACTGATATTTATACTAATAGACGTTTATGTTTACAGAATAGATAAATTAATAGACGTTACTTTAAAGGAGGGCGAGGAGCAAGAGGAGACATCTGCTGAAGAGTATGTATGTACCACATTTTATTACTTATAGAATTATTATTTTATTGATTTACAGAGCCATCCTGTATATTTTTGGCGAGGCGTCTTTGTATGAGTAAGTATTAAACGTGTTGCAATATGTATAATATAATGCGGCTTTTGTTTCAGGCTTGATGGTTTAGACAGTAACGAAAAGTAAGTAAATTTTAATGAATACTGATATTTATACTAACAGACGTTTATGTTTACAGAATAGATAAATTAATAGACGTTACTTTAAAGGAGGGCGAGGAGCAAGAGGAGACATCTGCTGAAGAGTATGTATATACCACATTTTATTACTTATAGAATTATTGTTTTATTGATTTACAGAGCCATCCTGGATATTTTTGGCGAGGCGTCTTCGTATGAGTAAGTATTAAACGTGTTGCAATATGTATAATATAATGCGGCTTTTGTTTCAGGCTTGATGGTTTAGACAGTAACGAAAAGTAAGTAAATTTTAATGAATACTGATATTTATACTAATCGACGTTTATGTTTACAGAATAGATAAATTAATAGACGTTACTTTAAAGGAGGGCGAGGAGCAAGAGGAGACATCTGCTGAAGAGTATGTATATACCACATTTTATTACTTATAGAATTATTGTTTTATTGATTTACAGAGCCATCCTGGATATTTTTGGCGAGGCGTCTTTGTATGAGTAAGTATTAAACGTGTTGCAATATGTATAATATAATGCGGCTTTTGTTTCAGGCTTGATGGTTTAGACAGTAACGAAAAGTAAGTAAATTTTAATGAATACTGATATTTATACTAACAGACGTTTATGTTTACAGAATAGATAAATTAATAGACGTTACTTTAAAGGAGGGCGAGGAGCAAGAGGAGACATCTGCTGAAGAGTATGTATATACCACATTTTATTACTTATAGAATTATTGTTTTATTGATTTACAGAGCCATCCTGGATATTTTTGGCGAGGCGTCTTTGTATGAGTAAGTATTAAACGTGTTGCAATATGTATAATATAATGCGGCTTTTGTTTCTGGCTTGATGGTTTAGACAGTAACGAAAAGTAAGTAAATTTTAATGAATACTGATATTTATACTAACAGACGTTTATGTTTACAGAATAGATAAATTAATAGACGTTACTTTAAAGGAAGGCGAGGAGCAAGAGGAGACATCTGCTGAAGAGTATGTATATACCACATTTTATTACTTATAGAATTATTGTTTTATTGATTTACAGAGCCATCCTGGATATTTTTGGCGAGGCGTCTTTGTATAAGTAAGTATTAAACGTGTTGCAATATGTATAATATAATGCGGCTTTTGTTTCGGGCTTGATGGTTTAGACAGTAACGAAAAGTAAGTAAATTTTAATGAATACTGATATTTATACTAACAGACGTTTATGTTTACAGAATAGATAAATTAATAGACGTTACTTTAAAGGAGGGCGAGGAGCAAGAGGAGACATCTGCTGAAGAGTATGTATATACCAAATTTTATTACTTATAGAATTATTGTTTTATTGATTTACAGAGCCATCCTGGATATTTTTGGCGAGGCGTCTTTGTATGAGTAAGTATTAAACGTGTTGCAATATGTATAATATAATGCGGCTTTTGTTTCAGGCTTGATGGTTTAGACAGTAACGAAAAGTAAGTAAATTTTAATGAATACTGATATTTATACTAACAGACGTTTATGTTTACAGAATAGATAAATTAATAGACGTTACTTTAAAGGAGGGCGAGGAGCAAGAGGAGACATCTGCTGAAGAGTATGTATATACCACATTTTATTACTTATAGAATTATTGTTTTATTGATTTACAGAGCCATCCTGGATATTTTTGGCGAGGCGTCTTTGTATGAGTAAGTATTAAACGTGTTGCAATATGTATAATATAATGCGGCTTTTGTTTCAGGCTTGATGGTTTGGACAGTAACGAAAAGTAAGTAAATTTTAATGAATACTGATATTTATACTAACAGACGTTTATGTTTACAGAATAGATAAATTAATAGACGTTACTTTAAAGGAGGGCGAGGAGCAAGAGGAGACATCTGCTGAAGAGTATGTATATACCACATTTTATTACTTATAGAATTATTGTTTTATTGATTTACAGAGCCATCCTGGATATTTTTGGCGAGGCGTCTTTGTATGAGTAAGTATTAAACGTGTTGCAATATGTATAATATAATGCGGCTTTTGTTTCAGGCTTGATGGTTTAGACAGTAACGAAAAGTAAGTAAATTTTAATGAATCCTGATATTTATACTAACAGACGTTTATGTTTACAGAATAGATAAATTAATAGACGTTACTTTAAAGGAGGGCGAGAAGCAAGAGGAGACATCTGCTGAAGAGTATGTATATACCACATTTTATTACTTATAGAATTATTGTTTTATTGATTTACAGAGCCATCCTGGATATTTTTGGCGAGGCGTCTTTGTATGAGTAAGTATTAAACGTGTTGCAATATGTATAATATAATGCGGCTTTTGTTTCTGGCTTGATGGTTTAGACAGTAACGAAAAGTAAGTAAATTTTAATGAATACTGATATTTATACTAACAGACGTTTATGTTTACAGAATAGATAAATTAATAGACGTTACTTTAAAGGAAGGCGAGGAGCAAGAGGAGACATCTGCTGAAGAGTATGTATATACCACATTTTATTACTTATAGAATTATTGTTTTATTGATTTACAGAGCCATCCTGGATATTTTTGGCGAGGCGTCTTCGTATGAGTAAGTATTAAACGTGTTGCAATATGTATAATATAATGCGGCTTTTGTTTCAGGCTTGATGGTTTAGACAGTAACGAAAAGTAAGTAAATTTTAATGAATACTGATATTTATACTAATCGACGTTTATGTTTACAGAATAGATAAATTAATAGACGTTACTTTAAAGGAGGGCGAGGAGCAAGAGGAGACATCTGCTGAAGAGTATGTATATACCACATTTTATTACTTATAGAATTATTGTTTTATTGATTTACAGAGCCATCCTGGATATTTTTGGCGAGGCGTGTTTGTATGAGTAAGTATTAAACGTGTTGCAATATGTATAATATAATGCGGCTTTTGTTTCAGGCTTGATGGTTTAGACAGTAACGAAAAGTAAGTAAATTTTAATGAATACTGATATTTATACTAACAGACGTTTATGTTTACAGAATAGATAAATTAATAGACGTTACTTTAAAGGAGGGCGAGGAGCAAGAGGAGACATCTGCTGAAGAGTATGTATATACCACATTTTATTACTTATAGAATTATTGTTTTATTGATTTACAGAGCCATCCTGGATATTTTTGGCGAGGCGTCTTTGTATGAGTAAGTATTAAACGTGTTGCAATATGTATAATATAATGCGGCTTTTGTTTCTGGCTTGATGGTTTAGACAGTAACGAAAAGTAAGTAAATTTTAATGAATACTGATATTTATACTAACAGACGTTTATGTTTACAGAATAGATAAATTAATAGACGTTACTTTAAAGGAAGGCGAGGAGCAAGAGGAGACATCTGCTGAAGAGTATGTATATACCACATTTTATTACTTATAGAATTATTGTTTTATTGATTTACAGAGCCATCCTGGATATTTTTGGCGAGGCGTCTTTGTATAAGTAAGTATTAAACGTGTTGCAATATGTATAATATAATGCGGCTTTTGTTTCGGGCTTGATGGTTTAGACAGTAACGAAAAGTAAGTAAATTTTAATGAATACTGATATTTATACTAACAGACGTTTATGTTTACAGAATAGATAAATTAATAGACGTTACTTTAAAGGAGGGCGAGGAGCAAGAGGAGACATCTGCTGAAGAGTATGTATATACCAAATTTTATTACTTATAGAATTATTGTTTTATTGATTTACAGAGCCATCCTGGATATTTTTGGCGAGGCGTCTTTGTATGAGTAAGTATTAAACGTGTTGCAATATGTATAATATAATGCGGCTTTTGTTTCAGGCTTGATGGTTTAGACAGAAACGAAAAGTAAGTAAATTTTAATGAATACTGATATTTATGCTAACAGACGTTTATGTTTACAGAATAGATAAATTAATAGACGTTACTTTAAAGGAGGGCGAGGAGCAAGAGGAGACATCTGCTGAAGAGTATGTATATACCACATTTTATTACTTATAGAATTATTGTTTTATTGATTTACAGAGCCATCTTGGATATTTTTGGTGAGGCGTCTTTGTATGAGTAAGTATTAAACGTGTTGCAATATGTATAATATAATGCGGCTTTTGTTTCAGGCTTGATGGTTTAGACAGTAACGAAAAGTAAGTAAATTTTAATGAATACTGATATTTATACTAATAGACGTTTATGTTTACAGAATAGATAAATTAATAGACGTTACTTTAAACGAGGGCGAGGAGCAAGAGGAGACATCTGCTTAAGAGTATGTATATACCACATTTTATTACTTATAGAATTATTGTTTTATTGATTTACAGAGCCACCCTGGATATTTTTGGCGAGGCGTCTTTGTATGAGTAAGTATTAAACGTGTTGCAATATGTATAATATAATGCGGTTTTTGTTTCGGGCTTGATGGTTTAGACAGTAACGAAAAGTAAGTAAATTTTAATGAATACTGATATTTATACTAACAGACGTTTATGTTTACAGAATAGATAAATTAATAGACGTTACTTTAAAGGAGGGCGAGGAGCAAGAGGAGACATCTGCTGAAGAGTATGTATATACCACATTTTATTACTTATAGAATTATTGTTTTATTGATTTACAGAGCCATCCTGGATATTTTTGGCGAGGCGTCTTTGTATGAGTAAGTATTAAACGTGTTGCAATATGTATAATATAATGCGGCTTTTGTTTCAGGCTTGATGGTTTAGACATTAACGAAAAGTAAGTAAATTTTAATGAATACTGATATTTATACTAACAGACGTTTATGTTTACAGAATAAATAAATTAATAGACGTTACTTTAAAGGAGGGCGAGGAGCAAGAGGAGACATCTGCTGAAGAGTGTGTATATACCACATTTTATTACTTATAGAATTATTGTTTTATTGATTTACAGAGCCATCCTGGATATTTTTGGCGAGGCGTCTTTGTATGAGTAAGTATTAAACGTGTTGCAAAATGTATAATATAATGCGGCTTTTGTTTCAGGCTTGATGGTTTAGACAGTAACGAAAAGTAAGTAAATTTTAATGAATACTGATATTTATACTAATAGACGTTTATGTTTACAGAATAGATAAATTAATAGACGTTACTTTAAAGGAGGGCGAGGAGCAAGAGGAGACATCTGCTGAAGAGTATGTATGTACCACATTTTATTACTTATAGAATTATTATTTTATTGATTTACAGAGCCATCCTGTATATTTTTGGCGAGGCGTCTTTGTATGAGTAAGTATTAAACGTGTTGCAATATGTATAATATAATGCGGCTTTTGTTTCAGGCTTGATGGTTTAGACAGTAACGAAAAGTAAGTAAATTTTAATGAATACTGATATTTATACTAACAGACGTTTATGTTTACAGAATAGATAAATTAATAGACGTTACTTTAAAGGAGGGCGAGGAGCAAGAGGAGACATCTGCTGAAGAGTATGTATATACCACATTTTATTACTTATAGAATTATTGTTTTATTGATTTACAGAGCCATCCTGGATATTTTTGGCGAGGCGTCTTCGTATGAGTAAGTATTAAACGTGTTGCAATATGTATAATATAATGCGGCTTTTGTTTCAGGCTTGATGGTTTAGACAGTAACGAAAAGTAAGTAAATTTTAATGAATACTGATATTTATACTAATCGACGTTTATGTTTACAGAATAGATAAATTAATAGACGTTACTTTAAAGGAGGGCGAGGAGCAAGAGGAGACATCTGCTGAAGAGTATGTATATACCACATTTTATTACTTATAGAATTATTGTTTTATTGATTTACAGAGCCATCCTGGATATTTTTGGCGAGGCGTCTTTGTATGAGTAAGTATTAAACGTGTTGCAATATGTATAATATAATGCGGCTTTTGTTTCAGGCTTGATGGTTTAGACAGTAACGAAAAGTAAGTAAATTTTAATGAATACTGATATTTATACTAACAGACGTTTATGTTTACAGAATAGATAAATTAATAGACGTTACTTTAAAGGAGGGCGAGGAGCAAGAGGAGACATCTGCTGAAGAGTATGTATATACCACATTTTATTACTTATAGAATTATTGTTTTATTGATTTACAGAGCCATCCTGGATATTTTTGGCGAGGCGTCTTTGTATGAGTAAGTATTAAACGTGTTGCAATATGTATAATATAATGCGGCTTTTGTTTCTGGCTTGATGGTTTAGACAGTAACGAAAAGTAAGTAAATTTTAATGAATACTGATATTTATACTAACAGACGTTTATGTTTACAGAATAGATAAATTAATAGACGTTACTTTAAAGGAAGGCGAGGAGCAAGAGGAGACATCTGCTGAAGAGTATGTATATACCACATTTTATTACTTATAGAATTATTGTTTTATTGATTTACAGAGCCATCCTGGATATTTTTGGCGAGGCGTCTTTGTATAAGTAAGTATTAAACGTGTTGCAATATGTATAATATAATGCGGCTTTTGTTTCGGGCTTGATGGTTTAGACAGTAACGAAAAGTAAGTAAATTTTAATGAATACTGATATTTATACTAACAGACGTTTATGTTTACAGAATAGATAAATTAATAGACGTTACTTTAAAGGAGGGCGAGGAGCAAGAGGAGACATCTGCTGAAGAGTATGTATATACCAAATTTTATTACTTATAGAATTATTGTTTTATTGATTTACAGAGCCATCCTGGATATTTTTGGCGAGGCGTCTTTGTATGAGTAAGTATTAAACGTGTTGCAATATGTATAATATAATGCGGCTTTTGTTTCAGGCTTGATGGTTTAGACAGTAACGAAAAGTAAGTAAATTTTAATGAATACTGATATTTATACTAACAGACGTTTATGTTTACAGAATAGATAAATTAATAGACGTTACTTTAAAGGAGGGCGAGGAGCAAGAGGAGACATCTGCTGAAGAGTATGTATATACCACATTTTATTACTTATAGAATTATTGTTTTATTGATTTACAGAGCCATCCTGGATATTTTTGGCGAGGCGTCTTTGTATGAGTAAGTATTAAACGTGTTGCAATATGTATAATATAATGCGGCTTTTGTTTCAGGCTTGATGGTTTGGACAGTAACGAAAAGTAAGTAAATTTTAATGAATACTGATATTTATACTAACAGACGTTTATGTTTACAGAATAGATAAATTAATAGACGTTACTTTAAAGGAGGGCGAGGAGCAAGAGGAGACATCTGCTGAAGAGTATGTATATACCACATTTTATTACTTATAGAATTATTGTTTTATTGATTTACAGAGCCATCCTGGATATTTTTGGCGAGGCGTCTTTGTATGAGTAAGTATTAAACGTGTTGCAATATGTATAATATAATGCGGCTTTTGTTTCAGGCTTGATGGTTTAGACAGTAACGAAAAGTAAGTAAATTTTAATGAATACTGATATTTATACTAACAGACGTTTATGTTTACAGAATAGATAAATTAATAGACGTTACTTTAAAGGAGGGCGAGGAGCAAGAGGAGACATCTGCTGAAGAGTATGTATATACCACATTTTATTACTTATAGAACTATTGTTTTATTGATTTACAGAGCCATCCTGGATATTTTTGGCGAGGCGTCTTTGTATGAGTAAGTATTAAACGTGTTGCAATATGTATAATATAATGCGGCTTTTGTTTCAGGCTTGATGGTTTAGACAGTAACGAAAAGTAAGTAAATTTTAATGAATACTGATATTTATACTAACAGACGTTTATGTTTACAGAATAGATAAATTAATAGACGTTACTTTAAAGGAGGGCGAGGAGCAAGAGGAGACATCTGCTGAAGAGTATGTATATACATTTTATTACTTATAGAATTATTGTTTTATTGATTTACAGAGCCATCCTGGATATTTTTGGCGCGGCGTCTTTGTATGAGTAAGTATTAAACGTGTTGCAATATGTATAATATAATGCGGCTTTTGTTTCAGGCTTGATGGTTTAGACAGTAACGAAAAGTAAGTAAATTTTAATGAATACTGATATTTATACTAACAGACGTTTATGTTTACAGAATAGATAAATTAATAGACGTTACTTTAAAGGAGGGCGAGGAGCAAGAGGAGACATCTGCTGAAGAGTATGTATATACCACATTTTATTACTTATAGAATTATTGTTTTATTGATTTACAGAGCCATCCTGGATATTTTTGGCGAGGCGTCTTTGTATGAGTAAGTATTAAACGTGTTGCAATATGTATAATATAATGCGGCTTTTGTTTCAGGCTTGATGGTTTAGACAGTAACGAAAAGTAAGTAAATTTTAATGAATCCTGATATTTATACTAACAGACGTTTATGTTTACAGAATAGATAAATTAATAGACGTTACTTTAAAGGAGGGCGAGAAGCAAGAGGAGACATCTGCTGAAGAGTATGTATATACCACATTTTATTACTTATAGAATTATTGTTTTATTGATTTACAGAGCCATCCTGGATATTTTTGGCGAGGCGTCTTTGTATGAGTAAGTATTAAACGTGTTGCAATATGTATAATATAATGCGGCTTTTGTTTCAGGCTTGATGGTTTAGACAGTAACGAAAAGTAAGTAAATTTTAATGAATACTGATATTTATACTAACAGACGTTTATGTTTACAGAATAGATAAATTAATAGACGTTACTTTAAAGGAGGGCGAGGAGCAAGAGGAGACATCTGCTAAAGAGTATGTATATACCACATTTTATTACTTATAGAATTATTGTTTTATTGATTTACAGAGCCATCCTGGATATTTTTGGCGAGGCGTCTTTGTATGAGTAAGTATTAAACGTGTTGCAATATGTATAATATAATGCGGCTTTTGTTTCAGGCTTGATGGTTTAGACAGTAACGAAAAGTAAGTAAATTTTAATGAATACTGATATTTATACTAACAGACGTTTATGTTTACAGAATAGATAAATTAATAGACGTTACTTTAAAGGAGGGCGAGGAGCAAGAGGAGACATCTGCTGAAGAGTATGTATATACCACATTTTATTACTTATAGAATTATTGTTTTATTGATTTACACAGCCATCCTGGATATTTTTGGCGAGACGTCTTTGTATGAGTAAGTATTAAACGTGTTGCAATATGTATAATATAATGCGGCTTTTGTTTCAGGCTTCATGGTTTAGACAGTAACGAAAAGTAAGTAAATTTTAATGAATACTGATATTTATACTAACAGACGTTTATGTTTACAGAATAGATAAATTAATAGGCGTTACTTTAAAGGAGGGCGAGGAGCAAGAGGAGACATCTGCTGAAGAGTATGTATATACCACATTTTATTACTTATAGAATTATTGTTTTATTGATTTACAGAGCCATCCTGGATATTTTTGGCGAGGCGTCTTTGTATGAGTAAGTATTAAACGTGTTGCAATATGTATAATATAATGCGGCTTTTGTTTCAGGCTTGATGGTTTAGACAGTAACGAAAAGTAAGTAAATTTTAATGAATACTGATATTTATACTAACAGACGTTTATGTTTACAGAATAGATAAATTAATAGACGTTACTTTAAAGGAGGGCGAGGAGCAAGATGAGACATCTGCTGAAGAGTATGTATATACCACATTTTATTACTTATAGAATTATTGTTTTATTGATTTACACAGCCATCCTGGATATTTTTGGCGAGACGTCTTTGTATGAGTAAGTATTAAACGTGTTGCAATATGTATAATATAATGCGGCTTTTGTTTCAGGCTTCATGGTTTAGACAGTAACGAAAAGTAAGTAAATTTTAATGAATACTGAGATTTATACTAACAGACGTTTATGTTTACAGAATAGATAAATTAATAGACGTTACTTTAAAGGAGGGCGAGGAGCAAGAGGAGACATCTGCTGAAGAGTATGTATATACCACATTTTATTACTTATAGAATTATTGTTTTATTGATTTACACAGCCATCCTGGATATTTTTGGCGAGACGTCTTTGTATGAGTAAGTATTAAACGTGTTGCAATATGTATAATATAATGCGGCTTTTGTTTCAGGCTTCATGGTTTAGACAGTAACGAAAAGTAAGTAAATTTTAATGAATACTGATATTTATACTAACAGACGTTTATGTTTACAGAATAGATAAATTAATAGACGTTACTTTAAAGGAGGGCGAGGAGCAAGAGGAGACATCTGCTGAAGAGTATGTATATACCACATTTTATTACTTATAGAATTATTGTTTTATTGATTTACAGAGCCATCCTGGATATTTTTGGCGAGGCGTCTTTGTATGAGTAAGTATTAAACGTGTTGCAATATGTATAATATAATGCGGCTTTTGTTTCAGGCTTGATGGTTTAGACAGTAACGAAAAGTAAGTAAATTTTAATGAATACTGATATTTATACTAACAGACGTTTATGTTTACAGAATAGATAAATTAATAGACGTTACTTTAAAGGAGGGCGAGGAGCAAGAGGAGACATCTGCTGAAGAGTATGTATATACCACATTTTATTACTTATAGAATTATTGTTTTATTGATTTACAGAGCCATCCTGGATATTTTTGGTGAGGCGCCTTTGTATGAGTAAGTATTAAACGTGTTGCAATATGTATAATATAATGCGGTTTTTGTTTCGGGCTTGATGGTTTAGACAGTAACGAAAAGTAAGTAAATTTTAATGAATACTGATATTTATACTAACAGACGTTTATGTTTACAGAATAGATAAATTAATAGACGTTACTTTAAAGGAGGGCGAGGAGCAAGAGGAGACATCTGCTGAAGAGTATGTATATACCACATTTTAATACTTATAGAATTATTGTTTTATTGATTTACAGAGCCATCCTGGATATTTTTGGTGAGGCGTCTTTGTATGAGTAAGTATTAAACGTGTTGCAATATGTATAATATAATGCGGCTTTTGTTTCAGGCTTGATGGTTTAGACAGTAACGAAAAGTAAGTAAATTTTAATGAATACTGATATTTATACTAACAGACGTTTATGTTTACAGAATAGATAAATTAATAGACGTTACTTTAAAGGAGGGCGAGGAGCAAGAGGAGACATCTGCTGAAGAGTATGTATATACCACATTTTATTACTTATAGAATTATTGTTTTATTGATTTACAGAGCCATCCTGGATATTTTTGGCGAGGCGTCTTTGTATGAGTAAGTATTAAACGTGTTGCAATATGTATAATATAATGCGGCTTTTGTTTCAGGCTTGATGGTTTAGACAGTAACGAAAAGTAAGTAAATTTTAATGAATACGGATATTTATACTAACAGACGTTTATGTTTACAGAATAGATAAATTAATAGACGTTACTTTAAAGGAGGGCGAGGAGCAAGAGGAGACATCTGCTGAAGAGTATGTATATACCACATTTTATTACTTATAGAATTATTGTTTTATTGATTTACAGAGCCATCCTGGATATTTTTGGCGAGGCGCCTTTGTATGAGTAAGTATTAAACGTGTTGCAATATGTATAATATAATGCGGCTTTTGTTTCAGGCTTGATGGTTTAGACAGTAACGAAAAGTAAGTAAATTTTAATGAATACTGATATTTATGCTAACAGACGTTTATGTTTACAGCATAGATAAATTAATAGACGTTACTTTAAAGGAGGGCGAGGAGCAAGAGGAGACATCTGCTGAAGAGTATGTATATACCACATTTTATTACTTATAGAATTATTGTTTTATTGATTTACAGAGCCATCCTGGATATTTTTGGTGAGGCGTCTTTGTATGAGTAAGTATTAAACGTGTTGCAATATGTATAATATAATGCGGCTTTTGTTTCAGGCTTGATGGTTTAGACAGTAACGAAAAGTAAGTAAATTTTAATGAATACTGATATTTATACTAACAGACGTTTATGTTTACAGAATAGATAAATTAATAGACGTTACTTTAAAGGAGGGCGAGGAGCAAGAGGAGACATCTGCTGAAGAGTATGTATATACCACATTTTATTACTTATAGAATTATTGTTTTATTGATTTACAGAGCCATCCTGGATATTTTTGGCGAGGCGCCTTTGTATGAGTAAGTATTAAACGTGTTGCAATATGTATAATATAATGCGGCTTTTGTTTCAGGCTTGATGGTTTAGACAGAAACGAAAAGTAAGTAAATTTTAATGAATACTGATATTTATGCTAACAGACGTTTATGTTTACAGAATAGATAAATTAATAGACGTTACTTTAAAGGAGGGCGAGGAGCAAGAGGAGACATCTGCTGAAGAGTATGTATATACCACATTTTATTACTTATAGAATTATTGTTTTATTGATTTACAGAGCCATCTTGGATATTTTTGGTGAGGCGTCTTTGTATGAGTAAGTATTAAACGTGTTGCAATATGTATAATATAATGCGGCTTTTGTTTCAGGCTTGATGGTTTAGACAGTAACGAAAAGTAAGTAAATTTTAATGAATACTGATATTTATACTAATAGACGTTTATGTTTACAGAATAGATAAATTAATAGACGTTACTTTAAACGAGGGCGAGGAGCAAGAGGAGACATCTGCTTAAGAGTATGTATATACCACATTTTATTACTTATAGAATTATTGTTTTATTGATTTACAGAGCCATCCTGGATATTTTTGGCGAGGCGTCTTTGTATGAGTAAGTATTAAACGTGTTGCAATATGTATAATATAATGCGGTTTTTGTTTCGGGCTTGATGGTTTAGACAGTAACGAAAAGTAAGTAAATTTTAATGAATACTGATATTTATACTAACAGACGTTTATGTTTACAGAATAGATAAATTAATAGACGTTACTTTAAAGGAGGGCGAGGAGCAAGAGGAGACATCTGCTGAAGAGTATGTATATACCACATTTTATTACTTATAGAATTATTGTTTTATTGATTTACAGAGCCATCCTGGATATTTTTGGCGAGGCGTCTTTGTATGAGTAAGTATTAAACGTGTTGCAATATGTATAATATAATGCGGCTTTTGTTTCAGGCTTGATGGTTTAGACATTAACGAAAAGTAAGTAAATTTTAATGAATACTGATATTTATACTAACAGACGTTTATGTTTACAGAATAAATAAATTAATAGACGTTACTTTAAAGGAGGGCGAGGAGCAAGAGGAGACATCTGCTGAAGAGTGTGTATATACCACATTTTATTACTTATAGAATTATTGTTTTATTGATTTACAGAGCCATCCTGGATATTTTTGGCGAGGCGTCTTTGTATGAGTAAGTATTAAACGTGTTGCAAAATGTATAATATAATGCGGCTTTTGTTTCAGGCTTGATGGTTTAGACAGTAACGAAAAGTAAGTAAATTTTAATGAATACTGATATTTATACTAACAGACGTTTATGTTTACAGAATAGATAAATTAATAGACGTTACTTTAAAGGAGGGCGAGGAGCAAGAGGAGACATCTGCTGAAGAGTATGTATATACCACATTTTAATACTTATAGAATTATTGTTTTATTGATTTACAGAGCCATCCTGGATATTTTTGGTGAGGCGTCTTTGTATGAGTAAGTATTAAACGTGTTGCAATATGTATAATATAATGCGGCTTTTGTTTCAGGCTTGATGGTTTAGACAGTAACGAAAAGTAAGTAAATTTTAATGAATACTGATATTTATACTAACAGACGTTTATGTTTACAGAATAGATAAATTAATAGACGTTACTTTAAAGGAGGGCGAGGAGCAAGAGGAGACATCTGCTGAAGAGTATGTATATACCACATTTTATTACTTATAGAATTATTGTTTTATTGATTTACACAGCCATCCTGGATATTTTTGGCGAGACGTCTTTGTATGAGTAAGTATTAAACGTGTTGCAATATGTATAATATAATGCGGCTTTTGTTTCAGGCTTCATGGTTTAGACAGTAACGAAAAGTAAGTAAATTTTAATGAATACTGATATTTATACTAACAGACGTTTATGTTTACAGAATAGATAAATTAATAGGCGTTACTTTAAAGGAGGGCGAGGAGCAAGAGGAGACATCTGCTGAAGAGTATGTATATACCACATTTTATTACTTATAGAATTATTGTTTTATTGATTTACAGAGCCATCCTGGATATTTTTGGCGAGGCGTCTTTGTATGAGTAAGTATTAAACGTGTTGCAATATGTATAATATAATGCGGCTTTTGTTTCAGGCTTGATGGTTTAGACAGTAACGAAAAGTAAGTAAATTTTAATGAATACTGATATTTATACTAACAGACGTTTATGTTTACAGAATAGATAAATTAATAGACGTTACTTTAAAGGAGGGCGAGGAGCAAGATGAGACATCTGCTGAAGAGTATGTATATACCACATTTTATTACTTATAGAATTATTGTTTTATTGATTTACACAGCCATCCTGGATATTTTTGGCGAGACGTCTTTGTATGAGTAAGTATTAAACGTGTTGCAATATGTATAATATAATGCGGCTTTTGTTTCAGGCTTCATGGTTTAGACAGTAACGAAAAGTAAGTAAATTTTAATGAATACTGAGATTTATACTAACAGACGTTTATGTTTACAGAATAGATAAATTAATAGACGTTACTTTAAAGGAGGGCGAGGAGCAAGAGGAGACATCTGCTGAAGAGTATGTATATACCACATTTTATTACTTATAGAATTATTGTTTTATTGATTTACACAGCCATCCTGGATATTTTTGGCGAGACGTCTTTGTATGAGTAAGTATTAAACGTGTTGCAATATGTATAATATAATGCGGCTTTTGTTTCAGGCTTCATGGTTTAGACAGTAACGAAAAGTAAGTAAATTTTAATGAATACTGATATTTATACTAACAGACGTTTATGTTTACAGAATAGATAAATTAATAGACGTTACTTTAAAGGAGGGCGAGGAGCAAGAGGAGACATCTGCTGAAGAGTATGTATATACCACATTTTATTACTTATAGAATTATTGTTTTATTGATTTACAGAGCCATCCTGGATATTTTTGGCGAGGCGTCTTTGTATGAGTAAGTATTAAACGTGTTGCAATATGTATAATATAATGCGGCTTTTGTTTCAGGCTTGATGGTTTAGACAGTAACGAAAAGTAAGTAAATTTTAATGAATACTGATATTTATACTAACAGACGTTTATGTTTACAGAATAGATAAATTAATAGACGTTACTTTAAAGGAGGGCGAGGAGCAAGAGGAGACATCTGCTGAAGAGTATGTATATACCACATTTTATTACTTATAGAATTATTGTTTTATTGATTTACAGAGCCATCCTGGATATTTTTGGTGAGGCGCCTTTGTATGAGTAAGTATTAAACGTGTTGCAATATGTATAATATAATGCGGTTTTTGTTTCGGGCTTGATGGTTTAGACAGTAACGAAAAGTAAGTAAATTTTAATGAATACTGATATTTATACTAACAGACGTTTATGTTTACAGAATAGATAAATTAATAGACGTTACTTTAAAGGAGGGCGAGGAGCAAGAGGAGACATCTGCTGAAGAGTATGTATATACCACATTTTAATACTTATAGAATTATTGTTTTATTGATTTACAGAGCCATCCTGGATATTTTTGGTGAGGCGTCTTTGTATGAGTAAGTATTAAACGTGTTGCAATATGTATAATATAATGCGGCTTTTGTTTCAGGCTTGATGGTTTAGACAGTAACGAAAAGTAAGTAAATTTTAATGAATACTGATATTTATACTAACAGACGTTTATGTTTACAGAATAGATAAATTAATAGACGTTACTTTAAAGGAGGGCGAGGAGCAAGAGGAGACATCTGCTGAAGAGTATGTATATACCACATTTTATTACTTATAGAATTATTGTTTTATTGATTTACAGAGCCATCCTGGATATTTTTGGCGAGGCGTCTTTGTATGAGTAAGTATTAAACGTGTTGCAATATGTATAATATAATGCGGCTTTTGTTTCAGGCTTGATGGTTTAGACAGTAACGAAAAGTAAGTAAATTTTAATGAATACGGATATTTATACTAACAGACGTTTATGTTTACAGAATAGATAAATTAATAGACGTTACTTTAAAGGAGGGCGAGGAGCAAGAGGAGACATCTGCTGAAGAGTATGTATATACCACATTTTATTACTTATAGAATTATTGTTTTATTGATTTACAGAGCCATCCTGGATATTTTTGGCGAGGCGCCTTTGTATGAGTAAGTATTAAACGTGTTGCAATATGTATAATATAATGCGGCTTTTGTTTCAGGCTTGATGGTTTAGACAGTAACGAAAAGTAAGTAAATTTTAATGAATACTGATATTTATGCTAACAGACGTTTATGTTTACAGCATAGATAAATTAATAGACGTTACTTTAAAGGAGGGCGAGGAGCAAGAGGAGACATCTGCTGAAGAGTATGTATATACCACATTTTATTACTTATAGAATTATTGTTTTATTGATTTACAGAGCCATCCTGGATATTTTTGGTGAGGCGTCTTTGTATGAGTAAGTATTAAACGTGTTGCAATATGTATAATATAATGCGGCTTTTGTTTCAGGCTTGATGGTTTAGACAGTAACGAAAAGTAAGTAAATTTTAATGAATACTGATATTTATACTAACAGACGTTTATGTTTACAGAATAGATAAATTAATAGACGTTACTTTAAAGGAGGGCGAGGAGCAAGAGGAGACATCTGCTGAAGAGTATGTATATACCACATTTTATTACTTATAGAATTATTGTTTTATTGATTTACAGAGCCATCCTGGATATTTTTGGCGAGGCGCCTTTGTATGAGTAAGTATTAAACGTGTTGCAATATGTATAATATAATGCGGCTTTTGTTTCAGGCTTGATGGTTTAGACAGAAACGAAAAGTAAGTAAATTTTAATGAATACTGATATTTATGCTAACAGACGTTTATGTTTACAGAATAGATAAATTAATAGACGTTACTTTAAAGGAGGGCGAGGAGCAAGAGGAGACATCTGCTGAAGAGTATGTATATACCACATTTTATTACTTATAGAATTATTGTTTTATTGATTTACAGAGCCATCTTGGATATTTTTGGTGAGGCGTCTTTGTATGAGTAAGTATTAAACGTGTTGCAATATGTATAATATAATGCGGCTTTTGTTTCAGGCTTGATGGTTTAGACAGTAACGAAAAGTAAGTAAATTTTAATGAATACTGATATTTATACTAATAGACGTTTATGTTTACAGAATAGATAAATTAATAGACGTTACTTTAAACGAGGGCGAGGAGCAAGAGGAGACATCTGCTTAAGAGTATGTATATACCACATTTTATTACTTATAGAATTATTGTTTTATTGATTTACAGAGCCATCCTGGATATTTTTGGCGAGGCGTCTTTGTATGAGTAAGTATTAAACGTGTTGCAATATGTATAATATAATGCGGTTTTTGTTTCGGGCTTGATGGTTTAGACAGTAACGAAAAGTAAGTAAATTTTAATGAATACTGATATTTATACTAACAGACGTTTATGTTTACAGAATAGATAAATTAATAGACGTTACTTTAAAGGAGGGCGAGGAGCAAGAGGAGACATCTGCTGAAGAGTATGTATATACCACATTTTATTACTTATAGAATTATTGTTTTATTGATTTACAGAGCCATCCTGGATATTTTTGGCGAGGCGTCTTTGTATGAGTAAGTATTAAACGTGTTGCAATATGTATAATATAATGCGGCTTTTGTTTCAGGCTTGATGGTTTAGACATTAACGAAAAGTAAGTAAATTTTAATGAATACTGATATTTATACTAACAGACGTTTATGTTTACAGAATAAATAAATTAATAGACGTTACTTTAAAGGAGGGCGAGGAGCAAGAGGAGACATCTGCTGAAGAGTGTGTATATACCACATTTTATTACTTATAGAATTATTGTTTTATTGATTTACAGAGCCATCCTGGATATTTTTGGCGAGGCGTCTTTGTATGAGTAAGTATTAAACGTGTTGCAAAATGTATAATATAATGCGGCTTTTGTTTCAGGCTTGATGGTTTAGACAGTAACGAAAAGTAAGTAAATTTTAATGAATACTGATATTTATACTAATAGACGTTTATGTTTACAGAATAGATAAATTAATAGACGTTACTTTAAAGGAGGGCGAGGAGCAAGAGGAGACATCTGCTGAAGAGTATGTATGTACCACATTTTATTACTTATAGAATTATTATTTTATTGATTTACAGAGCCATCCTGTATATTTTTGGCGAGGCGTCTTTGTATGAGTAAGTATTAAACGTGTTGCAATATGTATAATATAATGCGGCTTTTGTTTCAGGCTTGATGGTTTAGACAGTAACGAAAAGTAAGTAAATTTTAATGAATACTGATATTTATACTAACAGACGTTTATGTTTACAGAATAGATAAATTAATAGACGTTACTTTAAAGGAGGGCGAGGAGCAAGAGGAGACATCTACTGAAGAGTATGTATATACCACATTTTATTACTTATAGAATTATTGTTTTATTGATTTACAGAGCCATCCTGGATATTTTTGGCGAGGCGTCTTTGTATGAGTAAGTATTAAACGTGTTGCAATATGTATAATATAATGCGGCCTTTGTTTCAGGCTTGATGGTTTAGACAGTAACGAAAAGTAAGTAAATTTTAATGAATACTGATATTTATACTAACAGACGTTTATGTTTACAGAATAGATAAATTAATAGACGTTACTTTAAAGGAGGGCGAGGAGCAAGAGGAGACATCTGCTGAAGAGTATGTATGTACCACATTTTATTACTTATAGAATTATTGTTTTATTGATTTACAGAGCCATCCTGTATATTTTTGGCGAGGCGTCTTTGTATGAGTAAGTATTAAACGTGTTGCAATATGTATAATATAATGCGGCTTTTGTTTCAGGCTTGATGGTTTAGACAGTAACGAAAAGTAAGTAAATTTTAATGAATACTGATATTTATACTAACAGACGTTTATATTTACAGAATAGATAAATTAATAGACGTTACTTTAAAGGAGGGCGACGAGCAAGAGGAGACATCTGCTGAAGAGTATGTATATACCACATTTTATTAGTTATAGAATTATTGTTTTATTGATTTACAGAGCCATCCTGGATATTTTTGGCGAGGCGTCTTCGTATGAGTAAGTATTAAACGTGTTGCAATATGTATAATATAATGCGGCTTTTGTTTCAGGCTTGATGGTTTAGACAGTAACGAAAAGTAAGTAAATTTTAATGAATACTGATATTTATACTAATCGACGTTTATGTTTACAGAATAGATAAATTAATAGACGTTACTTTAAAGGAGGGCGAGGAGCAAGAGGAGACATCTGCTGAAGAGTATGTATATACCACATTTTATTACTTATAGAATTATTGTTTTATTGATTTACAGAGCCATCCTGGATATTTTTGGCGAGGCGTCTTTGTATGAGTAAGTATTAAACGTGTTGCAATATGTATAATATAATGCGGCTTTTGTTTCAGGCTTGATGGTTTAGACAGTAACGAAAAGTAAGTAAATTTTAATGAATACTGATATTTATACTAACAGACGTTTATGTTTACAGAATAGATAAATTAATAGACGTTACTTTAAAGGAGGGCGAGGAGCAAGAGGAGACATCTGCTGAAGAGTATGTATATACCACATTTTATTACTTATAGAATTATTGTTTTATTGATTTACAGAGCCATCCTGGATATTTTTGGCGAGGCGTCTTTGTATGAGTAAGTATTAAACGTGTTGCAATATGTATAATATAATGCGGCTTTTGTTTCTGGCTTGATGGTTTAGACAGTAACGAAAAGTAAGTAAATTTTAATGAATACTGATATTTATACTAACAGACGTTTATGTTTACAGAATAGATAAATTAATAGACGTTACTTTAAAGGAAGGCGAGGAGCAAGAGGAGACATCTGCTGAAGAGTATGTATATACCACATTTTATTACTTATAGAATTATTGTTTTATTGATTTACAGAGCCATCCTGGATATTTTTGGCGAGGCGTCTTTGTATAAGTAAGTATTAAACGTGTTGCAATATGTATAATATAATGCGGCTTTTGTTTCGGGCTTGATGGTTTAGACAGTAACGAAAAGTAAGTAAATTTTAATGAATACTGATATTTATACTAACAGACGTTTATGTTTACAGAATAGATAAATTAATAGACGTTACTTTAAAGGAGGGCGAGGAGCAAGAGGAGACATCTGCTGAAGAGTATGTATATACCAAATTTTATTACTTATAGAATTATTGTTTTATTGATTTACAGAGCCATCCTGGATATTTTTGGCGAGGCGTCTTTGTATGAGTAAGTATTAAACGTGTTGCAATATGTATAATATAATGCGGCTTTTGTTTCAGGCTTGATGGTTTAGACAGTAACGAAAAGTAAGTAAATTTTAATGAATACTGATATTTATACTAACAGACGTTTATGTTTACAGAATAGATAAATTAATAGACGTTACTTTAAAGGAGGGCGAGGAGCAAGAGGAGACATCTGCTGAAGAGTATGTATATACCACATTTTATTACTTATAGAATTATTGTTTTATTGATTTACAGAGCCATCCTGGATATTTTTGGCGAGGCGTCTTTGTATGAGTAAGTATTAAACGTGTTGCAATATGTATAATATAATGCGGCTTTTGTTTCAGGCTTGATGGTTTAGACAGTAACGAAAAGTAAGTAAATTTTAATGAATACTGATATTTATACTAACAGACGTTTATGTTTACAGAATAGATAAATTAATAGACGTTACTTTAAAGGAGGGCGAGGAGCAAGAGGAGACATCTGCTGAAGAGTATGTATATACCACATTTTATTACTTATAGAATTATTGTTTTATTGATTTACAGAGCCATCCTGGATATTTTTGGCGAGGCGTCTTTGTATGAGTAAGTATTAAACGTGTTGCAATATGTATAATATAATGCGGCTTTTGTTTCAGGCTTGATGGTTTAGACAGTAACGAAAAGTAAGTAAATTTTAATGAATACTGATATTTATACTAACAGACGTTTATGTTTACAGAATAGATAAATTAATAGACGTTACTTTAAAGGAGGGCGAGGAGCAAGAGGAGACATCTGCTGAAGAGTATGTATATACCACATTTTATTACTTATAGAACTATTGTTTTATTGATTTACAGAGCCATCCTGGATATTTTTGGCGAGGCGTCTTTGTATGAGTAAGTATTAAACGTGTTGCAATATGTATAATATAATGCGGCTTTTGTTTCAGGCTTGATGGTTTAGACAGTAACGAAAAGTAAGTAA
Organism: Diabrotica undecimpunctata; assembly: GCF_040954645.1. Classification (NCBI taxonomy): domain Eukaryota; kingdom Metazoa; phylum Arthropoda; class Insecta; order Coleoptera; family Chrysomelidae; genus Diabrotica; species Diabrotica undecimpunctata. The sequence goes on along the minus strand of NC_092811.1, from coordinate 46,920,485 downwards.
ATTTTAATGAATACTGATATTTATACTAACAGACGTTTATGTTTACAGAATAGATAAATTAATAGACGTTACTTTAAAGGAGGGCGAGGAGCAAGAGGAGACATCTGCTGAAGAGTATGTATATACATTTTATTACTTATAGAATTATTGTTTTATTGATTTACAGAGCCATCCTGGATATTTTTGGCGCGGCGTCTTTGTATGAGTAAGTATTAAACGTGTTGCAATATGTATAATATAATGCGGCTTTTGTTTCAGGCTTGATGGTTTAGACAGTAACGAAAAGTAAGTAAATTTTAATGAATACTGATATTTATACTAACAGACGTTTATGTTTACAGAATAGATAAATTAATAGACGTTACTTTAAAGGAGGGCGAGGAGCAAGAGGAGACATCTGCTGAAGAGTATGTATATACCACATTTTATTACTTATAGAATTATTGTTTTATTGATTTACAGAGCCATCCTGGATATTTTTGGCGAGGCGTCTTTGTATGAGTAAGTATTAAACGTGTTGCAATATGTATAATATAATGCGGCTTTTGTTTCAGGCTTGATGGTTTAGACAGTAACGAAAAGTAAGTAAATTTTAATGAATCCTGATATTTATACTAACAGACGTTTATGTTTACAGAATAGATAAATTAATAGACGTTACTTTAAAGGAGGGCGAGAAGCAAGAGGAGACATCTGCTGAAGAGTATGTATATACCACATTTTATTACTTATAGAATTATTGTTTTATTGATTTACAGAGCCATCCTGGATATTTTTGGCGAGGCGTTTTTGTATGAGTAAGTATTAAACGTGTTGCAATATGTATAATATAATGCGGCTTTTGTTTCAGGCTTGATGGTTTAGACAGTAACGAAAAGTAAGTAAATTTTAATGAATACTGATATTTATACTAACAGACGTTTATGTTTACAGAATAGATAAATTAATAGACGTTACTTTAAAGGAGGGCGAGGAGCAAGAGGAGACATCTGCTGAAGAGTATGTATATACCACATTTTATTACTTATAGAATTATTGTTTTATTGATTTACAGAGCCATCCTGGATATTTTTGGCGAGGCGTCTTTGTATGAGTAAGTATTAAACGTGTTGCAATATGTATAATATAATGCGGCTTTTGTTTCAGGCTTGATGGTTTAGACAGTAACGAAAAGTAAGTAAATTTTAATGAATACTGATATTTATACTAACAGACGTTTATGTTTACAGAATAGATAAATTAATAGACGTTACTTTAAAGGAGGGCGAGGAGCAAGAGGAGACATCTGCTGAAGAGTATGTATATACCACATTTTATTACTTATAGAATTATTGTTTTATTGATTTACAGAGCCATCCTGGATATTTTTGGCGAGGCGTCTTTGTATGAGTAAGTATTAAACGTGTTGCAATATGTATAATATAATGCGGCTTTTGTTTCAGGCTTGATGGTTTAGACAGTAACGAAAAGTAAGTAAATTTTAATGAATACTGATATTTATACTAACAGACGTTTATGTTTACAGAATAGATAAATTAATAGACGTTACTTTAAAGGAGGGCGAGGAGCAAGAGGAGACATCTGCTGAAGAGTATGTATATACATTTTATTACTTATAGAATTATTGTTTTATTGATTTACAGAGCCATCCTGGATATTTTTGGCGCGGCGTCTTTGTATGAGTAAGTATTAAACGTGTTGCAATATGTATAATATAATGCGGCTTTTGTTTCAGGCTTGATGGTTTAGACAGTAACGAAAAGTAAGTAAATTTTAATGAATACTGATATTTATACTAACAGACGTTTATGTTTACAGAATAGATAAATTAATAGACGTTACTTTAAAGGAGGGCGAGGAGCAAGAGGAGACATCTGCTGAAGAGTATGTATATACCACATTTTATTACTTATAGAATTATTGTTTTATTGATTTACAGAGCCATCCTGGATATTTTTGGCGAGGCGTCTTTGTATGAGTAAGTATTAAACGTGTTGCAATATGTATAATATAATGCGGCTTTTGTTTCAGGCTTGATGGTTTAGACAGTAACGAAAAGTAAGTAAATTTTAATGAATCCTGATATTTATACTAACAGACGTTTATGTTTACAGAATAGATAAATTAATAGACGTTACTTTAAAGGAGGGCGAGAAGCAAGAGGAGACATCTGCTGAAGAGTATGTATATACCACATTTTATTACTTATAGAATTATTGTTTTATTGATTTACAGAGCCATCCTGGATATTTTTGGCGAGGCGTTTTTGTATGAGTAAGTATTAAACGTGTTGCAATATGTATAATATAATGCGGCTTTTGTTTCAGGCTTGATGGTTTAGACAGTAACGAAAAGTAAGTAAATTTTAATGAATACTGATATTTATACTAACAGACGTTTATGTTTACAGAATAGATAAATTAATAGACGTTACTTTAAAGGAGGGCGAGGAGCAAGAGGAGACATCTGCTGAAGAGTATGTATATACCACATTTTATTACTTATAGAATTATTGTTTTATTGATTTACAGAGCCATCCTGGATATTTTTGGCGAGGCGTCTTTGTATGAGTAAGTATTAAACGTGTTGCAATATGTATAATATAATGCGGCTTTTGTTTCAGGCTTGATGGTTTAGACAGTAACGAAAAGTAAGTAAATTTTAATGAATACTGATATTTATACTAACAGACGTTTATGTTTACAGAATAGATAAATTAATAGACGTTACTTTAAAGGAGGGCGAGGAGCAAGAGGAGACATCTGCTGAAGAGTATGTATATACCACATTTTATTACTTATAGAATTATTGTTTTATTGATTTACAGAGCCATCCTGGATATTTTTGGCGAGGCGTCTTTGTATGAGTAAGTATTAAACGTGTTGCAATATGTATAATATAATGCGGCTTTTGTTTCAGGCTTGATGGTTTAGACAGTAACGAAAAGTAAGTAAATTTTAATGAATACTGATATTTATACTAACAGACGTTTATGTTTACAGAATAGATAAATTAATAGACGTTACTTTAAAGGAGGGCGAGGAGCAAGAGGAGACATCTGCTGAAGAGTATGTATATACCACATTTTATTACTTATAGAATTATTGTTTTATTGATTTACACAGCCATCCTGGATATTTTTGGCGAGACGTCTTTGTATGAGTAAGTATTAAACGTGTTGCAATATGTATAATATAATGCGGCTTTTGTTTCAGGCTTCATGGTTTAGACAGTAACGAAAAGTAAGTAAATTTTAATGAATACTGATATTTATACTAACAGACGTTTATGTTTACAGAATAGATAAATTAATAGACGTTACTTTAAAGGAGGGCGAGGAGCAAGAGGAGACATCTGCTGAAGAGTATGTATATACCACATTTTATTACTTATAGAATTATTGTTTTATTGATTTACAGAGCCATCCTGGATATTTTTGGCGAGGCGTCTTTGTATGAGTAAGTATTAAACGTGTTGCAATATGTATAATATAATGCGGCTTTTGTTTCAGGCTTGATGGTTTAGACAGTAACGAAAAGTAAGTAAATTTTAATGAATACTGATATTTATACTAACAGACGTTTATGTTTACAGAATAGATAAATTAATAGACGTTACTTTAAAGGAGGGCGAGGAGCAAGATGAGACATCTGCTGAAGAGTATGTATATACCACATTTTATTACTTATAGAATTATTGTTTTATTGATTTACACAGCCATCCTGGATATTTTTGGCGAGACGTCTTTGTATGAGTAAGTATTAAACGTGTTGCAATATGTATAATATAATGCGGCTTTTGTTTCAGGCTTCATGGTTTAGACAGTAACGAAAAGTAAGTAAATTTTAATGAATACTGAGATTTATACTAACAGACGTTTATGTTTACAGAATAGATAAATTAATAGACGTTACTTTAAAGGAGGGCGAGGAGCAAGAGGAGACATCTGCTGAAGAGTATGTATATACCACATTTTATTACTTATAGAATTATTGTTTTATTGATTTACACAGCCATCCTGGATATTTTTGGCGAGACGTCTTTGTATGAGTAAGTATTAAACGTGTTGCAATATGTATAATATAATGCGGCTTTTGTTTCAGGCTTCATGGTTTAGACAGTAACGAAAAGTAAGTAAATTTTAATGAATACTGATATTTATACTAACAGACGTTTATGTTTACAGAATAGATAAATTAATAGACGTTACTTTAAAGGAGGGCGAGGAGCAAGAGGAGACATCTGCTGAAGAGTATGTATATACCACATTTTATTACTTATAGAATTATTGTTTTATTGATTTACAGAGCCATCCTGGATATTTTTGGCGAGGCGTCTTTGTATGAGTAAGTATTAAACGTGTTGCAATATGTATAATATAATGCGGCTTTTGTTTCAGGCTTGATGGTTTAGACAGTAACGAAAAGTAAGTAAATTTTAATGAATACTGATATTTATACTAACAGACGTTTATGTTTACAGAATAGATAAATTAATAGACGTTACTTTAAAGGAGGGCGAGGAGCAAGAGGAGACATCTGCTGAAGAGTATGTATATACCACATTTTATTACTTATAGAATTATTGTTTTATTGATTTACAGAGCCATCCTGGATATTTTTGGCGAGGCGTCTTTGTATGAGTAAGTATTAAACGTGTTGCAATATGTATAATATAATGCGGCTTTTGTTTCAGGCTTGATGGTTTAGACAGTAACGAAAAGTAAGTAAATTTTAATGAATACTGATATTTATACTAACAGACGTTTATGTTTACAGAATAGATAAATTAATAGACGTTACTTTAAAGGAGGGCGAGGAGCGAGAGGAGACATCTGCTGAAGAGTATGTATATACCACATTTTATTACTTATAGAATTATTGTTTTATTGATTTACAGAGCCATCCTGGATATTTTTGGCGAGGCGTCTTTGTATGAGTAAGTATTAAACGTGTTGCAATATGTATAATATAATGCGGCTTTTGTTTCAGGCTTGATGGTTTAGACAGTAACGAAAAGTAAGTAAATTTTAATGAATACTGATATTTATACTAACAGACGTTTATGTTTACAGAATAAATAAATTAATAGACGTTACTTTAAAGGAGGGCGAGGAGCGAGAGGAGACATCTGCTGAAGAGTATGTATATACCACATTTTATTACTTATAGAATTATTGTTTTATTGATTTACAGAGCCATCCTGGATATTTTTGGCGAGGCGTCTTTGTATGAGTAGGTATTAAACGTGTTGCAATATGTATAATATAATGCGGCTTTTGTTTCAGGCTTGATGGTTTAGACAGTAACGAAAAGTAAGTAAATTTTAATGAATACTGATATTTATACTAACAGACGTTTATATTTACAGAATAGATAAATTAATAGACGTTACTTTAAAGGAGGGCGACGAGCAAGAGGAGACATCTGCTGAAGAGTATGTATATACCACATTTTATTAGTTATAGAATTATTGTTTTATTGATTTACAGAGCCATCCTGGATATTTTTGGCGAGGCGTCTTCGTATGAGTAAGTATTAAACGTGTTGCAATATGTATAATATAATGCGGCTTTTGTTTCAGGCTTGATGGTTTAGACAGTAACGAAAAGTAAGTAAATTTTAATGAATACTGATATTTATACTAATCGACGTTTATGTTTACAGAATAGATAAATTAATAGACGTTACTTTAAAGGAGGGCGAGGAGCAAGAGGAGACATCTGCTGAAGAGTATGTATATACCACATTTTATTATAGAATTATTGTTTTATTGATTTACAGAGCCATCCTGGATATTTTTGGCGAGGCGTCTTTGTATGAGTAAGTATTAAACGTGTTGCAAAATGTATAATATAATGCGGCTTTTGTTTCAGGCTTGATGGTTTAGACAGTAACGAAAAGTAAGTAAATTTTAATGAATACTGATATTTATACTAACAGACGTTTATGTTTACAGAATAGATAAATTAATAGACGTTACTTTAAAGGAGGGCGAGGAGCAAGAGGAGACATCTGCTGAAGAGTATGTATATACCACATTTTAATACTTATAGAATTATTGTTTTATTGATTTACAGAGCCATCCTGGATATTTTTGGTGAGGCGTCTTTGTATGAGTAAGTATTAAACGTGTTGCAATATGTATAATATAATGCGGCTTTTGTTTCAGGCTTGATGGTTTAGACAGTAACGAAAAGTAAGTAAATTTTAATGAATACTGATATTTATACTAACAGACGTTTATGTTTACAGAATAGATAAATTAATAGACGTTACTTTAAAGGAGGGCGAGGAGCAAGAGGAGACATCTGCTGAAGAGTATGTATATACCACATTTTATTACTTATAGAATTATTGTTTTATTGATTTACACAGCCATCCTGGATATTTTTGGCGAGACGTCTTTGTATGAGTAAGTATTAAACGTGTTGCAATATGTATAATATAATGCGGCTTTTGTTTCAGGCTTCATGGTTTAGACAGTAACGAAAAGTAAGTAAATTTTAATGAATACTGATATTTATACTAACAGACGTTTATGTTTACAGAATAGATAAATTAATAGGCGTTACTTTAAAGGAGGGCGAGGAGCAAGAGGAGACATCTGCTGAAGAGTATGTATATACCACATTTTATTACTTATAGAATTATTGTTTTATTGATTTACAGAGCCATCCTGGATATTTTTGGCGAGGCGTCTTTGTATGAGTAAGTATTAAACGTGTTGCAATATGTATAATATAATGCGGCTTTTGTTTCAGGCTTGATGGTTTAGACAGTAACGAAAAGTAAGTAAATTTTAATGAATACTGATATTTATACTAACAGACGTTTATGTTTACAGAATAGATAAATTAATAGACGTTACTTTAAAGGAGGGCGAGGAGCAAGATGAGACATCTGCTGAAGAGTATGTATATACCACATTTTATTACTTATAGAATTATTGTTTTATTGATTTACACAGCCATCCTGGATATTTTTGGCGAGACGTCTTTGTATGAGTAAGTATTAAACGTGTTGCAATATGTATAATATAATGCGGCTTTTGTTTCAGGCTTCATGGTTTAGACAGTAACGAAAAGTAAGTAAATTTTAATGAATACTGAGATTTATACTAACAGACGTTTATGTTTACAGAATAGATAAATTAATAGACGTTACTTTAAAGGAGGGCGAGGAGCAAGAGGAGACATCTGCTGAAGAGTATGTATATACCACATTTTATTACTTATAGAATTATTGTTTTATTGATTTACACAGCCATCCTGGATATTTTTGGCGAGACGTCTTTGTATGAGTAAGTATTAAACGTGTTGCAATATGTATAATATAATGCGGCTTTTGTTTCAGGCTTCATGGTTTAGACAGTAACGAAAAGTAAGTAAATTTTAATGAATACTGATATTTATACTAACAGACGTTTATGTTTACAGAATAGATAAATTAATAGACGTTACTTTAAAGGAGGGCGAGGAGCAAGAGGAGACATCTGCTGAAGAGTATGTATATACCACATTTTATTACTTATAGAATTATTGTTTTATTGATTTACAGAGCCATCCTGGATATTTTTGGCGAGGCGTCTTTGTATGAGTAAGTATTAAACGTGTTGCAATATGTATAATATAATGCGGCTTTTGTTTCAGGCTTGATGGTTTAGACAGTAACGAAAAGTAAGTAAATTTTAATGAATACTGATATTTATACTAACAGACGTTTATGTTTACAGAATAGATAAATTAATAGACGTTACTTTAAAGGAGGGCGAGGAGCAAGAGGAGACATCTGCTGAAGAGTATGTATATACCACATTTTATTACTTATAGAATTATTGTTTTATTGATTTACAGAGCCATCCTGGATATTTTTGGTGAGGCGCCTTTGTATGAGTAAGTATTAAACGTGTTGCAATATGTATAATATAATGCGGTTTTTGTTTCGGGCTTGATGGTTTAGACAGTAACGAAAAGTAAGTAAATTTTAATGAATACTGATATTTATACTAACAGACGTTTATGTTTACAGAATAGATAAATTAATAGACGTTACTTTAAAGGAGGGCGAGGAGCAAGAGGAGACATCTGCTGAAGAGTATGTATATACCACATTTTAATACTTATAGAATTATTGTTTTATTGATTTACAGAGCCATCCTGGATATTTTTGGTGAGGCGTCTTTGTATGAGTAAGTATTAAACGTGTTGCAATATGTATAATATAATGCGGCTTTTGTTTCAGGCTTGATGGTTTAGACAGTAACGAAAAGTAAGTAAATTTTAATGAATACTGATATTTATACTAACAGACGTTTATGTTTACAGAATAGATAAATTAATAGACGTTACTTTAAAGGAGGGCGAGGAGCAAGAGGAGACATCTGCTGAAGAGTATGTATATACCACATTTTATTACTTATAGAATTATTGTTTTATTGATTTACAGAGCCATCCTGGATATTTTTGGCGAGGCGTCTTTGTATGAGTAAGTATTAAACGTGTTGCAATATGTATAATATAATGCGGCTTTTGTTTCAGGCTTGATGGTTTAGACAGTAACGAAAAGTAAGTAAATTTTAATGAATACGGATATTTATACTAACAGACGTTTATGTTTACAGAATAGATAAATTAATAGACGTTACTTTAAAGGAGGGCGAGGAGCAAGAGGAGACATCTGCTGAAGAGTATGTATATACCACATTTTATTACTTATAGAATTATTGTTTTATTGATTTACAGAGCCATCCTGGATATTTTTGGCGAGGCGCCTTTGTATGAGTAAGTATTAAACGTGTTGCAATATGTATAATATAATGCGGCTTTTGTTTCAGGCTTGATGGTTTAGACAGTAACGAAAAGTAAGTAAATTTTAATGAATACTGATATTTATGCTAACAGACGTTTATGTTTACAGCATAGATAAATTAATAGACGTTACTTTAAAGGAGGGCGAGGAGCAAGAGGAGACATCTGCTGAAGAGTATGTATATACCACATTTTATTACTTATAGAATTATTGTTTTATTGATTTACAGAGCCATCCTGGATATTTTTGGTGAGGCGTCTTTGTATGAGTAAGTATTAAACGTGTTGCAATATGTATAATATAATGCGGCTTTTGTTTCAGGCTTGATGGTTTAGACAGTAACGAAAAGTAAGTAAATTTTAATGAATACTGATATTTATACTAACAGACGTTTATGTTTACAGAATAGATAAATTAATAGACGTTACTTTAAAGGAGGGCGAGGAGCAAGAGGAGACATCTGCTGAAGAGTATGTATATACCACATTTTATTACTTATAGAATTATTGTTTTATTGATTTACAGAGCCATCCTGGATATTTTTGGCGAGGCGCCTTTGTATGAGTAAGTATTAAACGTGTTGCAATATGTATAATATAATGCGGCTTTTGTTTCAGGCTTGATGGTTTAGACAGAAACGAAAAGTAAGTAAATTTTAATGAATACTGATATTTATGCTAACAGACGTTTATGTTTACAGAATAGATAAATTAATAGACGTTACTTTAAAGGAGGGCGAGGAGCAAGAGGAGACATCTGCTGAAGAGTATGTATATACCACATTTTATTACTTATAGAATTATTGTTTTATTGATTTACAGAGCCATCTTGGATATTTTTGGTGAGGCGTCTTTGTATGAGTAAGTATTAAACGTGTTGCAATATGTATAATATAATGCGGCTTTTGTTTCAGGCTTGATGGTTTAGACAGTAACGAAAAGTAAGTAAATTTTAATGAATACTGATATTTATACTAATAGACGTTTATGTTTACAGAATAGATAAATTAATAGACGTTACTTTAAACGAGGGCGAGGAGCAAGAGGAGACATCTGCTTAAGAGTATGTATATACCACATTTTATTACTTATAGAATTATTGTTTTATTGATTTACAGAGCCATCCTGGATATTTTTGGCGAGGCGTCTTTGTATGAGTAAGTATTAAACGTGTTGCAATATGTATAATATAATGCGGTTTTTGTTTCGGGCTTGATGGTTTAGACAGTAACGAAAAGTAAGTAAATTTTAATGAATACTGATATTTATACTAACAGACGTTTATGTTTACAGAATAGATAAATTAATAGACGTTACTTTAAAGGAGGGCGAGGAGCAAGAGGAGACATCTGCTGAAGAGTATGTATATACCACATTTTATTACTTATAGAATTATTGTTTTATTGATTTACAGAGCCATCCTGGATATTTTTGGCGAGGCGTCTTTGTATGAGTAAGTATTAAACGTGTTGCAATATGTATAATATAATGCGGCTTTTGTTTCAGGCTTGATGGTTTAGACATTAACGAAAAGTAAGTAAATTTTAATGAATACTGATATTTATACTAACAGACGTTTATGTTTACAGAATAAATAAATTAATAGACGTTACTTTAAAGGAGGGCGAGGAGCAAGAGGAGACATCTGCTGAAGAGTGTGTATATACCACATTTTATTACTTATAGAATTATTGTTTTATTGATTTACAGAGCCATCCTGGATATTTTTGGCGAGGCGTCTTTGTATGAGTAAGTATTAAACGTGTTGCAAAATGTATAATATAATGCGGCTTTTGTTTCAGGCTTGATGGTTTAGACAGTAACGAAAAGTAAGTAAATTTTAATGAATACTGATATTTATACTAATAGACGTTTATGTTTACAGAATAGATAAATTAATAGACGTTACTTTAAAGGAGGGCGAGGAGCAAGAGGAGACATCTGCTGAAGAGTATGTATGTACCACATTTTATTACTTATAGAATTATTATTTTATTGATTTACAGAGCCATCCTGTATATTTTTGGCGAGGCGTCTTTGTATGAGTAAGTATTAAACGTGTTGCAATATGTATAATATAATGCGGCTTTTGTTTCAGGCTTGATGGTTTAGACAGTAACGAAAAGTAAGTAAATTTTAATGAATACTGATATTTATACTAACAGACGTTTATGTTTACAGAATAGATAAATTAATAGACGTTACTTTAAAGGAGGGCGAGGAGCAAGAGGAGACATCTACTGAAGAGTATGTATATACCACATTTTATTACTTATAGAATTATTGTTTTATTGATTTACAGAGCCATCCTGGATATTTTTGGCGAGGCGTCTTTGTATGAGTAAGTATTAAACGTGTTGCAATATGTATAATATAATGCGGCCTTTGTTTCAGGCTTGATGGTTTAGACAGTAACGAAAAGTAAGTAAATTTTAATGAATACTGATATTTATACTAACAGACGTTTATGTTTACAGAATAGATAAATTAATAGACGTTACTTTAAAGGAGGGCGAGGAGCAAGAGGAGACATCTGCTGAAGAGTATGTATGTACCACATTTTATTACTTATAGAATTATTGTTTTATTGATTTACAGAGCCATCCTGTATATTTTTGGCGAGGCGTCTTTGTATGAGTAAGTATTAAACGTGTTGCAATATGTATAATATAATGCGGCTTTTGTTTCAGGCTTGATGGTTTAGACAGTAACGAAAAGTAAGTAAATTTTAATGAATACTGATATTTATACTAACAGACGTTTATATTTACAGAATAGATAAATTAATAGACGTTACTTTAAAGGAGGGCGACGAGCAAGAGGAGACATCTGCTGAAGAGTATGTATATACCACATTTTATTAGTTATAGAATTATTGTTTTATTGATTTACAGAGCCATCCTGGATATTTTTGGCGAGGCGTCTTCGTATGAGTAAGTATTAAACGTGTTGCAATATGTATAATATAATGCGGCTTTTGTTTCAGGCTTGATGGTTTAGACAGTAACGAAAAGTAAGTAAATTTTAATGAATACTGATATTTATACTAATCGACGTTTATGTTTACAGAATAGATAAATTAATAGACGTTACTTTAAAGGAGGGCGAGGAGCAAGAGGAGACATCTGCTGAAGAGTATGTATATACCACATTTTATTACTTATAGAATTATTGTTTTATTGATTTACAGAGCCATCCTGGATATTTTTGGCGAGGCGTCTTTGTATGAGTAAGTATTAAACGTGTTGCAATATGTATAATATAATGCGGCTTTTGTTTCAGGCTTGATGGTTTAGACAGTAACGAAAAGTAAGTAAATTTTAATGAATACTGATATTTATACTAACAGACGTTTATGTTTACAGAATAGATAAATTAATAGACGTTACTTTAAAGGAGGGCGAGGAGCAAGAGGAGACATCTGCTGAAGAGTATGTATATACCACATTTTATTACTTATAGAATTATTGTTTTATTGATTTACAGAGCCATCCTGGATATTTTTGGCGAGGCGTCTTTGTATGAGTAAGTATTAAACGTGTTGCAATATGTATAATATAATGCGGCTTTTGTTTCTGGCTTGATGGTTTAGACAGTAACGAAAAGTAAGTAAATTTTAATGAATACTGATATTTATACTAACAGACGTTTATGTTTACAGAATAGATAAATTAATAGACGTTACTTTAAAGGAGGGCGAGGAGCAAGAGGAGACATCTGCTGAAGAGTATGTATATACCACATTTTATTACTTATAGAATTATTGTTTTATTGATTTACAGAGCCATCCTGGATATTTTTGGCGAGGCGTCTTTGTATGAGTAAGTATTAAACGTGTTGCAATATGTATAATATAATGCGGCTTTTGTTTCAGGCTTGATGGTTTAGACAGTAACGAAAAGTAAGTAAATTTTAATGAATACTGATATTTATACTAACAGACGTTTATGTTTACAGAATAGATAAATTAATAGACGTTACTTTAAAGGAGGGCGAGGAGCAAGAGGAGACATCTGCTGAAGAGTATGTATATACCACATTTTATTACTTATAGAATTATTGTTTTATTGATTTACAGAGCCATCCTGGATATTTTTGGCGAGGCGTCTTTGTATGAGTAAGTATTAAACGTGTTGCAATATGTATAATATAATGCGGCTTTTGTTTCAGGCTTGATGGTTTAGACAGTAACGAAAAGTAAGTAAATTTTAATGAATACTGATATTTATACTAACAGACGTTTATGTTTACAGAATAGATAAATTAATAGACGTTACTTTAAAGGAGGGCGAGGAGCAAGAGGAGACATCTGCTGAAGAGTATGTATATACCACATTTTATTACTTATAGAACTATTGTTTTATTGATTTACAGAGCCATCCTGGATATTTTTGGCGAGGCGTCTTTGTATGAGTAAGTATTAAACGTGTTGCAATATGTATAATATAATGCGGCTTTTGTTTCAGGCTTGATGGTTTAGACAGTAACGAAAAGTAAGTAAATTTTAATGAATACTGATATTTATACTAACAGACGTTTATGTTTACAGAATAGATAAATTAATAGACGTTACTTTAAAGGAGGGCGAGGAGCAAGAGGAGACATCTGCTGAAGAGTATGTATATACATTTTATTACTTATAGAATTATTGTTTTATTGATTTACAGAGCCATCCTGGATATTTTTGGCGCGGCGTCTTTGTATGAGTAAGTATTAAACGTGTTGCAATATGTATAATATAATGCGGCTTTTGTTTCAGGCTTGATGGTTTAGACAGTAACGAAAAGTAAGTAAATTTTAATGAATACTGATATTTATACTAACAGACGTTTATGTTTACAGAATAGATAAATTAATAGACGTTACTTTAAAGGAGGGCGAGGAGCAAGAGGAGACATCTGCTGAAGAGTATGTATATACCACATTTTATTACTTATAGAATTATTGTTTTATTGATTTACAGAGCCATCCTGGATATTTTTGGCGAGGCGTCTTTGTATGAGTAAGTATTAAACGTGTTGCAATATGTATAATATAATGCGGCTTTTGTTTCAGGCTTGATGGTTTAGACAGTAACGAAAAGTAAGTAAATTTTAATGAATCCTGATATTTATACTAACAGACGTTTATGTTTACAGAATAGATAAATTAATAGACGTTACTTTAAAGGAGGGCGAGAAGCAAGAGGAGACATCTGCTGAAGAGTATGTGGCGTACAAAACCGAATCTATATAAAAAAAATTACAAAATGTACCAAATATAAATCAGACGTACACCCGGAAAGAAAAGTACTATACGGTGACAGTCTGGGAATGGCTCGCGGCTAGACAAAACAGTGGAGATGGTCGTGCGGTCCACAAAACAAAAAAAATCCGAAGTTATATCAGGGGCGCCAGGTAAATTGGCCCACAGCCTTCCCTACGTTGCTATTCAATAAACCACCAACTTACCAATAGGTTTACTACTAAAATACTAAGTAACAGTATACAACCTGAATAAATAAAAAAAAAAAAAATGAAATTGTCAGATTAGAATTTAGTCAATTTTAATAAATAGATTCCCAAGATAGTTGAAAATAAATACATACATATTACATATTACAATATTATTTAACTTTACCATAGGCTTAATAAAAAAATAATATAAAAATGCGGCTTCTGCTTGCCTAACAAAAATTCATAAGTTATTTCTATTTAACAGAACAAAATGAAAGGTAAGACGTATCAAAAGTACCGGACGCTAAGGGGTGTGCGGTTCAATACCAACCAAAAAAAAATAATTAACGCAAATAGGACACCACGTGAGCTCAAGTGCGTGCGCAGAAAATAATATAAAAAAAATAAATCTCAAATATATAACCCCCCCTTAGACGCAGTTTACAAAATTAAAATAGGTATGTGTAAATATTGAATTAATAAAATAAACCGCAAATTATCTTTAAAAAAAATCTGTAAAGTATTTGTAAATATGAAAATAAAAACTAACAGCAAATAATCTTTAAAAAAAAACTATTGTATTCCGCAAACCAAATTAGACGGTGCTTAAATCTTCCGTTGAAAATTAATTATCGATCCATACCTCGAATATTCATATACTTCACCGCGTGGAATTCCAGTTATAGTTCAGCGTGTCTTCAATCCAAAATCCCATACGATTGCCGATGTACATAGACTTGTGTGACAATGTTGAAAAGTTGAAAATTACAGCCAGATGGAAAAATACGAAGAAGAAGAAGCAGAAAAAAACAAACAAACCAACCAACCAACCAACCAACCCTGAAGCAAGAAAACATTAATTACCATCTGTGTCTAAAATAATTATTTGGAAATAAATATATTGATTTTAACACTTTGTTTATCTGCCTTTTGGCGATAATGGAGCAATACAAAAAAAAACTTGTCTCCGAACTTGAATGTATGAAAACTGATAAAAATGTGAATAGCTTTTTAGAGATGGGATAAAAAAATAACTACAACTTTTTAATTAATTAAAAACGAAATGTTCTAACACTCACCCTTCTTAGCCAGATTAGGGGTTTGAAATATCCCAAATTGGACCGAAGCGTAGCCGGCTATTTGGACTCGTGATTAAGGCTAATTTCTTGATCTAAATACGACTCCCGGTATTCACGTGTACTGTAGATCCGCTTTTTTTAGCGAAATTGTGGATATTCCAAAAAAAACCCTTCCACGAAGGCAGCAAATCCCCTTGAATATCCACACGGTTCGGACTAGTCCAGATCCCACATGGAACAGCAGCAAAAGCAAAAAAACAAAAATGCCGTTTTTAATCTAGCCCAACCTTTCAGTAACACTCTCAAACCTGGAATCACTTTCTTTCCGTCGTCTTTCCGAACACTTGACAACTTGACACACGGAGGTCACCGAATAGTACCGAGATTCAAAAATTTCAATTTTATGATCCCAATTCTTCCAAGATAACTCTAGAAAGAACGATCTAAATTAGTTTCTTCACAAAAAAGAGGACGTGTTCCCTTAACTTCAGCACAATTTGCCAGACATTACCCCTATTTGAAAATTACTAATTTTATTTTCGCCACCTTGCTTATAATATATTATAGGCAACCGCTCTTACACGTCCTGAATTATTTAAATTTTGATAAAATAGAGGTGGGACTTTCTACTTTAAATTTGGAACGTAACAACACCTCCCTTTCCCAGAGGAAAATTTACGAGGAAAAACTAGACGAAGAAAATTTTCCCTCGCGCTAGCGACACACTACCTAAACTCTGAGCGAAGTCCACACAATCCACACAATCATCATCCACACCGTCTTCACCATGCGCAAGTACTTGGACAACGAAAGACATACCAACCTCAAACCACACGCACAAAGCAACAACTTACTTACAACACTTACTCCACTTCCACACAACAGTCATCTCTCATCGTATGAGATCAAGTAGAATAGTTTCAAATTCCAACGTCAATCTGACAACACTGATTTGGTCGGTTACTGGATGTTGCCCTTATTCGCGACCTCCCAGCTCTGGGGCATCGCTAGTACTTCACTATACCTCGCATAACATGAGTCCATAAGAAACTCTCCACCACTCGACTCTTACTGATACTGCGAGAAACATCTACCGAAACAGTAGTGTAATTCCAATTGTTCATTAAAATAAAAATGAGATAGGTCTTTCAGAATTTAAATCCGTATACAACGAAATTTAGTGAATCATCCAAAACTAAGCTATTATCCAACAAGATTCACCAAAACATAATTATGTGGCTTCGAAAAAATCCCAATTAAATAGAATGGCTTACTAACATCAAAACAAATCCCAACGCCATATCATCGAAGACAACATATTTCTGACCAAACCTAAGTGACATTCAATTCCATAAATCAAAAGAAATTAAGGCTACCGCAACCCTACGACTTCGTATTGGCTACCTAACACAAAAAAAAAACGAATCGGTTGACCATCCAAATACATCCTAAGAACCGATCATAGCCAACACTCAGTCATCCTTCACGGACACAACAAAAAAAAATAAATACAACCAATTTCAGAAGAATTTACTTAGACTAGACAAAACTTTGCTAGTCCGTTCTACTCCGACCTAAATCCTATCGGGATCACCAGTCGGGTTACTAATCCTTAAATCCTTAATATTCCAAATACCTTGATCCTTGCCATTTTCATCCTCTAAACTATATGTCCAGGGGGAAACTTTCTTCTTCACGAAGTAGGGTCCTATCCATCTAGGAGCTAACTTTTTCGTGAAATATTTAGCGGCATCTGACAACACAAAATTTCTCCGCCATACTGACTGATGGGGCTGAAATTCCTCTGGACGTCTCCGTAGATTATAGGTCTTCTCACCCTTAGCCGAAGCTTTATCTAAACGTTTTCTAACATCAACAAATAATTCCTGGAGTCCACGCGATCGATTATATCCCATTTTAGCTACTTCGTCCTCCGGGTCTCCGAGTTTGTCCTTTCGGGAAAAATCTCGTCCATCCACTACCATCTTCCGACCGAAATTTATGAAGTAGGGATCTTGACCAGTCGACTCGTGGTATGCAGTGCGCGTAGCACATGCTAGTTTGGCCAAATTTTCATCCCACTTCTTATGGTTGTCAGCTATATAAGTTGCCATCATTGTTTTAAGGGTTCGGTTATAGCGTTCAGATGGATTGCACTGTGGATGATACAACGCATTATAACGAACTGAGACACCATAGGTTTCCATCATTTTCTTGAAAATACCCGAAGTATACTGGACACCATTATCACATAGTAACAGACGTGGAACTCCAAATACGAGGAAAACTTCTTCTTCTATTTTCTTAACGACATGCACGGCTTTTGAGGATCGCAACGGAAATACCAAAGAAAATTTACTAAACACATCCATTACCACTAAGATAAACTTATAGCCTTGAGTTGATCTTGGGAAAGGTCCCATAAGATCGGTTGCTACTATCTCCCATGGTTGAGTAGCTTTAGGTTGAGGAGTCATAAAGCCTTTGGGCTTACCTTGTTCCACCTTATGCATGGCACACAGTGAGCAACGTCCAACGTAACGAGACACATCACTCCGCAGTTTCGGCCAAAAATACTTCTCGTTAATACGCTTATAAGTTTTCAGGATCCCCATATGACCTGCTAAAGGACTATCATGACACAACTTCAGCACTTCCAATCGTTGACCCTTAGGAACGACTTCCTTCCAATTGTCCGCTTCCTCGACCAAAAATCCATGACTGGGACGGATGTATTTATAAAGTTTGCCACCAGACATTCTCCACTGAGGATACTTCAAGGGATTAGACTCGATTTTTCTACAAAGTTTATCATACCAACTATCACCACTAGGAAGCGGTACAACCTCTTCAACCATATCAAGCACGGGAACTGACCGAGATAACAAATCGGGGACAACATGTTCTTTTCCTTTCCGATGCACAATCTTAAAGTCATATTGTTGCAATCTTACCGCCCATCGAGCTAATCTTCCAGTAGGATCCTTCAAATTTTGAAGCCATACGAGGGATGCGTGATCAGTCACGACCCTAAACGGAACACCCTCCAAATAAGGACGCAGTTTTTCGACTGCCCATAACACAGCTAAACATTCCCGTTCCGTCGTGGAAAAATTCCTTTCTTGACGCGTTAGTGATCTGCTCAGGAAACTAATTACTTCGTCACCATCCGGGCCTGGCTGCAATAACACGGCGCCCACTCCATATCCTGAGGCATCACATTGGACAACAAAAGGCAAATTGTAGTCAGGACAATTAAGTATCGGAGCAGAAACTAGACATTCTTTTATTTTCTGAAAAGATTCTTCACAACTCGGGGTCCAATTGAATTTTCTTCCTTTCTTCAATATCGCTGTAATTGGAGCTAGTAGTGTCGCAAAGGAAGGAATAAATCTTCGATACCAGGAAAATGTGCCTATGATGCTACGAACTTCCTTGACGGATGTGGGTGTTGGGATACGTAGCATAGCCTTGACCTTATCACCATCAACATGTAGTCCATTCCTATCAACCACATGACCCAAATACTTTAGTTCCGGTCTACAAAATTGACATTTATCCCAGCTAACGGTTAACTTAGCTTCTCTCAAGCGTCTAAAGACTTCCTCTAAGATCCTTACATGTTCTTCAATAGACTTTGTCACGATGACCACGTCATCCAAGTAAGTAAAAACATAGGGTTCCAACTCCGGACCGAGGACACGATCTATCAACCTCTGCCATGTAGCCGGGGCATTATGTAATCCAAAAGGCATTCTGCAAAACTGAAAAAGACCTCGACCAGGAACCGTAAAAGCAGTATAAGGCCTGGAAGCCTTAGCAACAGGTACCTGCCAATACGCCGACTTAATGTCTATGGTGGAAAGATAATGCGCGTTCTTTAATTTATTTAAAATATTAGAGATGTACGGTAATGGGTAGCCATCCCTCTCTGTTACGGCATTAAGCTTTCGATAGTCTACGCAGAACCTCCATTTTGGTTCTTCACCTTCTGGAACCTTTTTCTTCACCAAGAGAATCGGGGACGACCAAGCACTATTCGATCGCTCCACTACTCCTTTCGCCAACATATCTTCTAGCTCTTTATCAATATGGCTTTGGATTACTGGGGATACAGGATAGTAACGTTGTTTTATGGGTGCAGATTTACAAACAATCACATGCTCAGTGACATCAGTACAACCAAGAGAAGTGCCCATTAGTTCACGACTTCTATTAATAACTTCCTCCAATTGCGACTTCTCTGCATCGGTCAAAATAGTTTGACCTCGGAGATGATCCACTGAACCTACCATTGCTGGAGCTTCCGAAAAATACCATTCGTTATGCCTCAAATCTGGAACGATACCCATAACACGCCAAAAATCAGATCCTAAAATCAGAATGTGCGGTACGTCCAAAATAACTAATACTGGCAAGACACGCAAGCGATCCCTAACCATGAAAGGTACTAAACATTCCCCCAACGATTCACACATCTGACCATTCGCCACTCTACAAACGGTCTTCTTCGAAGTATCCAACTCTAAACCCAAGTTTTGTAAAAATTTCCAACCAGTTCTTCCTACAATGGTCTTTGAAGCACCAGAATCCAATAATCCCAAAATTTCCTTTCCTAAGACTTTAACTTTCAAATATGGACGTTCATCTCCTTCGGAATGATGTAAAATAAAGTCTAAAATAGGACGTAGGTTGGTCGAGTCAACGTCGGCAACACCTCTTCGACCAGTTAGGTGCGCTTCCTTCCGTTTCCCGAATTACACGAAGGACAAGTTCTGACTGTAAACCCTTCTTTCTTACACTTAAAACAGTGAACAGCCTCCTTCTTCATTAGACACCCTACTGCCTTATGGCCTGACTGATTACAACGATAACAGATTAAAGTCCTAAACTTTCCTCTAGCCGACTCCGATTCGGATGAAGCAACAGGACCCTCACTAACACTACTAAAACTTTCAGCATCCACACTGATATAAGCTAGGTCCTTTTCCAAAGTATTCATTTTCCTACTATTCGGTTCAACATAGTTCCTAATACAATCACGTCTTTCCTCCATACTGCGACATAGAACACGAAGTTCCTCCAAGGTAGCTGGCAAAGGATCACGTAATCTATCTTGATAGAACGGATGCAAATTCCTAATAACTATAGACAATTTAACTTCCTCTGGAACATGACAACGCAAGCGATTAAAGTAACTATTCATTATTGCCAAGTAAACTCCAATAGTCTCAGACGAATGCTGAGTTCTCCTCCGAAGCTCTTCAAAAAGCGCTTCCCCATGGTGAGCTGACAGGTACTCCCTACGAAACTCTTCAACTAATTCAGCCCAACTCCCTACACGTAGACGAACATCTTTATAAAACTGATAGGCTTTATCCGAAAATAAATCTATACCTGATTCCAAAAGTATACTATCTGGTACATGACGAGCGAGACTCAATTCATTCACCATCTCAAAAAATGCAGAAATAGACATACCCCTAGCAGAACCTGAAAACTTTTCTATTCCCCATTTATGAGGAAGTATCATCCCAGAAGAAAAACTAGAGACAGACCCTGAAAAAACATTATTACCAGCTTGTGACATCGCTCCAGGAGAAGAAGCATGAACTTGTCCTACCCCTGCCTGAAAAGACTGATTTAAAACCGAAATCACATCGAGCGCTACTGGTACCGAACCAGATCCGATTGGATGCTGCTTATCATGTAAATCCTGTGACAACTTCAAAATCTCAGCAAGAAAGTCTGACTTAACAACCTGGGCTGCGTCTGCATCATCACCTGTTGGCAATACCATAAGATCAATTCTCCCCAAGACATGGTTAATCTGTGTCCGCAATCTCAAGGACTCAGCACAAGTAGGAGTTCCGGCAAACTTTCCAACAGCCGTATTCAGCTCCGCAAGTTTAGTCTCGATTGCAGTTTTATCCTGTGAAAAGGTGAATGGGTGCTCAGGATATCTAAAGCTTTCATTTGCTGCCTCACGACTAAGTGCATCAGACAGACTAGACCTCATAGACTCAACAGTGCCAGTAGACACTCCACGAATTTTGAGTTCATATTCCAGTTCCTCTTTCCTTAAGTAGTTGGGTACAAGTTTTCGCACCATCTTGCCAAAGTTCAAAATTTAAAAAAATGTATCAACCGAAAGGAGCAAATATTCAAACAAAATCAAGATATAAGTAAAAATATTAACACACAGGTACAGTTTACTTTATTAATGGGAGCAAACCAAAAGCAAAATAAAAGTAATAGTCGCTTTATTCAATCTATAAAATTTCACAAAAGATTTTCAAAATTTCATTGTTTCAGAACAAATTACAAGTCACAACATAATCTCAAAAAAAGATTTTACATTCCCTAACATAAGTAAGTTAAACCACAATGTAGAATTTCGAAGTCCAACTTCCCAAACAAATAAATTTGAACTCCAACTGAAATAGAAATATTTCAAAGTCCTAATATATCCATAATTCTTCTAAGTTCCACAACACCACTTCAAAGTATCTTCTTTTAAGTTCCATTTTTGGCTTCTTCCAACTTCACGTCACACAAAAAAAAAACTAGTAAGCACTTCTTGGCATACACTTCCACTAAACACGAAGTTCTAAGACTACTACTAAGTGCAAAACCAGTGGTAAAGTAAATAAATCAAAGTTAGTCAATTAAAGCCCAAACACGTTAGGTTAACTAATTAAAAGGAATCTACACAAGGGGTTGACAAAAAAACGGTTAATTAATTAAGGGCCCCACGTTGGGCGCCAAAATATGTGGCGTACAAAACCGAATCTATATAAAAAAAATTACAAAATGTACCAAATATAAATCAGACGTACACCCGGAAAGAAAAGTACTATACGGTGACAGTCTGGGAATGGCTCGCGGCTAGACAAAACAGTGGAGATGGTCGTGCGGTCCACAAAACAAAAAAAATCCGAAGTTATATCAGGGGCGCCAGGTAAATTGGCCCACAGCCTTCCCTACGTTGCTATTCAATAAACCACCAACTTACCAATAGGTTTACTACTAAAATACTAAGTAACAGTATACAACCTGAATAAATAAAAAAAAAAAAAATGAAATTGTCAGATTAGAATTTAGTCAATTTTAATAAATAGATTCCCAAGATAGTTGAAAATAAATACATACATATTACATATTACAATATTATTTAACTTTACCATAGGCTTAATAAAAAAATAATATAAAAATGCGGCTTCTGCTTGCCTAACAAAAATTCATAAGTTATTTCTATTTAACAGAACAAAATGAAAGGTAAGACGTATCAAAAGTACCGGACGCTAAGGGGTGTGCGGTTCAATACCAACCAAAAAAAAATAATTAACGCAAATAGGACACCACGTGAGCTCAAGTGCGTGCGCAGAAAATAATATAAAAAAAATAAATCTCAAATATATAACCCCCCCTTAGACGCAGTTTACAAAATTAAAATAGGTATGTGTAAATATTGAATTAATAAAATAAACCGCAAATTATCTTTAAAAAAAATCTGTAAAGTATTTGTAAATATGAAAATAAAAACTAACAGCAAATAATCTTTAAAAAAAAACTATTGTATTCCGCAAACCAAATTAGACGGTGCTTAAATCTTCCGTTGAAAATTAATTATCGATCCATACCTCGAATATTCATATACTTCACCGCGTGGAATTCCAGTTATAGTTCAGCGTGTCTTCAATCCAAAATCCCATACGATTGCCGATGTACATAGACTTGTGTGACAATGTTGAAAAGTTGAAAATTACAGCCAGATGGAAAAATACGAAGAAGAAGAAGCAGAAAAAAACAAACAAACCAACCAACCAACCAACCAACCCTGAAGCAAGAAAACATTAATTACCATCTGTGTCTAAAATAATTATTTGGAAATAAATATATTGATTTTAACACTTTGTTTATCTGCCTTTTGGCGATAATGGAGCAATACAAAAAAAAACTTGTCTCCGAACTTGAATGTATGAAAACTGATAAAAATGTGAATAGCTTTTTAGAGATGGGATAAAAAAATAACTACAACTTTTTAATTAATTAAAAACGAAATGTTCTAACACTCACCCTTCTTAGCCAGATTAGGGGTTTGAAATATCCCAAATTGGACCGAAGCGTAGCCGGCTATTTGGACTCGTGATTAAGGCTAATTTCTTGATCTAAATACGACTCCCGGTATTCACGTGTACTGTAGATCCGCTTTTTTTAGCGAAATTGTGGATATTCCAAAAAAAACCCTTCCACGAAGGCAGCAAATCCCCTTGAATATCCACACGGTTCGGACTAGTCCAGATCCCACATGGAACAGCAGCAAAAGCAAAAAAACAAAAATGCCGTTTTTAATCTAGCCCAACCTTTCAGTAACACTCTCAAACCTGGAATCACTTTCTTTCCGTCGTCTTTCCGAACACTTGACAACTTGACACACGGAGGTCACCGAATAGTACCGAGATTCAAAAATTTCAATTTTATGATCCCAATTCTTCCAAGATAACTCTAGAAAGAACGATCTAAATTAGTTTCTTCACAAAAAAGAGGACGTGTTCCCTTAACTTCAGCACAATTTGCCAGACATTACCCCTATTTGAAAATTACTAATTTTATTTTCGCCACCTTGCTTATAATATATTATAGGCAACCGCTCTTACACGTCCTGAATTATTTAAATTTTGATAAAATAGAGGTGGGACTTTCTACTTTAAATTTGGAACGTAACAAGTATGTATATACCACATTTTATTACTTATAGAATTATTGTTTTATTGATTTACAGAGCCATCCTGGATATTTTTGGCGAGGCGTTTTTGTATGAGTAAGTATTAAACGTGTTGCAATATGTATAATATAATGCGGCTTTTGTTTCAGGCTTGATGGTTTAGACAGTAACGAAAAGTAAGTAAATTTTAATGAATACTGATATTTATACTAACAGACGTTTATGTTTACAGAATAGATAAATTAATAGACGTTACTTTAAAGGAGGGCGAGGAGCAAGAGGAGACATCTGCTGAAGAGTATGTATATACATTTTATTACTTATAGAATTATTGTTTTATTGATTTACAGAGCCATCCTGGATATTTTTGGCGCGGCGTCTTTGTATGAGTAAGTATTAAACGTGTTGCAATATGTATAATATAATGCGGCTTTTGTTTCAGGCTTGATGGTTTAGACAGTAACGAAAAGTAAGTAAATTTTAATGAATACTGATATTTATACTAACAGACGTTTATGTTTACAGAATAGATAAATTAATAGACGTTACTTTAAAGGAGGGCGAGGAGCAAGAGGAGACATCTGCTGAAGAGTATGTATATACCACATTTTATTACTTATAGAATTATTGTTTTATTGATTTACAGAGCCATCCTGGATATTTTTGGCGAGGCGTCTTTGTATGAGTAAGTATTAAACGTGTTGCAATATGTATAATATAATGCGGCTTTTGTTTCAGGCTTGATGGTTTAGACAGTAACGAAAAGTAAGTAAATTTTAATGAATACTGATATTTATACTAACAGACGTTTATGTTTACAGAATAGATAAATTAATAGACGTTACTTTAAAGGAGGGCGAGGAGCAAGAGGAGACATCTGCTGAAGAGTATGTATATACCACATTTTATTACTTATAGAACTATTGTTTTATTGATTTACAGAGCCATCCTGGATATTTTTGGCGAGGCGTCTTTGTATGAGTAAGTATTAAACGTGTTGCAATATGTATAATATAATGCGGCTTTTGTTTCAGGCTTGATGGTTTAGACAGTAACGAAAAGTAAGTAAATTTTAATGAATACTGATATTTATACTAACAGACGTTTATGTTTACAGAATAGATAAATTAATAGACGTTACTTTAAAGGAGGGCGAGGAGCAAGAGGAGACATCTGCTGAAGAGTATGTATATACATTTTATTACTTATAGAATTATTGTTTTATTGATTTACAGAGCCATCCTGGATATTTTTGGCGCGGCGTCTTTGTATGAGTAAGTATTAAACGTGTTGCAATATGTATAATATAATGCGGCTTTTGTTTCAGGCTTGATGGTTTAGACAGTAACGAAAAGTAAGTAAATTTTAATGAATACTGATATTTATACTAACAGACGTTTATGTTTACAGAATAGATAAATTAATAGACGTTACTTTAAAGGAGGGCGAGGAGCAAGAGGAGACATCTGCTGAAGAGTATGTATATACCACATTTTATTACTTATAGAATTATTGTTTTATTGATTTACAGAGCCATCCTGGATATTTTTGGCGAGGCGTCTTTGTATGAGTAAGTATTAAACGTGTTGCAATATGTATAATATAATGCGGCTTTTGTTTCAGGCTTGATGGTTTAGACAGTAACGAAAAGTAAGTAAATTTTAATGAATCCTGATATTTATACTAACAGACGTTTATGTTTACAGAATAGATAAATTAATAGACGTTACTTTAAAGGAGGGCGAGAAGCAAGAGGAGACATCTGCTGAAGAGTATGTATATACCACATTTTATTACTTATAGAATTATTGTTTTATTGATTTACAGAGCCATCCTGGATATTTTTGGCGAGGCGTTTTTGTATGAGTAAGTATTAAACGTGTTGCAATATGTATAATATAATGCGGCTTTTGTTTCAGGCTTGATGGTTTAGACAGTAACGAAAAGTAAGTAAATTTTAATGAATACTGATATTTATACTAACAGACGTTTATGTTTACAGAATAGATAAATTAATAGACGTTACTTTAAAGGAGGGCGAGGAGCAAGAGGAGACATCTGCTGAAGAGTATGTATATACCACATTTTATTACTTATAGAATTATTGTTTTATTGATTTACAGAGCCATCCTGGATATTTTTGGCGAGGCGTCTTTGTATGAGTAAGTATTAAACGTGTTGCAATATGTATAATATAATGCGGCTTTTGTTTCAGGCTTGATGGTTTAGACAGTAACGAAAAGTAAGTAAATTTTAATGAATACTGATATTTATACTAACAGACGTTTATGTTTACAGAATAGATAAATTAATAGACGTTACTTTAAAGGAGGGCGAGGAGCAAGAGGAGACATCTGCTGAAGAGTATGTATATACCACATTTTATTACTTATAGAATTATTGTTTTATTGATTTACAGAGCCATCCTGGATATTTTTGGCGAGGCGTCTTTGTATGAGTAAGTATTAAACGTGTTGCAATATGTATAATATAATGCGGCTTTTGTTTCAGGCTTGATGGTTTAGACAGTAACGAAAAGTAAGTAAATTTTAATGAATACTGATATTTATACTAACAGACGTTTATGTTTACAGAATAGATAAATTAATAGACGTTACTTTAAAGGAGGGCGAGGAGCAAGAGGAGACATCTGCTGAAGAGTATGTATATACATTTTATTACTTATAGAATTATTGTTTTATTGATTTACAGAGCCATCCTGGATATTTTTGGCGCGGCGTCTTTGTATGAGTAAGTATTAAACGTGTTGCAATATGTATAATATAATGCGGCTTTTGTTTCAGGCTTGATGGTTTAGACAGTAACGAAAAGTAAGTAAATTTTAATGAATACTGATATTTATACTAACAGACGTTTATGTTTACAGAATAGATAAATTAATAGACGTTACTTTAAAGGAGGGCGAGGAGCAAGAGGAGACATCTGCTGAAGAGTATGTATATACCACATTTTATTACTTATAGAATTATTGTTTTATTGATTTACAGAGCCATCCTGGATATTTTTGGCGAGGCGTCTTTGTATGAGTAAGTATTAAACGTGTTGCAATATGTATAATATAATGCGGCTTTTGTTTCAGGCTTGATGGTTTAGACAGTAACGAAAAGTAAGTAAATTTTAATGAATCCTGATATTTATACTAACAGACGTTTATGTTTACAGAATAGATAAATTAATAGACGTTACTTTAAAGGAGGGCGAGAAGCAAGAGGAGACATCTGCTGAAGAGTATGTATATACCACATTTTATTACTTATAGAATTATTGTTTTATTGATTTACAGAGCCATCCTGGATATTTTTGGCGAGGCGTTTTTGTATGAGTAAGTATTAAACGTGTTGCAATATGTATAATATAATGCGGCTTTTGTTTCAGGCTTGATGGTTTAGACAGTAACGAAAAGTAAGTAAATTTTAATGAATACTGATATTTATACTAACAGACGTTTATGTTTACAGAATAGATAAATTAATAGACGTTACTTTAAAGGAGGGCGAGGAGCAAGAGGAGACATCTGCTGAAGAGTATGTATATACCACATTTTATTACTTATAGAATTATTGTTTTATTGATTTACAGAGCCATCCTGGATATTTTTGGCGAGGCGTCTTTGTATGAGTAAGTATTAAACGTGTTGCAATATGTATAATATAATGCGGCTTTTGTTTCAGGCTTGATGGTTTAGACAGTAACGAAAAGTAAGTAAATTTTAATGAATACTGATATTTATACTAACAGACGTTTATGTTTACAGAATAGATAAATTAATAGACGTTACTTTAAAGGAGGGCGAGGAGCAAGAGGAGACATCTGCTGAAGAGTATGTATATACCACATTTTATTACTTATAGAATTATTGTTTTATTGATTTACAGAGCCATCCTGGATATTTTTGGCGAGGCGTCTTTGTATGAGTAAGTATTAAACGTGTTGCAATATGTATAATATAATGCGGCTTTTGTTTCAGGCTTGATGGTTTAGACAGTAACGAAAAGTAAGTAAATTTTAATGAATACTGATATTTATACTAACAGACGTTTATGTTTACAGAATAGATAAATTAATAGACGTTACTTTAAAGGAGGGCGAGGAGCAAGAGGAGACATCTGCTGAAGAGTATGTATATACCACATTTTATTACTTATAGAATTATTGTTTTATTGATTTACACAGCCATCCTGGATATTTTTGGCGAGACGTCTTTGTATGAGTAAGTATTAAACGTGTTGCAATATGTATAATATAATGCGGCTTTTGTTTCAGGCTTCATGGTTTAGACAGTAACGAAAAGTAAGTAAATTTTAATGAATACTGATATTTATACTAACAGACGTTTATGTTTACAGAATAGATAAATTAATAGACGTTACTTTAAAGGAGGGCGAGGAGCAAGAGGAGACATCTGCTGAAGAGTATGTATATACCACATTTTATTACTTATAGAATTATTGTTTTATTGATTTACAGAGCCATCCTGGATATTTTTGGCGAGGCGTCTTTGTATGAGTAAGTATTAAACGTGTTGCAATATGTATAATATAATGCGGCTTTTGTTTCAGGCTTGATGGTTTAGACAGTAACGAAAAGTAAGTAAATTTTAATGAATACTGATATTTATACTAACAGACGTTTATGTTTACAGAATAGATAAATTAATAGACGTTACTTTAAAGGAGGGCGAGGAGCAAGATGAGACATCTGCTGAAGAGTATGTATATACCACATTTTATTACTTATAGAATTATTGTTTTATTGATTTACACAGCCATCCTGGATATTTTTGGCGAGACGTCTTTGTATGAGTAAGTATTAAACGTGTTGCAATATGTATAATATAATGCGGCTTTTGTTTCAGGCTTCATGGTTTAGACAGTAACGAAAAGTAAGTAAATTTTAATGAATACTGAGATTTATACTAACAGACGTTTATGTTTACAGAATAGATAAATTAATAGACGTTACTTTAAAGGAGGGCGAGGAGCAAGAGGAGACATCTGCTGAAGAGTATGTATATACCACATTTTATTACTTATAGAATTATTGTTTTATTGATTTACACAGCCATCCTGGATATTTTTGGCGAGACGTCTTTGTATGAGTAAGTATTAAACGTGTTGCAATATGTATAATATAATGCGGCTTTTGTTTCAGGCTTCATGGTTTAGACAGTAACGAAAAGTAAGTAAATTTTAATGAATACTGATATTTATACTAACAGACGTTTATGTTTACAGAATAGATAAATTAATAGACGTTACTTTAAAGGAGGGCGAGGAGCAAGAGGAGACATCTGCTGAAGAGTATGTATATACCACATTTTATTACTTATAGAATTATTGTTTTATTGATTTACAGAGCCATCCTGGATATTTTTGGCGAGGCGTCTTTGTATGAGTAAGTATTAAACGTGTTGCAATATGTATAATATAATGCGGCTTTTGTTTCAGGCTTGATGGTTTAGACAGTAACGAAAAGTAAGTAAATTTTAATGAATACTGATATTTATACTAACAGACGTTTATGTTTACAGAATAGATAAATTAATAGACGTTACTTTAAAGGAGGGCGAGGAGCAAGAGGAGACATCTGCTGAAGAGTATGTATATACCACATTTTATTACTTATAGAATTATTGTTTTATTGATTTACAGAGCCATCCTGGATATTTTTGGCGAGGCGTCTTTGTATGAGTAAGTATTAAACGTGTTGCAATATGTATAATATAATGCGGCTTTTGTTTCAGGCTTGATGGTTTAGACAGTAACGAAAAGTAAGTAAATTTTAATGAATACTGATATTTATACTAACAGACGTTTATGTTTACAGAATAGATAAATTAATAGACGTTACTTTAAAGGAGGGCGAGGAGCGAGAGGAGACATCTGCTGAAGAGTATGTATATACCACATTTTATTACTTATAGAATTATTGTTTTATTGATTTACAGAGCCATCCTGGATATTTTTGGCGAGGCGTCTTTGTATGAGTAAGTATTAAACGTGTTGCAATATGTATAATATAATGCGGCTTTTGTTTCAGGCTTGATGGTTTAGACAGTAACGAAAAGTAAGTAAATTTTAATGAATACTGATATTTATACTAACAGACGTTTATGTTTACAGAATAGATAAATTAATAGACGTTACTTTAAAGGAGGGCGAGGAGCGAGAGGAGACATCTGCTGAAGAGTATGTATATACCACATTTTATTACTTATAGAATTATTGTTTTATTGATTTACAGAGCCATCCTGGATATTTTTGGCGAGGCGTCTTTGTATGAGTAGGTATTAAACGTGTTGCAATATGTATAATATAATGCGGCTTTTGTTTCAGGCTTGATGGTTTAGACAGTAACGAAAAGTAAGTAAATTTTAATGAATACTGATATTTATACTAACAGACGTTTATATTTACAGAATAGATAAATTAATAGACGTTACTTTAAAGGAGGGCGACGAGCAAGAGGAGACATCTGCTGAAGAGTATGTATATACCACATTTTATTAGTTATAGAATTATTGTTTTATTGATTTACAGAGCCATCCTGGATATTTTTGGCGAGGCGTCTTCGTATGAGTAAGTATTAAACGTGTTGCAATATGTATAATATAATGCGGCTTTTGTTTCAGGCTTGATGGTTTAGACAGTAACGAAAAGTAAGTAAATTTTAATGAATACTGATATTTATACTAATCGACGTTTATGTTTACAGAATAGATAAATTAATAGACGTTACTTTAAAGGAGGGCGAGGAGCAAGAGGAGACATCTGCTGAAGAGTATGTATATACCACATTTTATTATAGAATTATTGTTTTATTGATTTACAGAGCCATCCTGGATATTTTTGGCGAGGCGTCTTTGTATGAGTAAGTATTAAACGTGTTGCAATATGTATAATATAATGCGGCTTTTGTTTCAGGCTTGATGGTTTAGACAGTAACGAAAAGTAAGTAAATTTTAATGAATACTGATATTTATACTAACAGACGTTTATGTTTACAGAATAGATAAATTAATAGACGTTACTTTAAAGGAGGGCGAGGAGCAAGAGGAGACATCTGCTGAAGAGTATGTATGTACCACATTTTATTACTTATAGAATTATTGTTTTATTGATTTACAGAGCCATCCTGTATATTTTTGGCGAGGCGTCTTTGTATGAGTAAGTATTAAACGTGTTGCAATATGTATAATATAATGCGGCTTTTGTTTCAGGCTTGATGGTTTAGACAGTAACGAAAAGTAAGTAAATTTTAATGAATACTGATATTTATACTAACAGACGTTTATGTTTACAGAATAGATAAATTAATAGACGTTACTTTAAAGGAGGGCGAGGAGCAAGAGGAGACATCTGCTGAAGAGTATGTATGTACCACATTTTATTACTTATAGAATTATTGTTTTATTGATTTACAGAGCCATCCTGTATATTTTTGGCGAGGCGTCTTTGTATGAGTAAGTATTAAACGTGTTGCAATATGTATAATATAATGCGGCTTTTGTTTCAGGCTTGATGGTTTAGACAGTAACGAAAAGTAAGTAAATTTTAATGAATACTGATATTTATACTAACAGACGTTTATGTTTACAGAATAGATAAATTAATAGACGTTACTTTAAAGGAGGGCGAGGAGCAAGAGGAGACATCTGCTGAAGAGTATGTATGTACCACATTTTATTACTTATAGAATTATTGTTTTATTGATTTACAGAGCCATCCTGTATATTTTTGGCGAGGCGTCTTTGTATGAGTAAGTATTAAACGTGTTGCAATATGTATAATATAATGCGGCTTTTGTTTCAGGCTTGATGGTTTAGACAGTAACGAAAAGTAAGTAAATTTTAATGAATACTGATATTTATACTAACAGACGTTTATGTTTACAGAATAGATAAATTAATAGACGTTACTTTAAAGGAGGGCGAGGAGCAAGAGGAGACATCTGCTGAAGAGTATGTATATACCACATTTTATTACTTATAGAATTATTGTTTTATTGATTTACAGAGCCATCCTGGATATTTTTGGCGAGGCGTCTTTGTATAAGTAAGTATTAAACGTGTTGCAATATGTATAATATAATGCGGCTTTTGTTTCAGGCTTGATGGTTTAGACAGTAACGAAAAGTAAGTAAATTTTAATGAATACTGATATTTATACTAACAGACGTTTATGTTTACAGAATAGATAAATTAATAGACGTTACTTTAAAGGAGGGCGAGGAGCAAGAGGAGACATCTGCTGAAGAGTATGTATGTACCACATTTTATTACTTATAGAATTATTGTTTTATTGATTTACAGAGCCATCCTGTATATTTTTGGCGAGGCGTCTTTGTATGAGTAAGTATTAAACGTGTTGCAATATGTATAATATAATGCGGCTTTTGTTTCAGGCTTGATGGTTTAGACAGTAACGAAAAGTAAGTAAATTTTAATGAATACTGATATTTATGCTAACAGACGTTTATGTTTACAGAATAGATAAATTAATAGACGTTACTTTAAAGGAGGGCGAGGAGCAAGAGGAGACATCTGCTGAAGAGTATGTATATACCACATTTTATTACTTATAGAATTATTGTTTTATTGATTTACAGAGCCATCCTGGATATTTTTGGTGAGGCGTCTTTGTATGAGTAAGTATTAAACGTGTTGCAATATGTATAATATAATGCAGCTTTTGTTTCAGGCTTGATGGTTTAGACAGTAACGAAAAGTAAGTAAATTTTAATGAATACTGATATTTATACTAACAGACGTTTATGTTTACAGAATAGATAAATTAATAGACGTTACTTTAAAGGAGGGCGAGGAGCAAGAGGAGACATCTGCTGAAGAGTATGTATATGCCACATTTTATTACTTATAGAATTATTGTTTTATTGATTTACAGAGCCATCCTGGATATTTTTGGTGAGGCGTCTTTGTATGAGTAAGTATTAAACGTGTTGCAATATGTATAATATAATGCAGCTTTTGTTTCAGGCTTGATGGTTTAGACAGTAACGAAAAGTAAGTAAATTTTAATGAATACTGATATTTATACTAACAGACGTTTATGTTTACAGAATAGATAAATTAATAGACGTTACTTTAAAGGAGGGCGAGGAGCAAGAGGAGACATCTGCTGAAGAGTATGTATGTACCACATTTTATTACTTATAGAATTATTGTTTTATTGATTTACAGAGCCATCCTGTATATTTTTGGCGAGGCGTCTTTGTATGAGTAAGTATTAAACGTGTTGCAATATGTATAATATAATGCGGCTTTTGTTTCAGGCTTGATGGTTTAGACAGTAACGAAAAGTAAGTAAATTTTAATGAATACTGATATTTATACTAACAGACGTTTATGTTTACAGAATAGATAAATTAATAGACGTTACTTTAAAGGAGGGCGAGGAGCAAGAGGAGACATCTGCTGAAGAGTATGTATATACCACATTTTATTACTTATAGAATTATTGTTTTATTGATTTACAGAGCCATCCTGGATATTTTTGGCGAGGCGTCTTTGTATAAGTAAGTATTAAACGTGTTGCAATATGTATAATATAATGCGGCTTTTGTTTCAGGCTTGATGGTTTAGACAGTAACGAAAAGTAAGTAAATTTTAATGAATACTGATATTTATACTAACAGACGTTTATGTTTACAGAATAGATAAATTAATAGACGTTACTTTAAAGGAGGGCGAGGAGCAAGAGGAGACATCTGCTGAAGAGTATGTATATACCACATTTTATTACTTATAGAATTATTGTTTTATTGATTTACAGAGCCATCCTGGATATTTTTGGCGAGGCGTCTTTGTATGAGTAAGTATTAAACGTGTTGCAATATGTATAATATAATGCGGCTTTTGTTTCAGGCTTGATGGTTTAGACAGTAACGAAAAGTAAGTAAATTTTAATGAATACTGATATTTATACTAACAGACGTTTATGTTTACAGAATAGATAAATTAATAGACGTTACTTTAAAGGAGGGCGAGGAGCGAGAGGAGACATCTGCTGAAGAGTATGTATATACCACATTTTATTACTTATAGAATTATTGTTTTATTGATTTACAGAGCCATCCTGGATATTTTTGGCGAGGCGTCTTTGTATGAGTAAGTATTAAACGTGTTGCAATATGTATAATATAATGCGGCTTTTGTTTCAGGCTTGATGGTTTAGACAGTAACGAAAAGTAAGTAAATTTTAATGAATACTGATATTTATACTAACAGACGTTTATGTTTACAGAATAGATAAATTAATAGACGTTACTTTAAAGGAGGGCGAGGAGCGAGAGGAGACATCTGCTGAAGAGTATGTATATACCACATTTTATTACTTATAGAATTATTGTTTTATTGATTTACAGAGCCATCCTGGATATTTTTGGCGAGGCGTCTTTGTATGAGTAGGTATTAAACGTGTTGCAATATGTATAATATAATGCGGCTTTTGTTTCAGGCTTGATGGTTTAGACAGTAACGAAAAGTAAGTAAATTTTAATGAATACTGATATTTATACTAACAGACGTTTATATTTACAGAATAGATAAATTAATAGACGTTACTTTAAAGGAGGGCGACGAGCAAGAGGAGACATCTGCTGAAGAGTATGTATATACCACATTTTATTAGTTATAGAATTATTGTTTTATTGATTTACAGAGCCATCCTGGATATTTTTGGCGAGGCGTCTTCGTATGAGTAAGTATTAAACGTGTTGCAATATGTATAATATAATGCGGCTTTTGTTTCAGGCTTGATGGTTTAGACAGTAACGAAAAGTAAGTAAATTTTAATGAATACTGATATTTATACTAATCGACGTTTATGTTTACAGAATAGATAAATTAATAGACGTTACTTTAAAGGAGGGCGAGGAGCAAGA
The DNA here is from genome assembly GCF_040954645.1 of Diabrotica undecimpunctata. NCBI lineage: Eukaryota > Metazoa > Arthropoda > Insecta > Coleoptera > Chrysomelidae > Diabrotica > Diabrotica undecimpunctata. The sequence goes on along the minus strand of NC_092811.1, from coordinate 46,885,511 downwards.
GGAGACATCTGCTGAAGAGTATGTATATACCACATTTTATTATAGAATTATTGTTTTATTGATTTACAGAGCCATCCTGGATATTTTTGGCGAGGCGTCTTTGTATGAGTAAGTATTAAACGTGTTGCAATATGTATAATATAATGCGGCTTTTGTTTCAGGCTTGATGGTTTAGACAGTAACGAAAAGTAAGTAAATTTTAATGAATACTGATATTTATACTAACAGACGTTTATGTTTACAGAATAGATAAATTAATAGACGTTACTTTAAAGGAGGGCGAGGAGCAAGAGGAGACATCTGCTGAAGAGTATGTATGTACCACATTTTATTACTTATAGAATTATTGTTTTATTGATTTACAGAGCCATCCTGTATATTTTTGGCGAGGCGTCTTTGTATGAGTAAGTATTAAACGTGTTGCAATATGTATAATATAATGCGGCTTTTGTTTCAGGCTTGATGGTTTAGACAGTAACGAAAAGTAAGTAAATTTTAATGAATACTGATATTTATACTAACAGACGTTTATGTTTACAGAATAGATAAATTAATAGACGTTACTTTAAAGGAGGGCGAGGAGCAAGAGGAGACATCTGCTGAAGAGTATGTATGTACCACATTTTATTACTTATAGAATTATTGTTTTATTGATTTACAGAGCCATCCTGTATATTTTTGGCGAGGCGTCTTTGTATGAGTAAGTATTAAACGTGTTGCAATATGTATAATATAATGCGGCTTTTGTTTCAGGCTTGATGGTTTAGACAGTAACGAAAAGTAAGTAAATTTTAATGAATACTGATATTTATACTAACAGACGTTTATGTTTACAGAATAGATAAATTAATAGACGTTACTTTAAAGGAGGGCGAGGAGCAAGAGGAGACATCTGCTGAAGAGTATGTATGTACCACATTTTATTACTTATAGAATTATTGTTTTATTGATTTACAGAGCCATCCTGTATATTTTTGGCGAGGCGTCTTTGTATGAGTAAGTATTAAACGTGTTGCAATATGTATAATATAATGCGGCTTTTGTTTCAGGCTTGATGGTTTAGACAGTAACGAAAAGTAAGTAAATTTTAATGAATACTGATATTTATACTAACAGACGTTTATGTTTACAGAATAGATAAATTAATAGACGTTACTTTAAAGGAGGGCGAGGAGCAAGAGGAGACATCTGCTGAAGAGTATGTATATACCACATTTTATTACTTATAGAATTATTGTTTTATTGATTTACAGAGCCATCCTGGATATTTTTGGCGAGGCGTCTTTGTATAAGTAAGTATTAAACGTGTTGCAATATGTATAATATAATGCGGCTTTTGTTTCAGGCTTGATGGTTTAGACAGTAACGAAAAGTAAGTAAATTTTAATGAATACTGATATTTATACTAACAGACGTTTATGTTTACAGAATAGATAAATTAATAGACGTTACTTTAAAGGAGGGCGAGGAGCAAGAGGAGACATCTGCTGAAGAGTATGTATGTACCACATTTTATTACTTATAGAATTATTGTTTTATTGATTTACAGAGCCATCCTGTATATTTTTGGCGAGGCGTCTTTGTATGAGTAAGTATTAAACGTGTTGCAATATGTATAATATAATGCGGCTTTTGTTTCAGGCTTGATGGTTTAGACAGTAACGAAAAGTAAGTAAATTTTAATGAATACTGATATTTATGCTAACAGACGTTTATGTTTACAGAATAGATAAATTAATAGACGTTACTTTAAAGGAGGGCGAGGAGCAAGAGGAGACATCTGCTGAAGAGTATGTATATACCACATTTTATTACTTATAGAATTATTGTTTTATTGATTTACAGAGCCATCCTGGATATTTTTGGTGAGGCGTCTTTGTATGAGTAAGTATTAAACGTGTTGCAATATGTATAATATAATGCAGCTTTTGTTTCAGGCTTGATGGTTTAGACAGTAACGAAAAGTAAGTAAATTTTAATGAATACTGATATTTATACTAACAGACGTTTATGTTTACAGAATAGATAAATTAATAGACGTTACTTTAAAGGAGGGCGAGGAGCAAGAGGAGACATCTGCTGAAGAGTATGTATATGCCACATTTTATTACTTATAGAATTATTGTTTTATTGATTTACAGAGCCATCCTGGATATTTTTGGTGAGGCGTCTTTGTATGAGTAAGTATTAAACGTGTTGCAATATGTATAATATAATGCAGCTTTTGTTTCAGGCTTGATGGTTTAGACAGTAACGAAAAGTAAGTAAATTTTAATGAATACTGATATTTATACTAACAGACGTTTATGTTTACAGAATAGATAAATTAATAGACGTTACTTTAAAGGAGGGCGAGGAGCAAGAGGAGACATCTGCTGAAGAGTATGTATGTACCACATTTTATTACTTATAGAATTATTGTTTTATTGATTTACAGAGCCATCCTGTATATTTTTGGCGAGGCGTCTTTGTATGAGTAAGTATTAAACGTGTTGCAATATGTATAATATAATGCGGCTTTTGTTTCAGGCTTGATGGTTTAGACAGTAACGAAAAGTAAGTAAATTTTAATGAATACTGATATTTATACTAACAGACGTTTATGTTTACAGAATAGATAAATTAATAGACGTTACTTTAAAGGAGGGCGAGGAGCAAGAGGAGACATCTGCTGAAGAGTATGTATATACCACATTTTATTACTTATAGAATTATTGTTTTATTGATTTACAGAGCCATCCTGGATATTTTTGGCGAGGCGTCTTTGTATAAGTAAGTATTAAACGTGTTGCAATATGTATAATATAATGCGGCTTTTGTTTCAGGCTTGATGGTTTAGACAGTAACGAAAAGTAAGTAAATTTTAATGAATACTGATATTTATACTAACAGACGTTTATGTTTACAGAATAGATAAATTAATAGACGTTACTTTAAAGGAGGGCGAGGAGCAAGAGGAGACATCTGCTGAAGAGTATGTATATACCACATTTTATTACTTATAGAATTATTGTTTTATTGATTTACAGAGCCATCCTGGATATTTTTGGTGAGGCGTCTTTGTATGAGTAAGTATTAAACGTGTTGCAATATGTATAATATAATGCAGCTTTTGTTTCAGGCTTGATGGTTTAGACAGTAACGAAAAGTAAGTAAATTTTAATGAATACTGATATTTATACTAACAGACGTTTATGTTTACAGAATAGATAAATTAATAGACGTTACTTTAAAGGAGGGCGAGGAGCAAGAGGAGACATCTGCTGAAGAGTATGTATATACCACATTTTATTACTTATAGAATTATTGTTTTATTGATTTACAGAGCCATCCTGGATATTTTTGGCGAGGCGTCTTTGTATAAGTAAGTATTAAACGTGTTGCAATATGTATAATATAATGCGGCTTTTGTTTCAGGCTTGATGGTTTAGACAGTAACGAAAAGTAAGTAAATTTTAATGAATACTGATATTTATACTAACAGACGTTTATGTTTACAGAATAGATAAATTAATAGACGTTACTTTAAAGGAGGGCGAGGAGCAAGAGGAGACATCTGCTGAAGAGTATGTATGTACCACATTTTATTACTTATAGAATTATTGTTTTATTGATTTACAGAGCCATCCTGTATATTTTTGGCGAGGCGTCTTTGTATGAGTAAGTATTAAACGTGTTGCAATATGTATAATATAATGCGGCTTTTGTTTCAGGCTTGATGGTTTAGACAGTAACGAAAAGTAAGTAAATTTTAATGAATACTGATATTTATACTAACAGACGTTTATGTTTACAGAATAGATAAATTAATAGACGTTACTTTAAAGGAGGGCGAGGAGCAAGAGGAGACATCTGCTGAAGAGTATGTATATGCCACATTTTATTACTTACAGAATTATTGTTTTATTGATTTACAGAGCCATCCTGGATATTTTTGGTGAGGCGTCTTTGTATGAGTAAGTATTAAACGTGTTGCAATATGTATAATATAATGCAGCTTTTGTTTCAGGCTTGATGGTTTAGACAGAAACGAAAAGTAAGTAAATTTTAATGAATACTGATATTTATACTAACAGACGTTTATGTTTACAGAATAGATAAATTAATAGACGTTACTTTAAAGGAGGGCGAGGAGCAAGAGGAGACATCTGCTGAAGAGTATGTATATACCACATTTTATTACTTATAGAATTATTGTTTTATTGATTTACAGAGCCATCCTGGATATTTTTGGCGAGGCGTCTTTGTATGAGTAAGTATTAAACGTGTTGCAATATGTATAATATAATGCGGCTTTTGTTTCTGGCTTGATGGTTTAGACAGTAACGAAAAGTAAGTAAATTTTAATGAATACTGATATTTATACTAACAGACGTTTATGTTTACAGAATAGATAAATTAATAGACGTTACTTTAAAGGAAGGCGAGGCGCAAGAGGAGACATCTGCTGAAGAGTATGTATATACCACATTTTATTACTTATAGAATTATTGTTTTATTGATTTACAGAGCCATCCTGGATATTTTCGGCGAGGCGTCTTTGTATAAGTAAGTATTAAACGTGTTGCAATATGTATAATATAATGCGGCTTTTGTTTCAGGCTTGATGGTTTAGACAGTAACGAAAAGTAAGTAAATTTTAATGAATACTGATATTTATACTAACAGACGTTTATGTTTACAGAATAGATAAATTAATAGACGTTACTTTAAAGGAGGGCGAGGAGCAAGAGGAGACATCTGCTGAAGAGTATGTATATACCACATTTTATTACTTATAGAATTATTGTTTTATTGATTTACAGAGCCATCCTGGATATTTTTGGCGAGGCGTCTTTGTATGAGTAAGTATTAAACGTGTTGCAATATGTATAATATAATGCGGCTTTTGTTTCTGGCTTGATGGTTTAGACAGTAACGAAAAGTAAGTAAATTTTAATGAATACTGATATTTATACTAACAGACGTTTATGTTTACAGAATAGATAAATTAATAGACGTTACTTTAAAGGAGGGCGAGGAGCAAGAGGAGACATCTGCTGAAGAGTATGTATATGCCACATTTTATTACTTACAGAATTATTGTTTTATTGATTTACAGAGCCATCCTGGATATTTTTGGTGAGGCGTCTTTGTATGAGTAAGTATTAAACGTGTTGCAATATGTATAATATAATGCGGCTTTTGTTTCAGGCTTGATGGTTTAGACAGTAACGAAAAGTAAGTAAATTTTAATGAATACTGATATTTATACTAACAGACGTTTATGTTTACAGAATAGATAAATTAATAGACGTTACTTTAAAGGAGGGCGAGGAGCAAGAGGAGACATCTGCTGAAGAGTATGTATATACCACATTTTATTACTTATAGAATTATTGTTTTATTGATTTACAGAGCCATCCTGGATATTTTTGGCGAGGCGTCTTTGTATGAGTAAGTATTAAACGTGTTGCAATATGTATAATATAATGCGGCTTTTGTTTCTGGCTTGATGGTTTAGACAGTAACGAAAAGTAAGTAAATTTTAATGAATACTGATATTTATACTAACAGACGTTTATGTTTACAGAATAGATAAATTAATAGACGTTACTTTAAAGGAAGGCGAGGCGCAAGAGGAGACATCTGCTGAAGAGTATGTATATACCACATTTTATTACTTATAGAATTATTGTTTTATTGATTTACAGAGCCATCCTGGATATTTTTGGCGAGGCGTCTTTGTATAAGTAAGTATTAAACGTGTTGCAATATGTATAATATAATGCGGCTTTTGTTTCAGGCTTGATGGTTTAGACAGTAACGAAAAGTAAGTAAATTTTAATGAATACTGATATTTATACTAACAGACGTTTATGTTTACAGAATAGATAAATTAATAGACGTTACTTTAAAGGAGGGCGAGGAGCAAGAGGAGACATCTGCTGAAGAGTATGTATATACCACATTTTATTACTTATAGAATTATTGTTTTATTGATTTACAGAGCCATCCTGGATATTTTTGGCGAGGCGTCTTTGTATGAGAAAGTATTAAACGTGTTGCAATATGTATAATATAATGCGGCTTTTGTTTCAGGCTTGATGGTTTAGACAGTAACGAAAAGTAAGTAAATTTTAATGAATACTGATATTTATACTAACAGACGTTTATGTTTACAGAATAGATAAATTAATAGATGTTACTTTAAAGGAGGGCGAGGAGCAAGAGGAGACATCTGCTGAAGAGTATGTATATACCACATTTTATTACTTATAGAATTATTGTTTTATTGATTTACAGAGCCATCCTGGATATTTTTGGCGAGGCGTCTTTGTATGAGTAAGTATTAAACGTGTTGCAATATGTATAATATAATGCGGCTTTTGTTTCAGGCTTGATGGTTTAGACAGAAACGAAAAGTAAGTAAATTTTAATGAATACTGATATTTATACTAACAGACGTTTATGTTTACAGAATAGATAAATTAATAGACGTTACTTTAAAGGAGGGCGAGGAGCAAGAGGAGACATCTGCTGAAGAGTATGTATATACCACATTTTATTACTTATAGAATTATTGTTTTATTGATTTACACAGCCATCCTGGATATTTTTGGCGAGACGTCTTTGTATGAGTAAGTATTAAACGTGTTGCAATATGTATAATATAATGCGGCTTTTGTTTCAGGCTTCATGGTTTAGACAGTAACGAAAAGTAAGTAAATTTTAATGAATACTGAGATTTATACTAACAGACGTTTATGTTTACAGAATAGATAAATTAATAGACGTTACTTTAAAGGAGGGCGAGGAGCAAGAGGAGACATCTGCTGAAGAGTATGTATATACCACATTTTATTACTTATAGAATTATTGTTTTATTGATTTACACAGCCATCCTGGATATTTTTGGCGAGACGTCTTTGTATGAGTAAGTATTAAACGTGTTGCAATATGTATAATATAATGCGGCTTTTGTTTCAGGCTTCATGGTTTAGACAGTAACGAAAAGTAAGTAAATTTTAATGAATACTGATATTTATACTAACAGACGTTTATGTTTACAGAATAGATAAATTAATAGACGTTACTTTAAAGGAGGGCGAGGAGCAAGAGGAGACATCTGCTGAAGAGTATGTATATACCACATTTTATTACTTATAGAATTATTGTTTTATTGATTTACAGAGCCATCCTGGATATTTTTGGCGAGGCGTCTTTGTATGAGTAAGTATTAAACGTGTTGCAATATGTATAATATAATGCGGCTTTTGTTTCAGGCTTGATGGTTTAGACAGTAACGAAAAGTAAGTAAATTTTAATGAATACTGATATTTATACTAACAGACGTTTATGTTTACAGAATAGATAAATTAATAGACGTTACTTTAAAGGAGGGCGAGGAGCAAGAGGAGACATCTGCTGAAGAGTATGTATATACCACATTTTATTACTTATAGAATTATTGTTTTATTGATTTACAGAGCCATCCTGGATATTTTTGGCGAGGCGTCTTTGTATGAGTAAGTATTAAACGTGTTGCAATATGTATAATATAATGCGGCTTTTGTTTCAGGCTTGATGGTTTAGACAGTAACGAAAAGTAAGTAAATTTTAATGAATACTGATATTTATACTAACAGACGTTTATGTTTACAGAATAGATAAATTAATAGACGTTACTTTAAAGGAGGGCGAGGAGCGAGAGGAGACATCTGCTGAAGAGTATGTATATACCACATTTTATTACTTATAGAATTATTGTTTTATTGATTTACAGAGCCATCCTGGATATTTTTGGCGAGGCGTCTTTGTATGAGTAAGTATTAAACGTGTTGCAATATGTATAATATAATGCGGCTTTTGTTTCAGGCTTGATGGTTTAGACAGTAACGAAAAGTAAGTAAATTTTAATGAATACTGATATTTATACTAACAGACGTTTATATTTACAGAATAGATAAATTAATAGACGTTACTTTAAAGGAGGGCGACGAGCAAGAGGAGACATCTGCTGAAGAGTATGTATATACCACATTTTATTAGTTATAGAATTATTGTTTTATTGATTTACAGAGCCATCCTGGATATTTTTGGCGAGGCGTCTTCGTATGAGTAAGTATTAAACGTGTTGCAATATGTATAATATAATGCGGCTTTTGTTTCAGGCTTGATGGTTTAGACAGTAACGAAAAGTAAGTAAATTTTAATGAATACTGATATTTATACTAATCGACGTTTATGTTTACAGAATAGATAAATTAATAGACGTTACTTTAAAGGAGGGCGAGGAGCAAGAGGAGACATCTGCTGAAGAGTATGTATATACCACATTTTATTATAGAATTATTGTTTTATTGATTTACAGAGCCATCCTGGATATTTTTGGCGAGGCGTCTTTGTATGAGTAAGTATTAAACGTGTTGCAATATGTATAATATAATGCGGCTTTTGTTTCAGGCTTGATGGTTTAGACAGTAACGAAAAGTAAGTAAATTTTAATGAATACTGATATTTATACTAACAGACGTTTATGTTTACAGAATAGATAAATTAATAGACGTTACTTTAAAGGAGGGCGAGGAGCAAGAGAAGACATCTGCTGAAGAGTATGTATGTACCACATTTTATTACTTATAGAATTATTGTTTTATTGATTTACAGAGCCATCCTGTATATTTTTGGCGAGGCGTCTTTGTATGAGTAAGTATTAAACGTGTTGCAATATGTATAATATAATGCGGCTTTTGTTTCAGGCTTGATGGTTTAGACAGTAACGAAAAGTAAGTAAATTTTAATGAATACTGATATTTATACTAACAGACGTTTATGTTTACAGAATAGATAAATTAATAGACGTTACTTTAAAGGAGGGCGAGGAGCAAGAGGAGACATCTGCTGAAGAGTATGTATGTACCACATTTTATTACTTATAGAATTATTGTTTTATTGATTTACAGAGCCATCCTGTATATTTTTGGCGAGGCGTCTTTGTATGAGTAAGTATTAAACGTGTTGCAATATGTATAATATAATGCGGCTTTTGTTTCAGGCTTGATGGTTTAGACAGTAACGAAAAGTAAGTAAATTTTAATGAATACTGATATTTATACTAACAGACGTTTATGTTTACAGAATAGATAAATTAATAGACGTTACTTTAAAGGAGGGCGAGGAGCAAGAGGAGACATCTGCTGAAGAGTATGTATGTACCACATTTTATTACTTATAGAATTATTGTTTTATTGATTTACAGAGCCATCCTGTATATTTTTGGCGAGGCGTCTTTGTATGAGTAAGTATTAAACGTGTTGCAATATGTATAATATAATGCGGCTTTTGTTTCAGGCTTGATGGTTTAGACAGTAACGAAAGTAAGTAAATTTTAATGAATACTGATATTTATACTAACAGACGTTTATGTTTACAGAATAGATAAATTAATAGACGTTACTTTAAAGGAGGGCGAGGAGCAAGAGGAGACATCTGCTGAAGAGTATGTATGTACCACATTTTATTACTTATAGAATTATTGTTTTATTGATTTACAGAGCCATCCTGTATATTTTTGGCGAGGCGTCTTTGTATGAGTAAGTATTAAACGTGTTGCAATATGTATAATATAATGCGGCTTTTGTTTCAGGCTTGATGGTTTAGACAGTAACGAAAAGTAAGTAAATTTTAATGAATACTGATATTTATACTAACAGACGTTTATGTTTACAGAATAGATAAATTAATAGACGTTACTTTAAAGGAGGGCGAGGAGCAAGAGGAGACATCTGCTGAAGAGTATGTATGTACCACATTTTATTCACTTATAGAATTATTGTTTTATTGATTTACAGAGCCATCCTGTATATTTTAGGCGAGGCGTCTTTGTATGAGTAAGTATTAAACGTGTTGCAATATGTATAATATAATGCGGCTTTTGTTTCAGGCTTGATGGTTTAGACAGTAACGAAAAGTAAGTAAATTTTTAATGAATACTGATATTTATACTAACAGACGTTTATGTTTACAGAATAGATAAATTAATAGACGTTACTTTAAAGGAGGGCGAGGAGCAAGAGGAGACATCTGCTGAAGAGTATGTATATACCACATTTTATTACTTATAGAATTATTGTTTTATTGATTTACAGAGCCATCCTGGATATTTTTGGCGAGGCGTCTTTGTATAAGTAAGTATTAAACGTGTTGCAATATGTATAATATAATGCGGCTTTTGTTTCAGGCTTGATGGTTTAGACAGTAACGAAAAGTAAGTAAATTTTAATGAATACTGATATTTATACTAACAGACGTTTATGTTTACAGAATAGATAAATTAATAGACGTTACTTTAAAGGAGGGCGAGGAGCAAGAGGAGACATCTGCTGAAGAGTATGTATGTACCACATTTTATTACTTATAGAATTATTGTTTTATTGATTTACAGAGCCATCCTGTATATTTTTGGCGAGGCGTCTTTGTATGAGTAAGTATTAAACGTGTTGCAATATGTATAATATAATGCGGCTTTTGTTTCAGGCTTGATGGTTTAGACAGTAACGAAAAGTAAGTAAATTTTAATGAATACTGATATTTATGCTAACAGACGTTTATGTTTACAGAATAGATAAATTAATAGACGTTACTTTAAAGGAGGGCGAGGAGCAAGAGGAGACATCTGCTGAAGAGTATGTATATACCACATTTTATTACTTATAGAATTATTGTTTTATTGATTTACAGAGCCATCCTGGATATTTTTGGTGAGGCGTCTTTGTATGAGTAAGTATTAAACGTGTTGCAATATGTATAATATAATGCAGCTTTTGTTTCAGGCTTGATGGTTTAGACAGTAACGAAAAGTAAGTAAATTTTAATGAATACTGATATTTATACTAACAGACGTTTATGTTTACAGAATAGATAAATTAATAGACGTTACTTTAAAGGAGGGCGAGGAGCAAGAGGAGACATCTGCTGAAGAGTATGTATATGCCACATTTTATTACTTATAGAATTATTGTTTTATTGATTTACAGAGCCATCCTGGATATTTTTGGTGAGGCGTCTTTGTATGAGTAAGTATTAAACGTGTTGCAATATGTATAATATAATGCAGCTTTTGTTTCAGGCTTGATGGTTTAGACAGTAACGAAAAGTAAGTAAATTTTAATGAATACTGATATTTATACTAACAGACGTTTATGTTTACAGAATAGATAAATTAATAGACGTTACTTTAAAGGAGGGCGAGGAGCAAGAGGAGACATCTGCTGAAGAGTATGTATGTACCACATTTTATTACTTATAGAATTATTGTTTTATTGATTTACAGAGCCATCCTGTATATTTTTGGCGAGGCGTCTTTGTATGAGTAAGTATTAAACGTGTTGCAATATGTATAATATAATGCGGCTTTTGTTTCAGGCTTGATGGTTTAGACAGTAACGAAAAGTAAGTAAATTTTAATGAATACTGATATTTATACTAACAGACGTTTATGTTTACAGAATAGATAAATTAATAGACGTTACTTTAAAGGAGGGCGAGGAGCAAGAGGAGACATCTGCTGAAGAGTATGTATATACCACATTTTATTACTTATAGAATTATTGTTTTATTGATTTACAGAGCCATCCTGGATATTTTTGGCGAGGCGTCTTTGTATAAGTAAGTATTAAACGTGTTGCAATATGTATAATATAATGCGGCTTTTGTTTCAGGCTTGATGGTTTAGACAGTAACGAAAAGTAAGTAAATTTTAATGAATACTGATATTTATACTAACAGACGTTTATGTTTACAGAATAGATAAATTAATAGACGTTACTTTAAAGGAGGGCGAGGAGCAAGAGGAGACATCTGCTGAAGAGTATGTATATACCACATTTTATTACTTATAGAATTATTGTTTTATTGATTTACAGAGCCATCCTGGATATTTTTGGTGAGGCGTCTTTGTATGAGTAAGTATTAAACGTGTTGCAATATGTATAATATAATGCAGCTTTTGTTTCAGGCTTGATGGTTTAGACAGTAACGAAAAGTAAGTAAATTTTAATGAATACTGATATTTATACTAACAGACGTTTATGTTTACAGAATAGATAAATTAATAGACGTTACTTTAAAGGAGGGCGAGGAGCAAGAGGAGACATCTGCTGAAGAGTATGTATATACCACATTTTATTACTTATAGAATTATTGTTTTATTGATTTACAGAGCCATCCTGGATATTTTTGGCGAGGCGTCTTTGTATAAGTAAGTATTAAACGTGTTGCAATATGTATAATATAATGCGGCTTTTGTTTCAGGCTTGATGGTTTAGACAGTAACGAAAAGTAAGTAAATTTTAATGAATACTGATATTTATACTAACAGACGTTTATGTTTACAGAATAGATAAATTAATAGACGTTACTTTAAAGGAGGGCGAGGAGCAAGAGGAGACATCTGCTGAAGAGTATGTATGTACCACATTTTATTACTTATAGAATTATTGTTTTATTGATTTACAGAGCCATCCTGTATATTTTTGGCGAGGCGTCTTTGTATGAGTAAGTATTAAACGTGTTGCAATATGTATAATATAATGCGGCTTTTGTTTCAGGCTTGATGGTTTAGACAGTAACGAAAAGTAAGTAAATTTTAATGAATACTGATATTTATACTAACAGACGTTTATGTTTACAGAATAGATAAATTAATAGACGTTACTTTAAAGGAGGGCGAGGAGCAAGAGGAGACATCTGCTGAAGAGTATGTATATGCCACATTTTATTACTTACAGAATTATTGTTTTATTGATTTACAGAGCCATCCTGGATATTTTTGGTGAGGCGTCTTTGTATGAGTAAGTATTAAACGTGTTGCAATATGTATAATATAATGCAGCTTTTGTTTCAGGCTTGATGGTTTAGACAGAAACGAAAAGTAAGTAAATTTTAATGAATACTGATATTTATACTAACAGACGTTTATGTTTACAGAATAGATAAATTAATAGACGTTACTTTAAAGGAGGGCGAGGAGCAAGAGGAGACATCTGCTGAAGAGTATGTATATACCACATTTTATTACTTATAGAATTATTGTTTTATTGATTTACAGAGCCATCCTGGATATTTTTGGCGAGGCGTCTTTGTATGAGTAAGTATTAAACGTGTTGCAATATGTATAATATAATGCGGCTTTTGTTTCTGGCTTGATGGTTTAGACAGTAACGAAAAGTAAGTAAATTTTAATGAATACTGATATTTATACTAACAGACGTTTATGTTTACAGAATAGATAAATTAATAGACGTTACTTTAAAGGAAGGCGAGGCGCAAGAGGAGACATCTGCTGAAGAGTATGTATATACCACATTTTATTACTTATAGAATTATTGTTTTATTGATTTACAGAGCCATCCTGGATATTTTTGGCGAGGCGTCTTTGTATGAGTAAGTATTAAACGTGTTGCAATATGTATAATATAATGCGGCTTTTGTTTCAGGCTTGATGGTTTAGACAGAAACGAAAAGTAAGTAAATTTTAATGAATACTGATATTTATACTAACAGACGTTTATGTTTACAGAATAGATAAATTAATAGACGTTACTTTAAAGGAGGGCGAGGAGCAAGAGGAGACATCTGCTGAAGAGTATGTATATACCACATTTTATTACTTATAGAATTATTGTTTTATTGATTTACACAGCCATCCTGGATATTTTTGGCGAGACGTCTTTGTATGAGTAAGTATTAAACGTGTTGCAATATGTATAATATAATGCGGCTTTTGTTTCAGGCTTCATGGTTTAGACAGTAACGAAAAGTAAGTAAATTTTAATGAATACTGAGATTTATACTAACAGACGTTTATGTTTACAGAATAGATAAATTAATAGACGTTACTTTAAAGGAGGGCGAGGAGCAAGAGGAGACATCTGCTGAAGAGTATGTATATACCACATTTTATTACTTATAGAATTATTGTTTTATTGATTTACACAGCCATCCTGGATATTTTTGGCGAGACGTCTTTGTATGAGTAAGTATTAAACGTGTTGCAATATGTATAATATAATGCGGCTTTTGTTTCAGGCTTCATGGTTTAGACAGTAACGAAAAGTAAGTAAATTTTAATGAATACTGATATTTATACTAACAGACGTTTATGTTTACAGAATAGATAAATTAATAGACGTTACTTTAAAGGAGGGCGAGGAGCAAGAGGAGACATCTGCTGAAGAGTATGTATATACCACATTTTATTACTTATAGAATTATTGTTTTATTGATTTACAGAGCCATCCTGGATATTTTTGGCGAGGCGTCTTTGTATGAGTAAGTATTAAACGTGTTGCAATATGTATAATATAATGCGGCTTTTGTTTCAGGCTTGATGGTTTAGACAGTAACGAAAAGTAAGTAAATTTTAATGAATACTGATATTTATACTAACAGACGTTTATGTTTACAGAATAGATAAATTAATAGACGTTACTTTAAAGGAGGGCGAGGAGCAAGAGGAGACATCTGCTGAAGAGTATGTATATACCACATTTTATTACTTATAGAATTATTGTTTTATTGATTTACAGAGCCATCCTGGATATTTTTGGCGAGGCGTCTTTGTATGAGAAAGTATTAAACGTGTTGCAATATGTATAATATAATGCGGCTTTTGTTTCAGGCTTGATGGTTTAGACAGTAACGAAAAGTAAGTAAATTTTAATGAATACTGATATTTATACTAACAGACGTTTATGTTTACAGAATAGATAAATTAATAGATGTTACTTTAAAGGAGGGCGAGGAGCAAGAGGAGACATCTGCTGAAGAGTATGTATATACCACATTTTATTACTTATAGAATTATTGTTTTATTGATTTACAGAGCCATCCTGGATATTTTTGGCGAGGCGTCTTTGTATGAGTAAGTATTAAACGTGTTGCAATATGTATAATATAATGCGGCTTTTGTTTCAGGCTTGATGGTTTAGACAGAAACGAAAAGTAAGTAAATTTTAATGAATACTGATATTTATACTAACAGACGTTTATGTTTACAGAATAGATAAATTAATAGACGTTACTTTAAAGGAGGGCGAGGAGCAAGAGGAGACATCTGCTGAAGAGTATGTATATACCACATTTTATTACTTATAGAATTATTGTTTTATTGATTTACACAGCCATCCTGGATATTTTTGGCGAGACGTCTTTGTATGAGTAAGTATTAAACGTGTTGCAATATGTATAATATAATGCGGCTTTTGTTTCAGGCTTCATGGTTTAGACAGTAACGAAAAGTAAGTAAATTTTAATGAATACTGAGATTTATACTAACAGACGTTTATGTTTACAGAATAGATAAATTAATAGACGTTACTTTAAAGGAGGGCGAGGAGCAAGAGGAGACATCTGCTGAAGAGTATGTATATACCACATTTTATTACTTATAGAATTATTGTTTTATTGATTTACACAGCCATCCTGGATATTTTTGGCGAGACGTCTTTGTATGAGTAAGTATTAAACGTGTTGCAATATGTATAATATAATGCGGCTTTTGTTTCAGGCTTCATGGTTTAGACAGTAACGAAAAGTAAGTAAATTTTAATGAATACTGATATTTATACTAACAGACGTTTATGTTTACAGAATAGATAAATTAATAGACGTTACTTTAAAGGAGGGCGAGGAGCAAGAGGAGACATCTGCTGAAGAGTATGTATATACCACATTTTATTACTTATAGAATTATTGTTTTATTGATTTACAGAGCCATCCTGGATATTTTTGGCGAGGCGTCTTTGTATGAGTAAGTATTAAACGTGTTGCAATATGTATAATATAATGCGGCTTTTGTTTCAGGCTTGATGGTTTAGACAGTAACGAAAAGTAAGTAAATTTTAATGAATACTGATATTTATACTAACAGACGTTTATGTTTACAGAATAGATAAATTAATAGACGTTACTTTAAAGGAGGGCGAGGAGCAAGAGGAGACATCTGCTGAAGAGTATGTATATACCACATTTTATTACTTATAGAATTATTGTTTTATTGATTTACAGAGCCATCCTGGATATTTTTGGCGAGGCGTCTTTGTATGAGTAAGTATTAAACGTGTTGCAATATGTATAATATAATGCGGCTTTTGTTTCAGGCTTGATGGTTTAGACAGTAACGAAAAGTAAGTAAATTTTAATGAATACTGATATTTATACTAACAGACGTTTATGTTTACAGAATAGATAAATTAATAGACGTTACTTTAAAGGAGGGCGAGGAGCGAGAGGAGACATCTGCTGAAGAGTATGTATATACCACATTTTATTACTTATAGAATTATTGTTTTATTGATTTACAGAGCCATCCTGGATATTTTTGGCGAGGCGTCTTTGTATGAGTAAGTATTAAACGTGTTGCAATATGTATAATATAATGCGGCTTTTGTTTCAGGCTTGATGGTTTAGACAGTAACGAAAAGTAAGTAAATTTTAATGAATACTGATATTTATACTAACAGACGTTTATATTTACAGAATAGATAAATTAATAGACGTTACTTTAAAGGAGGGCGACGAGCAAGAGGAGACATCTGCTGAAGAGTATGTATATACCACATTTTATTAGTTATAGAATTATTGTTTTATTGATTTACAGAGCCATCCTGGATATTTTTGGCGAGGCGTCTTCGTATGAGTAAGTATTAAACGTGTTGCAATATGTATAATATAATGCGGCTTTTGTTTCAGGCTTGATGGTTTAGACAGTAACGAAAAGTAAGTAAATTTTAATGAATACTGATATTTATACTAATCGACGTTTATGTTTACAGAATAGATAAATTAATAGACGTTACTTTAAAGGAGGGCGAGGAGCAAGAGGAGACATCTGCTGAAGAGTATGTATATACCACATTTTATTATAGAATTATTGTTTTATTGATTTACAGAGCCATCCTGGATATTTTTGGCGAGGCGTCTTTGTATGAGTAAGTATTAAACGTGTTGCAATATGTATAATATAATGCGGCTTTTGTTTCAGGCTTGATGGTTTAGACAGTAACGAAAAGTAAGTAAATTTTAATGAATACTGATATTTATACTAACAGACGTTTATGTTTACAGAATAGATAAATTAATAGACGTTACTTTAAAGGAGGGCGAGGAGCAAGAGGAGACATCTGCTGAAGAGTATGTATGTACCACATTTTATTACTTATAGAATTATTGTTTTATTGATTTACAGAGCCATCCTGTATATTTTTGGCGAGGCGTCTTTGTATGAGTAAGTATTAAACGTGTTGCAATATGTATAATATAATGCGGCTTTTGTTTCAGGCTTGATGGTTTAGACAGTAACGAAAAGTAAGTAAATTTTAATGAATACTGATATTTATACTAACAGACGTTTATGTTTACAGAATAGATAAATTAATAGACGTTACTTTAAAGGAGGGCGAGGAGCAAGAGGAGACATCTGCTGAAGAGTATGTATGTACCACATTTTATTACTTATAGAATTATTGTTTTATTGATTTACAGAGCCATCCTGTATATTTTTGGCGAGGCGTCTTTGTATGAGTAAGTATTAAACGTGTTGCAATATGTATAATATAATGCGGCTTTTGTTTCAGGCTTGATGGTTTAGACAGTAACGAAAAGTAAGTAAATTTTAATGAATACTGATATTTATACTAACAGACGTTTATGTTTACAGAATAGATAAATTAATAGACGTTACTTTAAAGGAGGGCGAGGAGCAAGAGGAGACATCTGCTGAAGAGTATGTATGTACCACATTTTATTACTTATAGAATTATTGTTTTATTGATTTACAGAGCCATCCTGTATATTTTTGGCGAGGCGTCTTTGTATGAGTAAGTATTAAACGTGTTGCAATATGTATAATATAATGCGGCTTTTGTTTCAGGCTTGATGGTTTAGACAGTAACGAAAAGTAAGTAAATTTTAATGAATACTGATATTTATACTAACAGACGTTTATGTTTACAGAATAGATAAATTAATAGACGTTACTTTAAAGGAGGGCGAGGAGCAAGAGGAGACATCTGCTGAAGAGTATGTATGTACCACATTTTATTACTTATAGAATTATTGTTTTATTGATTTACAGAGCCATCCTGTATATTTTTGGCGAGGCGTCTTTGTATGAGTAAGTATTAAACGTGTTGCAATATGTATAATATAATGCGGCTTTTGTTTCAGGCTTGATGGTTTAGACAGTAACGAAAAGTAAGTAAATTTTAATGAATACTGATATTTATACTAACAGACGTTTATGTTTACAGAATAGATAAATTAATAGACGTTACTTTAAAGGAGGGCGAGGAGCAAGAGGAGACATCTGCTGAAGAGTATGTATGTACCACATTTTATTACTTATAGAATTATTGTTTTATTGATTTACAGAGCCATCCTGTATATTTTAGGCGAGGCGTCTTTGTATGAGTAAGTATTAAACGTGTTGCAATATGTATAATATAATGCGGCTTTTGTTTCAGGCTTGATGGTTTAGACAGTAACGAAAAGTAAGTAAATTTTAATGAATACTGATATTTATACTAACAGACGTTTATGTTTACAGAATAGATAAATTAATAGACGTTACTTTAAAGGAGGGCGAGGAGCAAGAGGAGACATCTGCTGAAGAGTATGTATATACCACATTTTATTACTTATAGAATTATTGTTTTATTGATTTACAGAGCCATCCTGGATATTTTTGGCGAGGCGTCTTTGTATAAGTAAGTATTAAACGTGTTGCAATATGTATAATATAATGCGGCTTTTGTTTCAGGCTTGATGGTTTAGACAGTAACGAAAAGTAAGTAAATTTTAATGAATACTGATATTTATACTAACAGACGTTTATGTTTACAGAATAGATAAATTAATAGACGTTACTTTAAAGGAGGGCGAGGAGCAAGAGGAGACATCTGCTGAAGAGTATGTATGTACCACATTTTATTACTTATAGAATTATTGTTTTATTGATTTACAGAGCCATCCTGTATATTTTTGGCGAGGCGTCTTTGTATGAGTAAGTATTAAACGTGTTGCAATATGTATAATATAATGCGGCTTTTGTTTCAGGCTTGATGGTTTAGACAGTAACGAAAAGTAAGTAAATTTTAATGAATACTGATATTTATGCTAACAGACGTTTATGTTTACAGAATAGATAAATTAATAGACGTTACTTTAAAGGAGGGCGAGGAGCAAGAGGAGACATCTGCTGAAGAGTATGTATATACCACATTTTATTACTTATAGAATTATTGTTTTATTGATTTACAGAGCCATCCTGGATATTTTTGGTGAGGCGTCTTTGTATGAGTAAGTATTAAACGTGTTGCAATATGTATAATATAATGCAGCTTTTGTTTCAGGCTTGATGGTTTAGACAGTAACGAAAAGTAAGTAAATTTTAATGAATACTGATATTTATACTAACAGACGTTTATGTTTACAGAATAGATAAATTAATAGACGTTACTTTAAAGGAGGGCGAGGAGCAAGAGGAGACATCTGCTGAAGAGTATGTATGTACCACATTTTATTACTTATAGAATTATTGTTTTATTGATTTACAGAGCCATCCTGTATATTTTTGGCGAGGCGTCTTTGTATGAGTAAGTATTAAACGTGTTGCAATATGTATAATATAATGCGGCTTTTGTTTCAGGCTTGATGGTTTAGACAGTAACGAAAAGTAAGTAAATTTTAATGAATACTGATATTTATACTAACAGACGTTTATGTTTACAGAATAGATAAATTAATAGACGTTACTTTAAAGGAGGGCGAGGAGCAAGAGGAGACATCTGCTGAAGAGTATGTATATACCACATTTTATTACTTATAGAATTATTGTTTTATTGATTTACAGAGCCATCCTGGATATTTTTGGCGAGGCGTCTTTGTATAAGTAAGTATTAAACGTGTTGCAATATGTATAATATAATGCGGCTTTTGTTTCAGGCTTGATGGTTTAGACAGTAACGAAAAGTAAGTAAATTTTAATGAATACTGATATTTATACTAACAGACGTTTATGTTTACAGAATAGATAAATTAATAGACGTTACTTTAAAGGAGGGCGAGGAGCAAGAGGAGACATCTGCTGAAGAGTATGTATATACCACATTTTATTACTTATAGAATTATTGTTTTATTGATTTACAGAGCCATCCTGGATATTTTTGGTGAGGCGTCTTTGTATGAGTAAGTATTAAACGTGTTGCAATATGTATAATATAATGCAGCTTTTGTTTCAGGCTTGATGGTTTAGACAGTAACGAAAAGTAAGTAAATTTTAATGAATACTGATATTTATACTAACAGACGTTTATGTTTACAGAATAGATAAATTAATAGACGTTACTTTAAAGGAGGGCGAGGAGCAAGAGGAGACATCTGCTGAAGAGTATGTATATACCACATTTTATTACTTATAGAATTATTGTTTTATTGATTTACAGAGCCATCCTGGATATTTTTGGCGAGGCGTCTTTGTATAAGTAAGTATTAAACGTGTTGCAATATGTATAATATAATGCGGCTTTTGTTTCAGGCTTGATGGTTTAGACAGTAACGAAAAGTAAGTAAATTTTAATGAATACTGATATTTATACTAACAGACGTTTATGTTTACAGAATAGATAAATTAATAGACGTTACTTTAAAGGAGGGCGAGGAGCAAGAGGAGACATCTGCTGAAGAGTATGTATGTACCACATTTTATTACTTATAGAATTATTGTTTTATTGATTTACAGAGCCATCCTGTATATTTTTGGCGAGGCGTCTTTGTATGAGTAAGTATTAAACGTGTTGCAATATGTATAATATAATGCGGCTTTTGTTTCAGGCTTGATGGTTTAGACAGTAACGAAAAGTAAGTAAATTTTAATGAATACTGATATTTATACTAACAGACGTTTATGTTTACAGAATAGATAAATTAATAGACGTTACTTTAAAGGAGGGCGAGGAGCAAGAGGAGACATCTGCTGAAGAGTATGTATATGCCACATTTTATTACTTACAGAATTATTGTTTTATTGATTTACAGAGCCATCCTGGATATTTTTGGTGAGGCGTCTTTGTATGAGTAAGTATTAAACGTGTTGCAATATGTATAATATAATGCAGCTTTTGTTTCAGGCTTGATGGTTTAGACAGAAACGAAAAGTAAGTAAATTTTAATGAATACTGATATTTATACTAACAGACGTTTATGTTTACAGAATAGATAAATTAATAGACGTTACTTTAAAGGAGGGCGAGGAGCAAGAGGAGACATCTGCTGAAGAGTATGTATATACCACATTTTATTACTTATAGAATTATTGTTTTATTGATTTACAGAGCCATCCTGGATATTTTTGGCGAGGCGTCTTTGTATGAGTAAGTATTAAACGTGTTGCAATATGTATAATATAATGCGGCTTTTGTTTCTGGCTTGATGGTTTAGACAGTAACGAAAAGTAAGTAAATTTTAATGAATACTGATATTTATACTAACAGACGTTTATGTTTACAGAATAGATAAATTAATAGACGTTACTTTAAAGGAAGGCGAGGCGCAAGAGGAGACATCTGCTGAAGAGTATGTATATACCACATTTTATTACTTATAGAATTATTGTTTTATTGATTTACAGAGCCATCCTGGATATTTTTGGCGAGGCGTCTTTGTATAAGTAAGTATTAAACGTGTTGCAATATGTATAATATAATGCGGCTTTTGTTTCAGGCTTGATGGTTTAGACAGTAACGAAAAGTAAGTAAATTTTAATGAATACTGATATTTATACTAACAGACGTTTATGTTTACAGAATAGATAAATTAATAGACGTTACTTTAAAGGAGGGCGAGGAGCAAGAGGAGACATCTGCTGAAGAGTATGTATATACCACATTTTATTACTTATAGAATTATTGTTTTATTGATTTACAGAGCCATCCTGGATATTTTTGGCGAGGCGTCTTTGTATGAGTAAGTATTAAACGTGTTGCAATATGTATAATATAATGCGGCTTTTGTTTCTGGCTTGATGGTTTAGACAGTAACGAAAAGTAAGTAAATTTTAATGAATACTGATATTTATACTAACAGACGTTTATGTTTACAGAATAGATAAATTAATAGACGTTACTTTAAAGGAGGGCGAGGAGCAAGAGGAGACATCTGCTGAAGAGTATGTATATGCCACATTTTATTACTTACAGAATTATTGTTTTATTGATTTACAGAGCCATCCTGGATATTTTTGGTGAGGCGTCTTTGTATGAGTAAGTATTAAACGTGTTGCAATATGTATAATATAATGCGGCTTTTGTTTCAGGCTTGATGGTTTAGACAGTAACGAAAAGTAAGTAAATTTTAATGAATACTGATATTTATACTAACAGACGTTTATGTTTACAGAATAGATAAATTAATAGACGTTACTTTAAAGGAGGGCGAGGAGCAAGAGGAGACATCTGCTGAAGAGTATGTATATACCACATTTTATTACTTATAGAATTATTGTTTTATTGATTTACAGAGCCATCCTGGATATTTTTGGCGAGGCGTCTTTGTATGAGTAAGTATTAAACGTGTTGCAATATGTATAATATAATGCGGCTTTTGTTTCTGGCTTGATGGTTTAGACAGTAACGAAAAGTAAGTAAATTTTAATGAATACTGATATTTATACTAACAGACGTTTATGTTTACAGAATAGATAAATTAATAGACGTTACTTTAAAGGAAGGCGAGGCGCAAGAGGAGACATCTGCTGAAGAGTATGTATATACCACATTTTATTACTTATAGAATTATTGTTTTATTGATTTACAGAGCCATCCTGGATATTTTTGGCGAGGCGTCTTTGTATAAGTAAGTATTAAACGTGTTGCAATATGTATAATATAATGCGGCTTTTGTTTCAGGCTTGATGGTTTAGACAGTAACGAAAAGTAAGTAAATTTTAATGAATACTGATATTTATACTAACAGACGTTTATGTTTACAGAATAGATAAATTAATAGACGTTACTTTAAAGGAGGGCGAGGAGCAAGAGGAGACATCTGCTGAAGAGTATGTATATACCACATTTTATTACTTATAGAATTATTGTTTTATTGATTTACAGAGCCATCCTGGATATTTTTGGCGAGGCGTCTTTGTATGAGTAAGTATTAAACGTGTTGCAATATGTATAATATAATGCGGCTTTTGTTTCAGGCTTGATGGTTTAGACAGTAACGAAAAGTAAGTAAATTTTAATGAATACTGATATTTATACTAACAGACGTTTATGTTTACAGAATAGATAAATTAATAGATGTTACTTTAAAGGAGGGCGAGGAGCAAGAGGAGACATCTGCTGAAGAGTATGTATATACCACATTTTATTACTTATAGAATTATTGTTTTATTGATTTACAGAGCCATCCTGGATATTTTTGGCGAGGCGTCTTTGTATGAGTAAGTATTAAACGTGTTGCAATATGTATAATATAATGCGGCTTTTGTTTCAGGCTTGATGGTTTAGACAGAAACGAAAAGTAAGTAAATTTTAATGAATACTGATATTTATACTAACAGACGTTTATGTTTACAGAATAGATAAATTAATAGACGTTACTTTAAAGGAGGGCGAGGAGCAAGAGGAGACATCTGCTGAAGAGTATGTATATACCACATTTTATTACTTATAGAATTATTGTTTTATTGATTTACAGAGCCATCCTGGATATTTTTGGTGAGGCGTCTTTGTATGAGTAAGTATTAAACGTGTTGCAATATGTATAATATAATGCGGCTTTTGTTTCAGGCTTGATGGTTTAGACAGTAACGAAAAGTAAGTAAATTTTAATGAATACTGATATTTATACTAACAGACGTTTATGTTTACAGAATAGATAAATTAATAGACGTTACTTTAAAGGAGGGCGAGGAGCAAGAGGAGACATCTGCTGAAGAGTATGTATATGCCACATTTTATTACTTACAGAATTATTGTTTTATTGATTTACAGAGCCATCCTGGATATTTTTGGCGAGACGTTTTTGTATGAGTAAGTATTAAACGTGTTGCAATATGTATAATATAATGCGGCTTTTGTTTCAGGCTTGATGGTTTAGACAGTAACGAAAAGTAAGTAAATTTTAATGAATACTGATATTTATACTAACAGACGTTTATGTTTACAGAATAGATAAATTAATAGACGTTACTTTAAAGGAGGGCGAGGAGCAAGAGGAGACATCTGCTGAAGAGTATGTATATACCACATTTTATTACTTATAGAATTATTGTTTTATTGATTTACAGAGCCATCCTGGATATTTTTGGCGAGGCGTCTTTGTATGAGTAAGTATTAAACGTGTTGCAATATGTATAATATAATGCGGCTTTTGTTTCAGGCTTGATGGTTTAGACAGTAACGAAAAGTAAGTAAATTTTAATGAATACTGATATTTATACTAACAGACGTTTATGTTTACAGAATAGATAAATTAATAGACGTTACTTTAAAGGAGGGCGAGGAGCAAGAGGAGACATCTGCTGAAGAGTATGTATATACCACATTTTATTACTTATAGAATTATTGTTTTATTGATTTACAGAGCCATCCTGGATATTTTTGGCGAGGCGTCTTTGTATGAGTAAGTATTAAACGTGTTGCAATATGTATAATATAATGCTGCTTTTGTTTCTGGCTTGATGGTTTAGACAGTAACGAAAAGTAAGTAAATTTTAATGAATACTGATATTTATACTAACAGACGTTTATGTTTACAGAATAGATAAATTAATAGACGTTACTTTAAAGGAAGGCGAGGAGCAAGAGGAGACATCTGCTGAAGAGTATGTATATACCACATTTTATTACTTATAGAATTATTGTTTTATTGATTTACAGAGCCATCCTGGATATTTTTGGCGAGGCGTCTTTGTATAAGTAAGTATTAAACGTGTTGCAATATGTTTAATATAATGCGGCTTTTGTTTCAGGCTTGATGGTTTAGACAGTAACGAAAAGTAAGTAAATTTTAATGAATACTGATATTTATACTAACAGACGTTTATGTTTACAGAATAGATAAATTAATAGACGTTACTTTAAAGGAGGGCGAGGAGCAAGAGGAGACATCTGCTGAAGAGTATGTATATACCACATTTTATTACTTATAGAATTATTGTTTTATTGATTTACAGAGCCATCCTGGATATTTTTGGCGAGGCGTCTTTGTATGAGTAAGTATTAAACGTGTTGCAATATGTATAATATAATGCGGCTTTTGTTTCAGGCTTGATGGTTTAGACAGTAACGAAAAGTAAGTAAATTTTAATGAATACTGATATTTATACTAACAGACGTTTATGTTTACAGAATAGATAAATTAATAGATGTTACTTTAAAGGAGGGCGAGGAGCAAGAGGAGACATCTGCTGAAGAGTATGTATATACCACATTTTATTACTTATAGAATTATTGTTTTATTGATTTACAGAGCCATCCTGGATATTTTTGGCGAGGCGTCTTTGTATGAGTAAGTATTAAACGTGTTGCAATATGTATAATATAATGCGGCTTTTGTTTCAGGCTTGATGGTTTAGACAGAAACGAAAAGTAAGTAAATTTTAATGAATACTGATATTTATACTAACAGACGTTTATGTTTACAGAATAGATAAATTAATAGACGTTACTTTAAAGGAGGGCGAGGAGCAAGAGGAGACATCTGCTGAAGAGTATGTATATACCACATTTTATTACTTATAGAATTATTGTTTTATTGATTTACAGAGCCATCCTGGATATTTTTGGTGAGGCGTCTTTGTATGAGTAAGTATTAAACGTGTTGCAATATGTATAATATAATACGGCTTTTGTTTCAGGCTTGATGGTTTAGACAGAAACGAAAAGTAAGTAAATTTTAATGAATACTGATATTTATACTAACAGACGTTTATGTTTACAGAATAGATAAATTAATAGACGTTACTTTAAAGGAGGGCGAGGAGCAAGAGGAGACATCTGCTGAAGAGTATGTATATACCACATTTTATTACTTACAGAATTATTGTTTTATTGATTTACAGAGCCATCCTGGATATTTTTGGCGAGACGTCTTTGTATGAGTAAGTATTAAACGTGTTGCAATATGTATAATATAATGCGGCTTTTGTTTCAGGCTTGATGGTTTAGACAGTAACGAAAAGTAAGTAAATTTTAATAAATACTGATATTTATACTAACAGACGTTTATGTTTACAGAATAGATAAATTAATAGACGTTACTTTAAAGGAGGGCGAGGAGCAAGAGGAGACATCTGCTGAAGAGTATGTATATGCCACATTTTATTACTTACAGAATTATTGTTTTATTGATTTACAGAGCCATCCTGGATATTTTTGGCGAGACGTTTTTGTATGAGTAAGTATTAAACGTGTTGCAATATGTATAATATAATGCGGCTTTTGTTTCAGGCTTGATGGTTTAGACAGTAACGAAAAGTAAGTAAATTTTAATGAATACTGATATTTATACTAACAGACGTTTATGTTTACAGAAGAGATAAATTAATAGACGTTACTTTAAAGGAGGGCGAGGAGCAAGAGGAGACATCTGCTGAAGAGTATGTATATACCACATTTTATTACTTATAGAATTATTGTTTTATTGATTTACAGAGCCATCCTGGATATTTTTGGCGAGGCGTCTTTGTATGAGTAAGTATTAAACGTGTTGCAATATGTATAATATAATGCGGCTTTTGTTTCAGGCTTGATGGTTTAGACAGTAACGAAAAGTAAGTAAATTTTAATGAATACTGATATTTATACTAACAGACGTTTATGTTTACAGAATAGATAAATTAATAGACGTTACTTTAAAGGAGGGCGAGGAGCAAGAGGAGACATCTGCTGAAGAGTATGTATATACCACATTTTATTACTTATAGAATTATTGTTTTATTGATTTACAGAGCCATCCTGGATATTTTTGGCGAGGCGTCTTTGTATGAGTAACTATTAAACGTGTTGCAATATGTATAATATAATGCGGTTTTTGTTTCAGGCTTGATGGTTTAGACAGTAACGAAAAGTAAGTAAATTTTAATGAATACTGATATTTATGCTAACAGACGTTTATGTTTACAGAATAGATAAATTAATAGACGTTACTTTAAAGGAGGGCGAGGAGCAAGAGGAGACATCTGCTGAAGAGTATGTATATACCACATTTTATTACTTATAGAATTATTGTTTTATTGATTTACAGAGCCATCCTGGATATTTTTGGTGAGGCGTCTTTGTATGAGTAAGTATTAAACGTGTTGCAATATGTATAATATAATGCAGCTTTTGTTTCAGGCTTGATGGTTTAGACAGTAACGAAAAGTAAGTAAATTTTAATGAATACTGATATTTATACTAACAGACGTTTATGTTTACAGAATAGATAAATTAATAGACGTTACTTTAAAGGAGGGCGAGGAGCAAGAGGAGACATCTGCTGAAGAGTATGTATATACCACATTTTATTACTTATAGAATTATTGTTTTATTGATTTACAGAGCCATCCTGGATATTTTTGGCGAGGCGTCTTTGTATGAGTAAGTATTAAACGTGTTGCAATATGTATAATATAATGCGGCTTTTGTTTCTGGCTTGATGGTTTAGACAGTAACGAAAAGTAAGTAAATTTTAATGAATACTGATATTTATACTAACAGACGTTTATGTTTACAGAATAGATAAATTAATAGACGTTACTTTAAAGGAAGGCGAGGAGCAAGAGGAGACATCTGCTGAAGAGTATGTATATACCACATTTTATTACTTATAGAATTATTGTTTTATTGATTTACAGAGCCATCCTGGATATTTTTGGCGAGGCGTCTTTGTATAAGTAAGTATTAAACGTGTTGCAATATGTATAATATAATGCGGCTTTTGTTTCGGGCTTGATGGTTTAGACAGTAACGAAAAGTAAGTAAATTTTAATGAATACTGATATTTATACTAACAGACGTTTATGTTTACAGAATAGATAAATTAATAGACGTTACTTTAAAGGAGGGCGAGGAGCAAGAGGAGACATCTGCTGAAGAGTATGTATATACCAAATTTTATTACTTATAGAATTATTGTTTTATTGATTTACAGAGCCATCCTGGATATTTTTGGCGAGGCGTCTTTGTATGAGTAAGTATTAAACGTGTTGCAATATGTATAATATAATGCGGCTTTTGTTTCAGGCTTGATGGTTTAGACAGTAACGAAAAGTAAGTAAATTTTAATGAATACTGATATTTATACTAACAGACGTTTATGTTTACAGAATAGATAAATTAATAGATGTTACTTTAAAGGAGGGCGAGGAGCAAGAGGAGACATCTGCTGAAGAGTATGTATATACCACATTTTATTACTTATAGAATTATTGTTTTATTGATTTACAGAGCCATCCTGGATATTTTTGGCGAGGCGTCTTTGTATGAGTAAGTATTAAACGTGTTGCAATATGTATAATATAATGCGGCTTTTGTTTCAGGCTTGATGGTTTAGACAGAAACGAAAAGTAAGTAAATTTTAATGAATACTGATATTTATACTAACAGACGTTTATGTTTACAGAATAGATAAATTAATAGACGTTACTTTAAAGGAGGGCGAGGAGCAAGAGGAGACATCTGCTGAAGAGTATGTATATACCACATTTTATTACTTATAGAATTATTGTTTTATTGATTTACAGAGCCATCCTGGATATTTTTGGTGAGGCGTCTTTGTATGAGTAAGTATTAAACGTGTTGCAATATGTATAATATAATGCGGCTTTTGTTTCAGGCTTGATGGTTTAGACAGAAACGAAAAGTAAGTAAATTTTAATGAATACTGATATTTATACTAACAGACGTTTATGTTTACAGAATAGATAAATTAATAGACGTTACTTTAAAGGAGGGCGAGGAGCAAGAGGAGACATCTGCTGAAGAGTATGTATATACCACATTTTATTACTTATAGAATTATTGTTTTATTGATTTACAGAGCCATCCTGGATATTTTTGGCGAGGCGTCTTTGTATGAGTAAGTATTAAACGTGTTGCAATATGTATAATATAATGCGGTTTTTGTTTCAGGCTTCATGGTTTAGACAGTAACGAAAAGTAAGTAAATTTTAATGAATACTGATATTTATGCTAACAGACGTTTATGTTTACAGAATAGATAAATTAATAGACGTTACTTTAAAGGAGGGCGAGGAGCAAGAGGAGACATCTGCTGAAGAGTATGTATATACCACATTTTATTACTTATAGAATTATTGTTTTATTGATTTACAGAGCCATCCTGGATATTTTTGGCGAGGCGTCTTTGTATGAGTAAGTATTAAACGTGTTGCAATATGTATAATATAATGCGGCTTTTGTTTCAGGCTTGATGGTTTAGACAGAAACGAAAAGTAAGTAAATTTTAATGAATACTGATATTTATACTAACAGACGTTTATGTTTACAGAATAGATAAATTAATAGACGTTACTTTAAAGGAGGGCGAGGAGCAAGAGGAGACATCTGCTGAAGAGTATGTATATACCACATTTTATTACTTATAGAATTATTGTTTTATTGATTTACAGAGCCATCCTGGATATTTTTGGCGAGGCGTCTTTGTATGAGTAAGTATTAAACGTGTTGCAATATGTATAATATAATGCGGTTTTTGTTTCAGGCTTCATGGTTTAGACAGTAACGAAAAGTAAGTAAATTTTAATGAATACTGATATTTATACTAACAGACGTTTATGTTTACAGAATAGATAAATTAATAGACGTTACTTTAAAGGAGGGCGAGGAGCAAGAGGAGACATCTGCTGAAGAGTATGTATATACCACATTTTATTACTTATAGAATTATTGTTTTATTGATTTACAGAGCCATCCTGGATATTTTTGGCGAGGCGTCTTTGTATGAGTAAGTATTAAACGTGTTGCAATATGTATAATATAATGCGGTTTTTGTTTCAGGCTTCATGGTTTAGACAGTAACGAAAAGTAAGTAAATTTTAATGAATACTGATATTTATGCTAACAGACGTTTATGTTTACAGAATAGATAAATTAATAGACGTTACTTTAAAGGAGGGCGAGGAGCAAGAGGAGACATCTGCTGAAGAGTATGTATATACCACATTTTATTACTTATAGAATTATTGTTTTATTGATTTACAGAGCCATCCTGGATATTTTTGGCGAGGCGTCTTTGTATGAGTAAGTATTAAACGTGTTGCAATATGTATAATATAATGCGGCTTTTGTTTCAGGCTTGATGGTTTAGACAGAAACGAAAAGTAAGTAAATTTTAATGAATACTGATATTTATACTAACAGACGTTTATGTTTACAGAATAGATAAATTAATAGACGTTACTTTAAAGGAGGGCGAGGAGCAAGAGGAGACATCTGCTGAAGAGTATGTATATACCACATTTTATTACTTATAGAATTATTGTTTTATTGATTTACAGAGCCATCCTGGATATTTTTGGTGAGGCGTCTTTGTATGAGTAAGTATTAAACGTGTTGCAATATGTATAATATAATGCGGCTTTTGTTTCAGGCTTGATGGTTTAGACAGAAACGAAAAGTAAGTAAATTTTAATGAATACTGATATTTATACTAACAGACGTTTATGTTTACAGAATAGATAAATTAATAGACGTTACTTTAAAGGAGGGCGAGGAGCAAGAGGAGACATCTGCTGAAGAGTATGTATATACCACATTTTATTACTTATAGAATTATTGTTTTATTGATTTACAGAGCCATCCTGGATATTTTTGGCGAGGCGTCTTTGTATGAGTAAGTATTAAACGTGTTGCAATATGTATAATATAATGCGGTTTTTGTTTCAGGCTTCATGGTTTAGACAGTAACGAAAAGTAAGTAAATTTTAATGAATACTGATATTTATGCTAACAGACGTTTATGTTTACAGAATAGATAAATTAATAGACGTTACTTTAAAGGAGGGCGAGGAGCAAGAGGAAACATCTGCTGAAGAGTATGTATATACCACATTTTATTACTTATAGAATTATTGTTTTATTGATTTACAGAGCCATCCTGGATATTTTTGGTGAGGCGTCTTTGTATGAGTAAGTATTAAACGTGTTGCAATATGTATAATATAATGCGGCTTTTGTTTCAGGCTTGATGGTTTAGACAGTAACGAAAAGTAAGTAAATTTTAATGAATACTGATATTTATACTAACAGACGTTTATGTTTACAGAATAGATAAATTAATAGACGTTACTTTAAAGGAGGGCGAGGAGCAAGAGGAGACATCTGCTGAAGAGTATGTATATACCACATTTTATTACTTATAGAATTATTGTTTTATTGATTTACAGAGCCATCCTGGATATTTTTGGCGAGGCGTCTTTGTATGAGTAAGTATTAAACGTGTTGCAATATGTATAATATAATGCGGCTTTTGTTTCTGGCTTGATGGTTTAGACAGTAACGAAAAGTAAGTAAATTTTAATGAATACTGATATTTATACTAACAGACGTTTATGTTTACAGAATAGATAAATTAATAGACGTTACTTTAAAGGAAGGCGAGGAGCAAGAGGAGACATCTGCTGAAGAGTATGTATATACCACATTTTATTACTTATAGAATTATTGTTTTATTGATTTACAGAGCCATCCTGGATATTTTTGGCGAGGCGTCTTTGTATAAGTAAGTATTAAACGTGTTGCAATATGTATAATATAATGCGGCTTTTGTTTCGGGCTTGATGGTTTAGACAGTAACGAAAAGTAAGTAAATTTTAATGAATACTGATATTTATACTAACAAACGTTTATGTTTACAGAATAGATAAATTAATAGACGTTACTTTAAAGGAGGGCGAGGAGCAAGAGGAGACATCTGCTGAAGAGTATGTATATACCAAATTTTATTACTTATAGAATTATTGTTTTATTGATTTACAGAGCCATCCTGGATATTTTTGGCGAGGCGTCTTTGTATGAGTAAGTATTAAACGTGTTGCAATATGTATAATATAATGCGGCTTTTGTTTCAGGCTTGATGGTTTAGACAGTAACGAAAAGTAAGTAAATTTTAATGAATACTGATATTTATACTAACAGACGTTTATGTTTACAGAATAGATAAATTAATAGATGTTACTTTAAAGGAGGGCGAGGAGCAAGAGGAGACATCTGCTGAAGAGTATGTATATACCACATTTTATTACTTATAGAATTATTGTTTTATTGATTTACAGAGCCATCCTGGATATTTTTGGCGAGGCGTCTTTGTATGAGTAAGTATTAAACGTGTTGCAATATGTATAATATAATGCGGCTTTTGTTTCAGGCTTGATGGTTTAGACAGAAACGAAAAGTAAGTAAATTTTAATGAATACTGATATTTATACTAACAGACGTTTATGGTTACAGAATAGATAAATTAATAGACGTTACTTTAAAGGAGGGCGAGGAGCAAGAGGAGACATCTGCTGAAGAGTATGTATATACCACATTTTATTACTTATAGAATTATTGTTTTATTGATTTACAGAGCCATCCTGGATATTTTTGGTGAGGCGTCTTTGTATGAGTAAGTATTAAACGTGTTGCAATATGTATAATATAATGCGGCTTTTGTTTCAGGCTTGATGGTTTAGACAGAAACGAAAAGTAAGTAAATTTTAATGAATACTGATATTTATACTAACAGACGTTTATGTTTACAGAATACATAAATTAATAGACGTTACTTTAAAGGAGGGCGAGGAGCAAGAGGAGACATCTGCTGAAGAGTATGTATATACCACATTTTATTACTTATAGAATTATTGTTTTATTGATTTACAGAGCCATCCTGGATATTTTTGGCGAGGCGTCTTTGTATGAGTAAGTATTAAACGTGTTGCAATATGTATAATATAATGCGGTTTTTGTTTCAGGCTTCATGGTTTAGACAGTAACGAAAAGTAAGTAAATTTTAATGAATACTGATATTTATGCTAACAGACGTTTATGTTTACAGAATAGATAAATTAATAGACGTTACTTTAAAGGAGGGCGAGGAGCAAGAGGAGACATCTGCTGAAGAGTATGTATATACCACATTTTATTACTTATAGAATTATTGTTTTATTGATTTACAGAGCCATCCTGGATATTTTTGGCGAGGCGTCTTTGTATGAGTAAGTATTAAACGTGTTGCAATATGTATAATATAATGCGGCTTTTGTTTCAGGCTTGATGGTTTAGACAGAAACGAAAAGTAAGTAAATTTTAATGAATACTGATATTTATACTAACAGACGTTTATGTTTACAGAATAGATAAATTAATAGACGTTACTTTAAAGGAGGGCGAGGAGCAAGAGGAGACATCTGCTGAAGAGTATGTATATACCACATTTTATTACTTATAGAATTATTGTTTTATTGATTTACAGAGCCATCCTGGATATTTTTGGCGAGGCGTCTTTGTATGAGTAAGTATTAAACGTGTTGCAATATGTATAATATAATGCGGTTTTTGTTTCAGGCTTCATGGTTTAGACAGTAACGAAAAGTAAGTAAATTTTAATGAATACTGATATTTATACTAACAGACGTTTATGTTTACAGAATAGATAAATTAATAGACGTTACTTTAAAGGAGGGCGAGGAGCAAGAGGAGACATCTGCTGAAGAGTATGTATATACCACATTTTATTACTTATAGAATTATTGTTTTATTGATTTACAGAGCCATCCTGGATATTTTTGGCGAGGCGTCTTTGTATGAGTAAGTATTAAACGTGTTGCAATATGTATAATATAATGCGGTTTTTGTTTCAGGCTTCATGGTTTAGACAGTAACGAAAAGTAAGTAAATTTTAATGAATACTGATATTTATGC